>NC_044981.1:53072577-53414349 GCF_008728515.1 Papio anubis
CCCACTTGTTCATTGCTGGTGTATAGGAAAGAGACAGACTTTTGTATATTAGCCTTGTATCCATCCTGCATCCCTGCTATAATAATTTATTAGTTCCAGAAAGTATTTTTTGTTGTTGATGATTCTTTTGAATTTCTACATAGACAATCATCAAATAGGTTTTAAAAAATTGGGCCGGGTGCAGTGGCTCACACCTGTATAGGAATATTCAAAATAATAGATCAGGCCAGGCATGGTGGCTCACGAGTGTAATCCCAGCACTTTCGGAGGCCAAGGCAGGTGGATCACCTGAGGTCAGGAGTTCAAGACCAGCCTGGTCAACATGGTGAAACCCCATCTCTACTAAAACTACAAAAAATTAGCCGGGCATGGTGGCAGGCACCTATAATCCCAGCTACTTGGGAGGCTGAGGCAGGAGAACCTGGGAAGCAGAGGTTGCAATGAACTGAGATCATGCCATTGCACTCCAGTCTGGATGACAAAAGCAAAACTCCATCTCAAAAAAAAAAAAAAAAAAAAAATTATTGTTTAACCTCCAGTTCTCAGTGGGAAATTTTCTCTGATGTGAACCAATGACCAGCGCTGGAAATAGAAAGTCGTTTTCAAGATATATTTGCCTAATGAATTTGTAGCATGAATTAAAGAAGATAATGGATGTAAAATTCCCAGTATAAACTTGGCTATGATAGTCACTAAATAGCTGGTATCTTTTTCAAAATTATTCTTGTAGAACTTTGATTAAGATGAAAAGGAGAATAGCTGCATACCAGGGAAGGAGATTCAATGGAGAGTTTTTGAGAGTAAAGGATACATGAATAAATTTATATCCTCAAGATAAAACAACTTTTTAGAAGGAGAAAATGAAATTACAAAGAGATTTGTGGAAGTGTATCAAAGTTCTGAATCACAGAGATGAAATTAAAAATATATATGTAACACCTGTTACATCTTGGGGTTCTGTCAATGGGAACTCAGACTGCCCATAAACAACTTTTATATCTGGAGAAAATTGGCTGATTATTATCTCTGAAGGGGTCAGGAAGAGTTATGATCTTGAGTAAAAATGAAAAAGTATAATTTTAGAAAGAATTATGCATACTTCTTATACTGAAATAGGTAGGAGAAGTGCTTAACCTAAATAAATATATAAATAGCTGAATTCCAGTTAATTTCTTGGACAATAACTGGATTGAACAAATAGTATAATATTTACTCATTTACTTGCCAAAAAAAAGGACACAAAGAAATAGAGTACAGTGTTTAGAAGTTTAAGCTTTAGAAATACCAAGATGTGAGATTGAAAGTAGGCAAATTTCTTAATTTTTCTATATCTCATTTTTTTCATTATTAGGGAGGCAAAAAGAGTAGCATTCTTTACAAAAAAAAGTAGTATTCTGTACAGTCTGCATTCTAGAATTTCTCTGAGAATTTCTCTGTTCCCTAGGATTTAATTTCCTGAACCATCCTACTTGTTTCTTTTTCTAATTCATTCCGCAGCTTGTCCTCTCTCATTGAAATTACACTCTCATATCCCTTAGCTCTTTTCTGGTTTTCTCACTGTTTCAGAGATAGAGTGTTCATGGAATCCACTGGGAAATATCCATTCTTGTCATGTATCCTCAAACTTGATTCCAAGGACACTTCTATCTTTGAGTTTCTTTTGTGGGTGTTCTCACCCCAACCCAGTTTGGCCTGAGTATCTGTGTGGGTCACATATAACCAATATTCCTTTATTTATCTATCTTTGTCAGTTTTATCTTTTAAAATGTTTTGTCTAGATCATATGTCTAGACTAATAATTCATGTATTAATAAAAGGCAACTAATTAACAATCAGTATTTGTAATTACCATGAGACAAATAGCATAAAAACATTCAAGTGGTATAATCCTAATCAAAAGAAAGGAAACAGGAGGCTTGGTAAACTAGTAAGGCTCATAATATGGGTAGATAACTCATTTTCCTTAAGTATGGAGTTCTCAGTGGTAAAATACAGTCTTTATACTTGGAATTATTAGAATAGATGACCATAAAAAAAACTCTCACAAGTCTAAAAAGTGGGTATTTAATATTTATTATAACAATACCAAAAGAAAAAAAACAAACACAAATAGCACCATGATTTTATTATTTGATCCTTGCCTTTCAGAAAGGCTTATAATATACTTTAAGTGTCTAGATCTATAGAAAGATACATATTACATTGCTATAAAAACTTTTATGTCAAAAAGAGTGTAAGACAAGTGTATTTAGAAAAACTATCCAGCAGGGGATCATGCAGCAAGTGAGGTAAGTATTGAAAGTGAAGTGAAATTAGGTTAACCAAAAACAGAGGGAAAATACAGTTATTTAAGGAGAAGAAGTGATGCCAGAAATAAATGAGCAAAACAAAGATTAGAGTCTGACTAGGGGTCATTTTAAGACTTAGTTGCACAAATATATTTGACCAGTGGATTTGCCACATAGAAATCATTCATTTAATATTTGCCAAGTGAACATGGAACGAATAAAATGCATTTCATAAGACAATATCTGTTCCTCCTCCTTACTGAAAGTTATTTATTAATTTTTTTATTGTTGCTATTGTTGGTTGCTCACCTTCAATTACTTCATGACTCACTGGCTTCTTTTCAATCCTTTTCTCATCTCTTGTGTTAAATCACCAGGTGAGTTCCTGCAGACTCCTGGCTTTAGATACCATCTTTATGCTGATGACTTCCAAATATTATTTTCAATCTGACCTCTTTGTGTGTATCTGTGTGTGTGTGTGTGTGTGTTTACTATCTCCTTAGTGTCTCCACTTGGATATCTGATATAGACTTTAAATTTGACATGTTCAAAAGAGAACTCTTGATTTTCATTTGTCATTCCCATGAAAATTTATTTCTCCCCCAGTCTTCTCCATTAGTAGAGAGTACTGCCATTCATCCAGCCGACAAATCCAAAAACCAAGGGATTGTATTCAATACCTAATTCCCTTAAACTCCACAATCAATTTGTTAGTGAATTCTGTTGACTCAACTTTCAACATGTATATACAATCTGATAATTTCTCACCATTTCCAACACTATTTTTCTATCTTCTCTAGACTAGAAGATTGCAGTAAGCTTCCTAAATAGTCTCTCTGTTTCTATTCATATATGCTTCAGTCTCTACTTCTTATTTTCCACATCATAGCCACAGTGATCCTTCTGCAGTTAGAAGCAGATCAGCTCACTTCTGTAGCTCAAAACTTTTAACGGTTTTCCATCTACTTAGGATAAAACTCAAACTCATTTTCTTGGCCTTAACCAAACAAAAGCCTGGCATGATCTGGCTCCTCTCTACCTTACAACTTTCCCCTTGCTTACTCAGTTGAGGTACCCTGGCCCTATCATGTTTTACTAACATACCACAAGTTGTTTACACACCTCTCATCTGCATCTTTAAATAGCATGCTCCTTTCACATGCTGGTCAAATCACTCCCTGTTCAGGTATGCCTTTCCAAAGCAAATGATCTGAAACAGGACCCTTTATTGCTATGCATGTTCTCTATCTTTTTTCTGTGTTTATTTTTTAAACTATTATCTAATCTTGTATTATCTCTTTATTATTTCATTTACTTATTATATGTGTATCAAACCCTCATGGAGACTCTATCAAGGTAGGTGCTTCTGCTTTGTTCTCAACTGTGTTCCAGTGTCTAGAACAGTACAATATAAGTGCTTAGTAGATATGTGATCAATACATGAACAAGACTAAATATTGTTTATTTTCTTGTATGTTTTCTCCTTTGGTAAGTTGGGTAAGAGACCTTTATCTGTAAAGCAATAAAGTGGGGTTAGTATAATCGTTGAAATTGTATGCCCTAGAGTCCAACTGCTTGGATTTAAACAAATCCAAGCTCCTTCAGATGTGATCTTATTATCTTGAATACTTGCTTAAGTTGCCTATGCCTTAGTTTTATTCCAATGTAAAAAAAAGGACTAATAATGATGCCTGTATACACAGTTGTAAGAATTAAATGAGGAACGCATCCAAAGCATTTAGAACAGTGTCTGACATGCAGAAGCATTAAGTAGATGTTAGGTTTTATTTTCCCCTAATTTGTTTTATTCTAATTTGACTTCCTCATTAGTGTGGTTGTAGATATTCAGTATTTTTTTTTTTCAGATAAGGGGCTCACTGTGTTGTCCAGACTGGAGTACAGTGGCACCACCACAACTCACTGCAGCCTCAACATCCCCGGGCTCAAGCGATCCAACTGCCTCATCCTCCCAAGTAGCTGGGACTACAGGCACACAACACCACACCTGATCAATTTTTATTTTTAATTTTTGTAGAGATGGGGTCTTCCTACACTGCCTAGACTGTTCTTGCACTACTGGGCTCAAGCAATCCTTTCATATCGGCCTCCCAAAGTGCTGGAACTACAGGTGTGAACCACCATCCCTGGCCCATCATGCATATTAAAATCCCAAATTGAAAGGGAAGAGCACCTTTTTTCTCTTTTTCCCTGACTTTTTCTCTGGCTGGGCCGCTACTAAGCAATTATCACTGAAGTTATAATTCCTGCTCTTCCTATCAGGACTTTCAGAGGATCTCTTGATCTGATACTTTATCCTTTTATTATCTTAGTTATGATATAAGTACATTAGAAGAATCTGGCTTCCTTTTTGCTAAATCCTGTTCTTCAGTTCATCTTATTCTTTGACCTTCATGAAGGTAATTTAATTCATAAGACAATTTGACAGGGCCAATACACATTCTTTTATCACACCCAACAGATTCAGATAATTGAATGCATTAAGCAAGACTTTATCCTTAGAGTCAACATTAATCCAATCCTCATACAGAAACTTTGTGATAGCAAAAACTTACAAATCAGGTTAATTAAATTAGTAAAGTTTTAGAACCACAGCACTTTCTGTAGCATGTCAATCTACTGAAAATATTAAAAATTACTGGTTAACACATAGGACAATTTGAATAATTCATTAAGTATTGTGAAGGAAATGAAGATAAATAGGTTTATGAAATTTTTCTTCAAATACCTTAACCTCTAGAAGGGAAAATATTTAACTACATTTACAACAAAAGATAGAAAATAAAAGATACCTAAAGGATATTTCTACAAAGTACTATATGAGGTGAGCTGAAGCCACAATTATTTCTGAATGATTGCATTATGGGAAATTTCTTTGATGGGTAATGTTTAAGGAGGTCTTTGAAGGAAAAATTATTTTGAGACATGAGAACACGATCTGGGAGAAGGAAGAACATTGCAATATGGAGGAGCATCTTAAGCAAATCCATCAAGGCTGAAAATTTGGTACATATGTGAAGCAAAGGAAGAAGTCATTTGGATTGTAGACTTTAAATGGATTCCTAAATAAATTTGGAAAAGTATGTTGGCATATATTATAGCATATTAGGAGGAAAGTTTGGGTTTTATAGTCAAAAGAAAGTGATTGCAGTTGGGGAAAATTGGTCAAGAATAATATGTAAGGTGCTTGTACATGGGAAAGGCAGGGGGCAGAGTGACCAGAGAGGGGAGTATCCCTATCCCTAAGACAAAAGAGTTTGAACTAGGATTTAAACAGTGACGATGGAAAATAAAGGAAATAGAAGTAAAATCAGTGAGTCTTAGAAACTGCTAACTTCTGTAGGGTGGGCTAAAGGAAAAGATTCAATGATCCTGAGGGTTTAAGGCTGGGAAATGGAGTGTTGGCAAGGACATTTAAAGAGGGGCCATTTGGACAGGCAAGTGAAGAGCTGCTTTTTTACAGGCCCGGTTTGGGTATCAAGCATTCATCTAGAGATACTTAATTGGTAGTAAACTTTTGAGTGTGGTAACATAAAGCAATGGTTAAAGCTGAAGAGTCTTAAAGTCTGTAGGCAGTAAGAGCTGAATTAAGGATGAAAGTGATTCTCAAGGGAATGTGGAGAAGAGAAGCTAGAAACAATCCACAAGAAGCAAGCACATGTATGAAGCAATGGAGGAAGAGAAGACAAAGAAGGTAGATTATTTAGAGACAGAGAATACAGCCATTAGTTTCATAAGTAACAATCATCTGATTCCCACCTATGAGACATGTAGGAATCCTGTACCAATGGGGATTGGTGTGTGGAGCCAGAATGAACAATTCAAAACAAATCCTGGAAGGCCAATCTAGTTAGTCTTCCATCCAACCTGATGGGGTGAAGCAGAAAATTATAATAGAAGGTAAGAGAAAACTGAAACCAATGACACCCAGTGAATACAGTAGGGCGCAGAGTCAGGTGATTAGTCTAGAAGCAGAGGTTTGTTTTAAAGGGAGTTTTCCCATGAGCTTGGGCAGGGAGAAAATCCCTAAGTACATAGTCCTGATCTGGATGGTGGTGAATAATCTGATTGTAGATAGAAAATACCACCATTTTAATCACTTTTTTTTTCCACTTGTGACCTCAGCTTCAGCCTAGGGTTTGTCTAAGGCCAGGTACATGACTGGAAAGTCAGGAGATGTGATGAGGTGGTCCAATAAAAAAACATTTGAATGAGGGTTTAAACACCTTCTGAAGAACATCCCAAACTGCATTAACTGCAGAAGTTCATATAGAAACAAGTACGCTTGGAAAATTTTTGGCCTGAGGGAAGACTTTCTGCAAGACTGAGGAGCCTTCTGGGAAAGAACTCACCCCAAGTGAAGAAGCAGCCTATAAATAGATGCTATACACTTTAGTGGTTGAAGGCAAGTCGTGATTTGAAGCACAAAATCATAAATAAAAGAGTGATTTTATAAAAATCTCTTAAAATTGTCAAGCTCAATAAATACTTTAAAGGACTATGCCCAAAGTGAAGGAAGTAATTGCCTTCTACCTCTTAGATACATAACGTGGGCAGCATGACAGCTCTAGCACATCAGAGCTGGTGCCCTGCAGGGGTGATACTGGGTGAGAGAAGAGGCTGTGGAGCACTGTGGGCCACTGGCAGTAACTGCAGTTCCTACCAGGAGCAGCAAGGGCTCGACTGAAGTGGGTTTATTTGTGAATACATGTGCAACACTTGTACAATATTCAGTACTAAAATCTGCCCTCCACCGAACCCAAATTCCAATGTGTATATGTGTATGTGCATGCTCACACGCACTAGTGTTTATTACATAATCATTTCAAAAATAGATACAGATGCAGTTTCATGTAGTAGAATCAATGCATCAGTGAAATTTGAGTTATTGCCATTAATGTGCCAGGTTTGCCACACAGATTGGTAAAACCCAGAGAAATTACATGTACAATTAAATAAATGTTCTCAGATTTTCCAACAACTCCTGATGCACAGTGGAACTAGGTTATAAATAATGATAACTGCCTTTTAAAAAATATATGAACTATAACTGCAGCTGCTGTAAGGATTCTAGAGGGGTTTGCAACTACCCACTCATTCCTCAACTATTTGGCTACAGTTTCAAATTCAGAGAGTTTGCTCTAGCTGTCATCTTGAGTTTGTCTCTGATATTGCAATATCTTTAGTTCAATGAAACCTCTAAATCACAATCCTTTTTGCGTAGATAAAATTAGACTTCCAGGAATTATGTGCAAAACGTACATAGCATATAAGAATTATATACCTATAAATTATGATTCAATACATGTATATGTTACATACATGATTCAATACATGGCACACAAAAATAATTTGAGAGCCTCGTGATATCTTCAGGCCACTGGCAGTCCTACTCCTAAAAATGAAAATAGATTATTTTTAGGGAAAGAGGTTAGAACAGCTACAGGAAGTAATTTATGCAAGAAAATGGTTTAAAGTGCAGTGGACTTCCTCCAGAATGCAATTAAACATTTGTTCAGTGACTTTTGAAGTGACCTGCTTGTTTTGCCCTTTTTCAGATGAGAAGAGAACAGCAATCATACTATCCACTGCCTCCTTTGTAAACTTGTCTGTGGTTGGCTTTGTAAAGGTTATTTAGCCTGTGTAAAGAATCAGGAGGCCAGGCATGGTGGCGCACCTGTAGTCCCAGCTACTTGGGGGGCTGAGGTGGGAGGATCACTTGAGCCCAGGAGTTCAAGACCAGCCTGGGTAACATAGCAAGACCCTCGACAATAAAACTAAGAGGACATAAAACTAAGACAGTATGAATCTAAGTTAATGTGTCCCTATGTGTATCCCTGAGACCACTAGTGTCAGATGCAAATTTGGGTATTCTTGGAAAAGGGTTTCATGATCAAATGTATGTGAGAAATAAAATGAGTCATATTTATTTACTGAAGATTTCTTTCAGAGGCTTTCATATGCTAATTGTTAACAGACTTTAAGGGTGCAATATGGAGAGTTCCAAAACTTTGGCAATTTAAACTTTTGTTTTATAAATTGTAAATTAACAAAATATAGTTGTATATATTTATGGGGTACAAAGTGATATTATGTTTATGAATGCAATGTGGAATAATTAAATCAAGCTAATTAACATATTTGTTACCTTAATTATTTTTTGTGGTGAGAAAAAATGAGTTCATGTTCTTTGCAGGGACATGGATGAAGGTCAAAGCCATCCTCAGCAAACTAATGCAGGAACAGAACACCAAACACTACATGCTCTCACTCGTAAGTGAGAGTTGAACAACGAGAGCACATAGACACAGGGAGGGGAGCATCACACACCAGAGCCTGTCAGGAGGTGGGAGGCAACGGGAGGGAGAGCATTAGGACAAATACCTAAAGTATGGGAGGCTTAAAACCTAGATGATGGCTTGATAGGTGCAGCAAACCACCATGGCACATGTATACCTATGTAACAAACCTGCACATTCTGCAAATGTGTCCCAAAACTTAAAAAAAAAAAAAAAAAAAAAAAAAAAAAAAACCTTTGCAAAAAAAAAAGAAAGAGATGTGCAATCCACTACAATTTACTACATTTACCCCCACTGCATAATATGTCTCAAAGAAAAAACTTATTCTTTCTGTCTAATTGAAGTTGTATATCCTTTGACTATCATTTCCTCATTCCCACCACTCCTCCCACTCCCCCCACTCCTCCAACTTCCAGCCTCTGGTAACCACCTTTCTGCTTTCTGCTTACTCGGAGTGCTACTGCTTTAGATACCACATATAAGTGAGAACATATTTGTCTTTCTGTTCCTGGTTTTTTTTTTTCACTTAGCATAATGTTCTCCAATTTTATCCATGTTCTTGCAAAGGACAGAATTTATTTCTTTTTAAGATTGAATGGTATTCCACTGTGTATATATAGTACTTTTTTATATTTACCTGCTGATGGACATTTAGGTTGATTCCATATCTTGACTATTGTGATTAATGCTACAATGAACATGAGAGTACAAACATCTCTTTGACACTCTGATCTCAAATCTTTTGGGTTAAAACCCAGAAATGGGGTTGCTAGATCATATAGTATTTCTACTTTTAGTTTTTTGAAAAACCTTCGTACAGTTTCCTATAATGGCTACACTAATTTACATTCCCACCAGCAGTATGCAAAAGCTCCCTTTCTCCACATTCTTTCCAACACATTACCTTTTGTCTTGTTAACAATAGCCATTCTGACAGATATGAGATGATATATCATTGTCATTCTAATTTGCATTGTTATAATCATTAGTGATGTTGAGCATTTTTTCATATATTTGTTAGCCATTTGCATATCTTCTTTTGAGTAAGATCTATTCTGGTCCTTTGCCCGTTTTTTAAATCAGGTTATTTGTTTTCTTCCTTTAAAGATTTGAGTTCCAATGAGAACACATGGACATAGGAAGGGGAACAACACACACTGGGGCCTGTCGGGAGGATGTGGGGATGTGGGGAAGGAGAGCATAAAGATAAATACCTAATGCATGTGGGTCTTAATATCTAGGTGATGGGTTGATAGGTGCAGCAGACCACCATGACACACGTTTACCTACATAACCTGCGCGGTCCTGCACATGTATCCCAGAACTTAACATAAAATAAAATTACTTTTTTTTTTTATAAAAGAGTTGAATTCCTTATATATTTTGGATACTAACCCCTTATCAGATAAATATAGCTTACAAATATTTTCTCACAAATATATCTGTTCACTCGAGTGTTTCCTTTGTTGTGCAAAAGTTATTTATTCTGATATAATCTTGTCTATTTTTACTATTGTTGCGTGAACTTTTGCTATCAAATTCCAAAAAATAATTTCTCAGACCAATAGGTAGTTCTGCCGCTATGTTTTCTTCCAGCGGTTTTACAGTTTCTAATCTTACATTTAAGTTTTAAATCCATTTTGAGTTGATTATTGTATATGATGTGAGGTAAAGGTCCAATTTTATTCTTCCGCATAGGGATATCCAGTTTTCCCAGCACAATTTATTGAACAGACTGGCCTTTTCTCATTGTGTATTCTTGGTAACTTTGTCAAAAATCAACTAACCATACATGTGTGTACATGCACTTGCATGACCATACATGCCTGACAGTGCTGTTTTAATTACTATATCTTTGTAGTATATTTTGAAGTCATGTAATATGATGTCTCCAACTTTGTTCTTTTTGCTCATGATTGCCTTGGCAATTTGCTTCTTTTGTGGTTCCATATAAATACTAGGATTGTTTTTCTATTTCTCTGGAAAATGACATTGAAATTCTAATAGGAATTACAATGAATCTGTAGATTATTTTGTGTTGTATTGACATTTTAGCAAAATTAACTTTTTCTAATTCATGAATATGAGCTATTTGTCCATTTATTAGTGTCTTCTTCAATGTCTTTCATTAAACACATTATAGTTTTGGTGTAAAGGTCTTTCACCTCCTTGGTTTATAGAGCATTTCGTGGAACTAGTTTTCCACAGAATAGTTTGAGAAATGTTCCTCTAATTAGATGTAAATTACCTTGCAGAGAAGGCTACCTGCTGTTCTTTAATTCCACCCCCCAAAAATCTTTAATCAAAGTGCAAGAGTGGAGAATGGCAGAAAGATAGATAATTTTACAAAGTAAAATGGGCAACATTGAAATTTAACTAAAAAAGAACATTAAAATTCAGGAATGTTCAGAGATGAAGAAGTTTGCTATAAATAGATGCCATATACACAGTAGGTATGCAGTAATACTTGATAAAATATATAAAATTGTATAATGCTCACATATCGTTTATAGGATCTTATTCATTGGAACTTGTAACTATTTTTCTGTTGTCTATTTATAGAAAAAGTAGAATTAAATCTCCAATTTATAAATTGTAAAATTAAGACTGATAAAAAGCTGTGCAGATCATGAATCAAAATGAATTATGAATGAATGCAGTGTCAGATAATGTTAATTGAGTATTCTTGAAAATGGGTTTTATGTAAACAGAGACAGGATAAAAAAGAGTTTTCTCTTTCTGATAACTTTCCTTTATAGGGCTTTCCATTCTCTTCATATTAGTTGTTCACATTCTCCTCTGAGAGATAGGTTCATTATTTTCCAATAAACTAGCTTATATAAATTGGATGTTTTTGTTACCTGCAACCAGAATATCTTTAATTAAGATAGAGCTGTGATGGATAAACATGTCACCTCCTTTTCTTATTAGGAAAGGTCTCTTAAGGACACAGTACCTCATCTAAGCTGAATGACTATTGTTGTTGCTTTCAGGCACTGTGGCAGACTGGCAGGAGGGCATCTTGAGGCTTTTCAAATTTCACTGTGTAGGCAGCTGTCTTTTCCGTTTCCACCTAAGTCTGCTGAGGATTATAAAGAATCAGATCCAGGCAGTCCTCAAGCTGCATAAAGGGCATATAGGGTAAACATGACAAAATATGCCCTTCCAGAACTCAGATTACATATGTGAGCCTATATAACATCCATATTTTTATGCTTCTATCCTCCCCTGCACAGCTTACAGAGCCTCTGAAATTGTGATCTCATCCCCAAAGCTAAGACAGTCTCCTGTGCAGTTCCTGTGCTGAAATGTATTTTAAAATATTTTAAGCATAACTACTAATTGTTGAGGTAATGGTTAGGCAAGAGATGCCATGGGCACCTCAGGCGACTCAGGATTCCAGAAAACAATGGATCCAAGGAGACCTCAGGCGTGGGCAGGAGACAGAGAGTAATCTGGATGTATACGTAAAGAACCCACACTTCAGGACTTCCAGTTGTTTTTTTGCTGGGTACTTCAATGAGGATGGAGGTCATTCACTGGTGTCTATTGAGGCCAGGGTCCTAGGTTTACAGGCCACATCATGGACATTTCTTCTTTTGAAGCCCAGAATTGAATGCCCTAATCAATCATGCGTACTCCCTCCTGACATCTCTGTATTGTACTTTACTTCTGTTTGTAGGCTTATTTAGTTTCCTGGATATAGGCTTATTCTGTCAGTATCAAATGATGAGATGTGGAGAAGAAAATGTGTTCATCAAGTTTCTTCTAAGAGATAATTGGGTCAGGATTTTGTCCCAGGCTACTGATCAATTATATATTACATGTTTTAATATATTAAAATAACATATACATAATTTAACTCATGCACATTTTAAGTGCTATCCTGTCTCCAAAATAATTGCTCCCTCTTTATTCACCCTCTCACACCCATATTCTCCCCTTATTCAGCCTCAGATACCCCTGAGAAGCTCACCTGTTGCCAAAGGCTATTTGGTAAAGAGAGATTAAAGAAAACATGGCCACACAAGGGGTCCCTGCGCCTCTCTTTCTCCCTTCATCCGTGGATTTGGAAAGTATTTTATGGATGCTTAATTTGATTTTTTTTATTTTTAGTATTAGATACCTTGTTTGGTACTTTATTAATGTTAATCAGAGACTCTGACTTAGATTCTTATTAGATCCTCCTTCGTGCCAAGCATTGAGTTAGCACGGAACAAATAAATTACTGAACCCACAAGTATTACAAAGGAACAGAGAGAAATATGTTACAAAGTAAAATTGAAAATCGTTATTAACATTGTCTCTTGCACAGAAATAATTTAAACACTTTTTATTTCATTGACAGGGAAAACAAGAGAAGGGGAAGTGAGGAGAGTTTAAAAGCAATTTTGTTTGGGAGGCGGAGGCAGGTGGATTACAAGGTCAGTAGATAGAGACCATCCTGGCTAACATGGTGAAACCCCGTCTCTACTAAAATTACAAAAAATTAGCTGGACGTGGTGGCGGGCGCCTGTAGTCCCAGCTACTTGGGAGGCTGAGGCAGGAGAATGGCATGAACCCGGGAGGCGGAGCTTGCAGTGAGCTGAGATCAAGCCACTGCACTCCAGCCTGGGTGACAAGGCGAGACTCCATCTCAAAAAAAAAAACAAAAAAGCAATTTTGTGTCTTTAGACAAATAGTATCTTTTCTTTCAGAATAATCTGACCTCTGCCCTGTTTTCTCTGTCTCAACAATGGAATTGCTTTGTACTTCTCCTTAGCCAGATGCCATAGAGAGGAACTAATTCAATAGTCATCACAAAGGGAAAGGATTTGTACTACCTAACTTGACAGCCAGTTGCATGTAAACAGGTCAGAAAACTTGAGCAAAACTTGTGCAAGCCCCAAACGTCAATGGACATATCATTGTGCTGGGAGGAAATGAACACTGTGGGGTGTTGGGAGGAGGGAGTTTCAGAAAGGGAATGTAGTCTGATAATTTAATTCAGAACTGCAGTTTTCATGGCAGTTCACAAATGAAGCAAATGTAAGGCAGAGCTGGGCATGTCAGAAAGAGATAGCAGTAAGAAAGTATAAGAAAAGGAGCATTTATTGAATATCAAGGCTCTTCAAGACTATTTTAACTGAAGTTTGTCCCCTAAATTATGAAACTCTGATGAAGAAAACAGAAATTAAACCCTCTGAAATGGTAACTTTTTTCCCAATAGAACACTATGAATGTTGAAAGAGAAAGTAGCTGATGAAAATATTTTAAATAAATGATGAATTTTCAGCATATGTAATGAAATGCTTTAGATTTTTTTTTTAATTTTAGAATAGAGGGCTACTTATCAAAGCCTGCTTTTTATGGTCCAGCAAGTTCATTGCATTAAAATGGAGGAAAGTGATTTAATAATCCTAGATTTAATCATTTTGTTCTCTTTTAATTTGCTTTGACCCATTTTGAAATTCTTTGACTATTTTCATCAAACTCCTATTTTATTTTGTAATATAAGGAAACTCTAAGCACTTAATCCTACTGGGTAGAAAAATAAGTGAATGAAGAGGAAAAGACAGTAATGATTTCAAGAGAGAAAAAATTGAAGGAGTAAGCAGGTAGGAAATTGCTTCAAAGGCTGGTAACTTTATGTGATGTTCAAGCATTGTGTGAAGAGTTTGAGAACAATATTGAAGAATGCAACATGAGAAATACACAAGTCAAATTATCTGCCCCTGGCAGTGGAAGAGTTATAGAACCTTGTACTGAAAACATCTTTACAAAACTTATAACTGAGAAGATTATTACAGTGAAAGAGATCTGATCTAACCAACTCCCAACTTGCCTTTAACTTCCAGATTGCCTTTGGTCATTCCTGGGCTTGGGTCAAGCTACCTTTGGAGAAAATTTAGCCTATAGTTTAAATGACAATAGCCCTTCCCTAAAACTAAACCACCTTTATAAACCTAATGAAAGGCCACCAGATTAGGAGGATAAGAGGAGCCTGAATTCTACTAATATATAGGGTAGTTAAATGATTACCAGCCATTATTACAGGGGTAACAAGATTTGCAACTTCCCTAATTCACTATTGTAGAATTTAAGACTGGTCTTTTGAGATGTCTTTTCAGGCTTTTGCATTTCTGACAATCAGATCACCCTACCTGGACCCTCAACCAGTCCTGTGGCCACCAGTCAGAAGCAAACTCAGTGTATGAGGGTCATTTTCCCTACACCATGATTGCATCCCCTACCAGTCAGCAGTACCCATTTCACTGGCTTCTGCCCACCAAGCTAGCCTTGAAAAACCCTGGCCTCCAAATTTTCAGGGAGATCAATTTGAGTAATAAGTTTATCTCCCACATCTCAGTTAAACTCTTTATTGTGATGCCATGGTCTCAGTAAATTAGTTTTGTCTGTGCAGTGGGCAGGATGAACTCATCAGTGATTACAGCACTTGTTAAAAATCAATTAGGTCAGAGGCTATAGCTGGGTATCTACAGATGCACTGAATTTAATCCTCAGATATCTTTGAAGTTTTCCTGAATGTGAATGTCTCTAGACAGAATAGATATGCTCCAATTCCAGTCCCACCAGCACTTACAATTCCGTATCTAGCTGCCTGTTTCACGTACTTTTATAACCTGTTCACTGAAGACATTTATATTCGTGATTCTTGATCTATCCCAACCCTCTCATTTTTAAATTGAAGTAAACAATGCCTAGTGAGAACAAGTGTTTCTCAAGATTACCCAAATGGAAACAACATGAGAAGTAGAATACTAGTGACCTAACTTTCTGTGTACCTGGGTGTGAGTATAACAGGTCCACAATCCTTCTTCAACAATTCTTAAAATTAAACGTTTTCTTGTAACACACTTATGATAGCATCAGGAGGCAGTCAAATTCCTAGGCAGATAGGGGTGGGTCTCCTGTGAAACCTCACCTTCAAACCAATAAAACAGCCTGAAGGCAGAAAGAATGGATGACTGGTCCCAGATGAAACCCACAACCCAGAGTGAGAACTTCTGTTCCTGTTTGCCTGCCTTTTCTCTATTCTGAGCCCATAAAAGCCCTGGACTCAGCCATATTATGGGGACGTTCCCACCTTTGGGTGGGGGACCACCTCCATGTCCCCTCTGCTGAAAAGCTGTTTTATCACTCAATAAAACTCCTGCCTTGCTCACTTTTTGATTGTCAGTGCATCCTCATTCTTCTTGGGTGTGGGACAAGAACTCAGGAACTGGTGTTTAGGCCAGACTTGGCCTGGGTGGGCCGATTGGGCAAAGTACCTCCTGTGGCCAGTAGCATGCCCCAAGCAAGTCCAGAGGTCCCCAACTGGCAAATGGGCTGAGAAAAATCCTGCATCATTTAGACACAAACCTATCTTGAAAAGATGCTGCCTATTAGTGAAAATATTCATGTCTCACTGTAAAAATTTATATATAATAATGAATTTTGGGAGCAGGTATGCTTAAATGTAATATTGATGGTGTTATACTTTTCTAAAATCTTAAAGCGATGTACTTTTGAAGTAGTTATAGCACCAAAGTTTAAAGTAGAAGGTTTGCACTAGACACACAACACAGAAAACTGAAAGCCAAAGGAATTAGTTAAAATTCATTTTTTTCCCCAAAACTGTAAGGATAGATTCAGCAACTCATATATATCATACATTCTACTAGGCTGCAGACTGGGTAAAGAACTCATTTGTAAATCATTTTTTTTTTGGCTTAAGAAGTTACTTAAGTTCATGATTTGAATACAGAGATATAACGATTGACCAAACTTTTTACCTGTAGTTATTTAAAATATGAATTTTAAATTTTGAATTACTTTTCCATCACCATTAGATTTTTCTCAGAAAAGTAAAAATTAGAAAAATTTCTGAGTGCAATATGATATTAGATGGCATACACAAGAGTGATTATTACTTGTCAAGATCTCCCATAGAGCTATGATTTTCTGCCACAGGTGGAAGTTATATAAAACATTAGCAACATTTATATGTCATATAATAGTTAAACTTCTATTGCTTCTGTGAAGTATATTCAAAAAATGAAACAAGAAACAAGTACAAATAAATCTTAAGCTTTGGAGATCTGGATGGAAAGAGGACTTTTGTATATCTAGTGGTAAGTGGGACTGGGCCATTTCCAGTTTGTGGAAAGAGTATTTTCTGGCAGCTTGGAAAGGCAAATATGATGTGTCACTAATCAGTGGCCTCTGCGATTGAGGATAAGAGATGCCTGAAATAGAGGAACTGTGGTAGCAGGGTAAGAGACAGAATGGTGCATGGAAAAATCTATTTCTTTTTCTTGATTACACAGAAGTAGTTCTTGATCATACAGCTCTTGAGACTTAAAAAAAGACTTAATCAGAATAACCAAACAGGTGTTACTGATTTGGTCATTGATGGGCCAAGAAGTGAATGTGGAGATTCAATCCAAGGATGAGCAGCTTCTTTTCATGTGTGGTTAAGAGTTTCAGAATCTTTTGACAGCTCCATGGAAAAAGGATCAGAATAGAGGCCAGGCACGGTGGCTCATGGCTGTAATCCCAGCACTTTAGGAGGCCGAGGTGGGCAGATCACCTGAGGTCAGGAGTTGAAGACCAGCCTGGCTAACCTGGTGAAACCCTGTCTCTACTAAAAACACAAAAATTAGCTGGGCATGGTAGTACATGCCTGTAGTCCCAGCTACTTGGGAGGCTGAGGCAGAAGAATAGCTTGAACCCAGAAGATGGAGGTTACAGTGAGCTGAGATTGTGCCACTGCACTCTAGTCTGGGTGACAGAGTGAGACTCTGTCTCAATAAAAGGAAAAAAAAAAGAAAAACAAACAAAAAACGGGCCGGGCACGGTGGCTCAGGCCTGTAACCCCAGCACTTTAGGAGGCCAAGGTGGGTGGATCATGAAGTCAGGAGTTCAAAACCAGCCTGTCCAACATGGTGAAACCCCGTCTCTACTAAAAATGCAAAAATTAGTGGGTGTGGTGGTGGGCGCCTGTAATCCCAGCTACTCGGAAGGCTGAAGCAGGAGAATTGCTTGAACCCAGGCAAGAGTTTGCAGTGAGCTGAGCTCGTGCCACTGCACTCCAACCTGGGCAACAGGGTGAGACTCCATCTTGGAAAAAAAAAAATCATTCAGGAAAGAAAGCAGAGCCACTAATTCAATCATTCAACATATGTGTGTGTGTGTGTGCGTGTGTGTGTGTGTGTGTGTGTGTGTGTACACCAGGGGGTTACCTGCTATGTGCCAGGCCATGATAAAGTCTTATTTCCACCCTGATCCTAGTTGGCTACAGTTTACAATTTCAGACAAGAGATATGGGGGGCAAGAGAAATTACGGCGAGTATCAAGTTATTAATCTTTTATAGCAATTAATTATGTATGGAATATGCATTTCCCAGAACCCAGAAGCAGGGCATTATATGCCATTTGTGAGAAGTAGTTTAAAATTAAAAAGTCAATAAAGCTGTTACCCTTAGTATGAAAACTTTGCTAATAAAATTGATTATTGAGATTCTTATGAAGAGATAATGGGTGGTTTTCCTTAAATAGACAAATGAATATAATTTTCCTTTCCAACTAATTTTTCAAGAAGTAGAACTTTAATGCATTTGTAAAAGACTTTAGAGTTATGCTTTACAAGTTAAAAAAAGAAAAAAAAACTGATGCCATTAGGATGCTCATTATTTTATCAGTAGTACTATAAATTCTGCCCTCCTGAGGAGAATTAAAATAGTCATTCCAGATTGCTCTTTTAGGAAATCATAATATATGTTCCCTGTGGAGCTATGGAAAGATGTCCAACCCCATGAAAATCCCCTAGAATTAAAAGGAGTACACAGATATTTTTTCCTAGTGGCATATTGCTTTTAATATGTCATGACCTTTGGAGTGGAGCAGCAGAAGTAAGTATCTTTCTTTCCTTCCTTGCTTTTTGTTATTGTTCTTTCTAGATAGTAATGAGTCTACTTAAAGGAAACAAAGATGTAAAATAGGAACCATTATTCACAGAAGCAATACTGTGTAAATTTAATGCATATCTTTTTTAAAAGGAATTTAATATGGACTCTTAAAAATTCCCTAGAGATGAACAGGAAGAACTCTGCCTTTTCCCCATTCTAGCTGTCAGAAAGAGCAGTAGGTGAAAGTAGACTTATTTCAGTTTAATTTGCTGTGTCCTCTGCAGGATAATGGTAGTCATTTGCCATTAGAAAGACCACTGATATTTTCTACTCTAATAATTATAAAAGGTGAGCCTGGCTAGAATTAATATAATTTCATTGAGAGAAGTTTGTATCAAATTATGGACATAGCAAATTATGTACATAAATAGCAGATAGAGGTTACAAAGTTTCTAATTAGGATTAGAAAGGACTTGGCCAGGTGTGATGGCTCATACCTGTAATCCCAGCACTTTGTGAGGCCGAGGTGAGTGGATCACTTGAGGCCAGGAGTTCAAAACCAGCCTGGCCAACATGGTTAAACCCTGTCTCTACTAAAAATACAAAAATTAGCCAGGCATGGTAGCATGTGTCTCTAGTCCAGCTACTCAAGGGGCTGAGGCATGAGAATTGCTTGAACCTGGAAGGCGGAGGTTGCAGTGAGCCAAGATCGCACCACTGCACTCCAGCCTGGGTGACAGGGTCAGACCCTGTCTCATAAGAAGAAAAAAAAAAAGAAAGAAAGAAAAAAAGAGAGGAATTTGTCAGTTTATCCATGTAGAATTTCCTTCTACTGTGTTTCTATCAAATAGTGGTACAGATTCAATCCATTTATTCAATATATGAATGCACGCTCTTTTGGAAGTGTGGCAACAGTGTTGAGTACGATAAAGTTCTTCCTGTATTGAACTGAAATGTCACTTTTAATAACATGTTCCATTTCTGGTTTTGGAAGAAAGCAGAGCAAGTCACACTCTTCTGAGAATACTTGAAAATGGCAATCGAACAACCCTCAGTTCTTTCCTTCTTTATGCTAAACTGCTTTGTTTGTTTACATTTTCCTTATAGTATCCAGGTCTCAAAGCTTCCTCACCTTCCTTGGTTGTCTTCTGGATATACATTAGTGTGTCAGGGCCTCATCTAAATCATTTAATGTTTCTCTTAAGTTGAAAATAATTTCAGTTCTGGCATGGTAAGATCTTCTTGCATGTACATGTCTATGTGTGCAAAATATTTTTAAGTGACTTTAAATCCTTTAGGAAACAAAGTTGAATGTGACTAAATAGAGACACAGCACTGTGGTTTGAATGTATTTTCCTTCAAAAGCTCATGTTGAAATGTTATTGCCATTTAGAGTATTAAGAGGTGGAACTTTATAGAGGTAATGAGGCCATGAGACCTCCACGCTTATGAGTAGGATTAATGACATTATAAAAAGGGAAGTTTGGCCCCATTTTGCCTCTTTACCTATCTGCCTTCTGCCAGTGTGATGATGCAGCAAGAAGGCCCTGACAAGATGCTGAAGCCTTGCTTCTGGACTTCCCAGTCCCCAGAACTTTAAGAAAATAATTTTCGGTTCTTTACAAATTACCCAGTCTCAGGTGTTCTGTTGTAAAAGCACAATATGAACTAAGACATATAGACACACAGGCAGATATAACACACATTTTATTAGCGTAAAATATTCTTTGGAAAAGCATTTTAGTCCCCAGAAGGATAAAAGCTTGCATATAACTGTAATATGTTGCAACATATCCCGAGGAATGAATAGAAGTTCACTGCATTGGACCAGAGTTTAGACAGCAAAAACATAGGCCAGGTGCGGTGGCTCATGCCTGTAATCCCAGGACTTTGGGAGGCCGAGGCAAGTGGATCACGAGGTCAGGAGTTCAAGATCAGCCTGGCCAAGATGGTGAAACCCTGTCTCTACTAAAAATATGAAAAATTAGCTGGGCTTAGTGGTGGGTGCCTGTAATCCCAGCTACTCAGGAGGCTGAGGCAGAGAATTTATTGAACCCAGGAGGCAGAGATTGCAGGGAGCTAAAATTGTGCCACCACACTCCAGCCTGGGTGACAGAGAGAAAATTCCATCTCAAGAAAAAAAAAAAAGAAAAAAAAGTAAAAATATATATTCTTTAATTCTTAAATATTGTACATAGCTCCAAAATATTATTCTACAAAATAAATTTTTGGACTATATCAAGGGCTTCATACTAACAATCAACAATAAGATCATCTGTGTTTGAAATTATTTCTATAATTCTTCTTTATTAAAATGATTAATCACAAGTACTAAGAACACAGGTAGAAAAAATTGGCCATTCCCCTTTTATTATGCTGCCTCTGTTGTGTGTCAGCCGTGTACCCAGTTGTTGGCATTAATTGATACAAGACAGTAGGTCTCGGTTCAAACAGTCTCAGTGCTAACCTTTCAATACAAATGTTTTCTCACAACTTCTTTATCTTAAAATGAGAATTGCCTATTCACTTATTCAGAAAAAAATGATATAATGCTTTAACTGTAATGCAAAGGATAAAATAATGTGATGTTTAATACTACAATATAGGGTTCAATATATAAATGTTCAGTCTCAACTAACCTAGAGATGTACTCAAGTAACTAAATTGTTATACTTTTTTAAATGAATAAATTCAAATTGAAAAGAAGTTAGAAGATAAGAAGCCATTCCATACAAGAAAACTTGGAACTTAAAGTAAAACTATTGTTAGGATAAGTGATAATGGGTGGGTAGCAATTTTAATTATACATAATTTTCTGTATAAATGTCTAGGAGGATATTAGAATGTCTTGCAGAACTCTCAAAAATTATACTTTATGAAGGATTATATTGTGTATGACTTTTAGCATCTTTCACCTTCCCCTACCCTTGCTTACTAATGCCTGTAATTCTATCAAATAATCAAATTTTTTTTTTTTTTATAAAAGCTTCTTCAAATTTCTGAAAGGGTTATTCTGCATTTGCTGAGATTCATTCATCTAAATTAGTCAAGGTTGATTTCATCCCCTTATAAAGGGGAATCGACTCAAGCATCCCAGTCTAAATCTATGTATGAATCCTCATGCCACAGGGATGATGGTGCTGAGTCAGTGCCATCTTCAGAATTTTGTTAGCCTGCTCTCTCTTCTTCTAATTGATCAGTGTATGTAGCTTGGAACAGATGCAGGCAGTTTGCTATCATTAATGAAGGCATTCTAAATTTGAAGCACATTCACATGATAACAGATTGAAAAATACTGCAAAAAAAAACCAGATATAAAGTCAAATATGCCCGATCTACCCTACCTATAATAATTTTGATTCTTGAGAAAAAAAATTCTTTATCATTTAAACTTTTTTGAGTTTGGTTTTCAGTCATTTTCAATCAACCTCACTGATACTGAAAATATTATTTTGCAAGTCCAAAATCATGGTTATTAACCAAGTTCAGATCACATTAATGATTTCTTGGTAAAATTCCAAGCTCATAATTGTCTACATCATCATCTTATTGTTGTCAACCTCTTATATCTAAAGAACAATCTATTCTTCTTATCAGTTATTATTACCATATTAATTGATTTGATGTGACTTTTCTCATTTTATACTAAATTAAAGTTGTTGTTAAAGTTTACTGTTAATTCTTTATTAACAAATGCTGTCATCCTGGTAGTAATAGCATATTATAGCTTCATAGTGCTTTATAGGTTATAGATCACTTGCATATGCAGTAGCTCATTTAATCTTCATAAATTTTGTATGTGGTATCATCTACTTATTAGTAATTAGAAACAGGGTCATAAAAGTTAATTTTCTGGATCAATGTCACACTGCTGGATAAGAGAAGCAATTCTGCTCATTCTGAGTTCTGTAATCTTTCCACAGTTGCTCCACTGAGGCTGCTGTTCCTATAGCTTTTCCCCCCTAATTTCTTCCCTAAAAGTTATTAAAACCTACTTGATATTTCTTGCCCCTCTTTCCCAGAGATCTTTTGAGTGAGCTGATTGGCTTTAACAACATTTCTTTCCCCATTATCTTTACTAACCCATCTATATTGTTCTATCATGCTACTTTTGCCTTCCATCTGAGGAAAAGAGCTTACACAGAAGATCTGCAGTAAGATATGTGGTAAAGCAAGATGGCTGGTGAGCAATTCCTTATTAATCAACTGTTTTTCCTTATAATCAGAATTTCTCCATTAATAGTATAATTTTAGGACTTCACATTCTACTTCTTTTTCAATACACAAAACACCTCCTAACAGAAGTGGATGATATGGATATTTCATGTTTGGCAATAGAAGAAATAAGCAATAAACAAAAAGGTAAATCTATTCCCATGACTCAGTTTTTTAAGCTGCAGATTAAAAAAGTTAAACTACCTGATTTTCTAGCAATGTCATAGGTCTCTGGGGAAGACCAATGGCTGTGATGAAGTATTATGTTTCTGAAGTTTGGAAATATATTTAGGCCAACCAATAATGCAATAATAAAAAGTGAACATAAAGTCATCTAAAAATCTTTTTCTTTATTTTTTTATTTTTATTTTTTTCCGAGATAGAGTATCACTCTGTCACCCAGGCTGGCGTGCAGTGACACGATCTTGGCTCACTGCAACCTCCACCTCCAGGGTTCAAGCGATTCTCCTACCTCAGCCTCCTGAGTAGCTGGGATTACAGGTACCCGCCACCATGCCCAGCTAATTTTTGTGTTTTTAGTAGAGATGAGGATTCTTCCATGTTGTCCAGGTTGGTCTCAAACTCCTGACCTCATGTGATCTGCCCACCTCAGCTTCCTAAAGTGCTGGGATTACAGATATGAGCCACCGCACCTGGCCTCAAAATATTCTTAATTAAAAGTAAGACATTTTAAATAAGATATTTTTAATTAAAATTCTTTTAAAAATAACTTTTATGAATAAATATATATAACCATTAAAGTGATTCAAGTTTAAAATTTTAAGGTGCTATTTGTTTACAGGAATGAGAGGGCCCCCTTAAACATGCATACAGGATTTTACCAATAGAATGATGTTAGTATTCAGAATATCTACCACAAAATATCAAAGTGCATTTAATAACTCAAGATAAGTTCATTTGATATGAAAACTAATATCGAATGAGTTAGTTAAATTAAAATATAACACCAGGCCGGGCGCGGTGGCTCAAGCCTGTAATCCCAGCACTTTGGGAGGCCGAGGCGGGCGGATCACGAGGTCAGGAGATCGAGACCATCCTGGCTAACATGGTGAAACCCCGTCTCTACTAAAAATACAAAAAAACTAGCCGGGCGTGGTGGCGGGTGCCTGTAGTCCCAGTTACTTGGAGGCTGAGGCGGGAGAATGGCGTGAACCCGGGAGGTGGAGCTTGCAGTGAGCCGAGATCGCGCCACTGCACTCCAGCCTGGGCGACAGAGCGAGACTCCGTCTCAAAAAAAAAAAAAAAAAAAAAAAAAAAAATATATATATATATATATATATATATAACACCACTAAATATAAAAGACTATGATATTAAACAGACACAATGCAAGAGTAAAATCAATAAGATAACATTGCAGTTGGTTAAACATGACTCACAATCTCCTCAGAAGCTACAGAATACATTGCCCAAATCATCTATGACTACATTGTTATTCTAAGATCATAAATTAATAGTGTCAAAACCTATGTAAATGAAATTGGTGTCTGATGTCAAATGAGAACAGCAGTTTTAGATGCCAAATACATTTCGTGTCATCAGTCAATGTTGTTGTTAGCTGTATAAAACTTAAAAAAAAAAAAAAAAAAGATTGACACTATCCTCAAGATAATTGCTTCAACTGTTAATATCAATCTAATTAGCAGTAAACAAGATCGAAGTAAGGCCATCAAAAGATACTGAATGACTGGGGTGCTGACATGAAGAAGAACGGCAAAGAGCCATTGGTGCAAATCACTGCATAGTCTAATAGTCTGATTAGGTAAAATATGCAAACTTCAGAGGAGCCACAGCAAGCAATGAATAATAGAAACAACTTGGGTAGCTGGATCAAGAAAATATGAATGATCCCTGCTGAGTGTGCACCCAAGTACCTTAGGAAGCAGCTTGTTATTTTAGAAAGAATATGAAATTTATAGTCACTAGTTATTAATATTGACATTTCCACCTACTACCTGTGTGACCTTGGAAAAATTATCTTACTTCCATAAGACACATTTTTATCAATTTTATATTGGACATAGTGATACCAGCTGTTCACAGGGTGACTCAGAAGAGATCACATATGTCAAAACAGTGTGAAGTCTGTAAGGTGACACTCAAATGATGGTTTATTATTATTTCTTTGCAAGTGTTCTACATGATTCAGACATTACCTTTGTCCTAACTAGTGGAAGTACAGGGTTGGAATCCTGCCAACCAGCATTGCAGTCCCAACTCAGTTCTTTAGCCACTATGCAGCATATATGTCTTTCTTAGACACAGAGGAACTCTGAGAACTATAGATCATTCTTTTATAATTTGATCATTACTGGACTTCTTCGTTGCTATAATAGAAAAATCAAGTAGCCATTTCTTCTACAATGCATAGACATAATCTGTAGGTCAGTTAGTTCAGTGCATGTGCTAATAATTATTGTGCCTTGTACAAGGGGCTAATTTAGAAAGGAGGGAATTAATTGTTTTTTAATGTTCCTTTTTTATGCCTCATCGTGAATTCCTAAGGTTTAGGATTAATGTGTGCAAATTCCAAGAGTAAATAAACCATTGACAGCCTTAAAAACATAATTTTAAAACTTTTTTTCCCTAAAACATGAATTGTGAAATGGCCAAATAAAACCCAATGTTTTCTTAATTCTACCATCAAGTTTACTTAATATTCGTTCTTTTTCTTTACCAATAATAACACTTTACTTTGTCTTATGGTAAATTCCTAGTTTATTATGTAGAAAGTACTTTCTTCGATATTCTAGCATATATAATTTTTTCATTAACTGATTCTTTGTACTACTTTAAGAATTACAATAGCAGTCCCTTCTTGCAAATTACTGTTGTGAATTATCCCATATAATGTGTTTCTATATTGAATTCAACTAAAGAAAATGTTGTTAATTTAATTACTAGAAATAAACAACAAGGTCCCACCAATAAAATGATCCAAGAGATTAAATCCTGAGGGGAATAGGTAGCATAAAAATTAATACCTATTTATATTCATTAACCAGAGGATTGTCTAAAAGTAATTGTTTAGAGATCATCTAGTAGACGAAAGAAAGCTGCAATTTAAAAACCAAATGGTATATTTACCATTTGAATAAAAAATATTTCTGAAAAATAAGTTATCTTTATTTCCCCTAACTCTCCAGGTCAAATTATTTTCAATCAACCAATATTTATGGATGCTTGCGTGTAGTAATAAATTAGAAATTTTAAAAACACACTTCTGCCTTCAGATAACTAATACGCTAACTGGAGAAGCATGACATAGATGGATAATGTCTTAAAAGTTAAGTACATTCATAATAATGTAGTATCTTTGCATAGTGCTTAATATCAAAACTCTCTGTGAATGTAATTATTTTATTTGACCATTGCAGGCTGCAATTATTGCTAGATAAATATTCAATACCAGTAAGGATATGCTGTGATCCGGAAGAGAATCTCTTGCCAAATGAGTGATATTGGCAAATGATGCTTTAAGCCAAAGGAAGGTATTAAAATGATAGTGTCTATCACAGAAATGAAGAAGCAACCTATGTCAACTGGTTTTAGGGAAGATGAATTCACATTTAGACATGATGAGATTGAGTTGACAAAAGAACATACAGTAGAAAACATGCAGCAGGTAATAATATGCATTCATTTACAATAATATGGATGAACCCAAAGAACATATGTGAAATAAACCAGGAACAGAAAAACAAATACATCATGATCTCACTCATATGTAGAATCTATAAAAGTTAAACTCACAGAAGTGGAGAGTAGAATAGTGGTTAACAGGAGTTGAGGGAGGAGGTTGGGGAGATGTTGAACAAAGAATAGAAAATTTCAGTTAGGAGGAATATAAGTTCAAGAGATCTATAGTACAACATGGTGACTATAGGTAATAACAATATACTATATTCTTGAGAAATAAAAAAAAAGAAAAACATGAGCTAAAAGCAAAGCACATAAGTACATGAAGGTAACTCACAAAGAAGAAACTCAACTGGTCAGGAACACACTATTTTCTCCCAAAATTAAAGAAAATTAAAAGATCTAGGATACTGATGAAAATATAGACATAAGACATTGAAAACAAGTAAGGCCAAATATATAGATTTATTTAAGTCATTGATATAGAAAGGAGATTTATCTTAGCACAAACAGGTCTTTAATGCTGACAATGGAAATGATAAGTTAGAAATTGTAGCAGCAAATATTATATCGATAAGTTTATAATGGCAACTGAAAACAGTTCAATACTTGGTTAATGGATCAACAAATTTAAAAAACTGGGTAAAAGCTGAGGAGAAAGGGTGCATCACAAGGGGAAGAGAGTAGAAATGTGATAATTTATTAAAATAGTTACAGCTAAAGAAGAATTGAGAAAATTAAAAGGCAATACCATTATGCTCAAAACATTGAAAAGTTACAACAAAGTCCATATTGAATGAGACCATATCCTCTTGAGGTGTATTATGCTCTGGGGAGAGCTGAAGGCCACATTACCCAAAATAATTAGAGAAATGGAATTTGGAGGACAATCCACATGAAAGATCATCAAACCTGCTTCCCATATTTCTGTGGACAGAGGTGGCTGCTATGAATGAATAATATTCTGGAGCCCTACCTTAGCAGGAAGATGTGAGGACTGTTGAAAAAATATCTGTGAATGGAGCTTGTTGACTAATGTATTCATGAAACATTTGCATCCCATTGTGGGACATGCACATTTGCATATACTTTGTGCAATAAGTCCTTGTTCTAAGCCTTACATTTTCCTTTATTTTTGTTAAGTTGGAAGTATGAAATTTCATGAATTGTCCAAGAAAGATAGCGCAGATAAAGGAGAGTCAAAACTTTAACTTTCAGAAAAGTAGGAGAAAGAAATGGCAGTGAAAGAAATAGGAAACAGCAAAAGAGAAACAAGGTAGTAAACAAACAACAACAAAAAAGAACTTCAAATGTGTTTGCAAGGAACAAACACCTAAAGCACATTGAGAGAGAAAGAGAAATGTCGTTGTAATCACACCTGGAGGTCAATGCAGGGAGAACTGACTGACCTGATTCTTACTTTTTCTGCTTTAATATGTTTACATTTCTGAAAGTGTTGGGATGAAGGAAATACATTTAAAATGTTTAAACTGTTGTTATGATGTTATGTTGTTATAATCTTGATTTTCAGAATTAACTCTGTCTCACAAAATTAGATGAGACAAATGGTAAATGATTTATAAAAATTAGCAATGAGGAAGGATACAGGAGAGGGCCCGTTTTCGGTGGCAGAGTACTATTGCTTGATGAACACATTGATGGAGCTCATTCCCAGTTATATGAGCTTTTATTTGGACTTTCTTCAGAGTATTTCTTTCCTGCAAAATAACAACTGCAAAAAAAAAGTGTATTGGCAATAATAGTTTGATCTGATTATCAGTCTGAAAGCTGAATTTAGAGTACATGAGGAGTCTACTCTCAAGACCCCTAATTACCTTACACAACTATATTGACAAAAGAATCTATTATTTCATTTAGAATTCATAGAGTGCTCAAATCTTTTCAAAAATATTTTATTCACTGCGATACTAGTGTTGTAGAAATGTTAGCATTTCCTCAAACATCATCTTTAAACTTTTTAAAAACATTAATTGAATTATATATATATATATATAAAATGTGTATAAAATCTGCACATAAACTTCATATGGTAGTCATATAATTTTTACTAATAAATTTAGTTTACACAAACACCTTCTGAAAATACTATTTTTTTTTTTTAATTAACCAGCATTAAGGGTTACACTGGGCCTGAAGAGTATGATGGCTATTTAGTAAATCTGTCCTTTTCTTTTGAAAGCTGAAAGGTGGGAGAAAGAACTTGTATTTCATTTGTTGTTGTTGGAACTGTAGAGAACTATTTACAATCTTAGTTATGCTTTCATTTTCAATTCTGCTCATGCTTTTAAGTAAGAAAATAATATACATATATGGTTTTAGAATGATTGGTAAACATCTTTTGGTGTTTGGAGAAAAGACACAGAAAGTCCTAGACAACCTCTTTATTTCTAGGTAGAGAATAGCTCACTACAATGAAACAATAAGAAATTTCCTCTACCTCCACCTTCCTAGGTTCTTTGAAATGTGTCATATGTCAGCTAATGTGATGAATAAAATGTACTTTTGACAAATGAGTAAATTTTTGCTATTAACAGCATCACAAACTTTAAAATGATTGGTGATTTGTTCGAAAAGGGGTATATTTGTAAAAGCTGAGTATTATTGGAGAAAGAATGGCAGAATCAAAATCTCTAAGACCCCTACCAACTCTGCATGTCAGAAAGAGAAAAAAAAAGGCAGTTTTGAGTTTTAATCCAGACTGTGGGGGCCTATCTTTCAAAACAACTAGACAGGGTTTCCAAAGGCTGGCCCCCAGGTCTAAGGGCCCTAGCAGCAATGGCCCTGTTAGCACAAGAAGTAGATAAACTAACCCTTAGGCAAAACCTGAATATAAAGGCCCCTCGTGCTGTGGTAACTTTAATAAGTACCAAAGGACATAATTGGTTAACAAATGCTAGATTAACCAAGTACCAAAGCTTGCTATGTGAAAATCCTCACGTAACCACTGAAGTTTGCAACACCCTAAACCCCACCACCTTGCTCCCAGTATCAAAGAGCCCGGTTAAACATAACTGTGTAGAGGTGTTGTACTCAGTTTGTTCTAGCAGGCCCAATCTCTGAGACCATCCTTGAACATCAGTAGACTGTGAGCTGTATGTGGGTGGGAGCAGTTTCACCAGCCCCTGCAGAGTGACTCTGAAGAAGATGACAAGCTCTGCTCCAGTCACACCCGGAAGCTGACTGGTCCATGCACGGCCGAAGCATGAGGAAACTCATGGCAGGACTCATTTTCCTTAAAATTTGGACTTGTACAGTAAGGACTTCAACTGACCTTCCTCAGACTGAGGACTGTTCCCAGTGTATACATCAAGTCACAGAAGTA
This sequence comes from Papio anubis, assembly GCF_008728515.1. Classification (NCBI taxonomy): domain Eukaryota; kingdom Metazoa; phylum Chordata; class Mammalia; order Primates; family Cercopithecidae; genus Papio; species Papio anubis. Next base: position 53,102,291 of record NC_044981.1, read on the forward strand.
GGACAAACGGTTACTATGGTCTTATTATTTTACAGTTATTTCAAGTGTACTGGAACTCTAAAAAGAACTTGTTTGTATAATGTTATTCTATACAAGGTATGTAGCCCAGGAAATGACCAACCTGATGTGTGTTATGACCCATCTGAGCCTCCCATGACCACAGTTTTTAAAATAAGATTAAGAACTGAAGACTGGTAAAGACTCACAAATGATACGAGTAAAGTGTAAGCCAAAACAGAAAAAAAAAGGGGGGGTGCCCAAGCAAGTCACCTTAAAATTTGATGCCTGTGCTGTCATTAATAGTAATAAGTTAGGAATAAGGTGTAGTTCTCTTAATTACAAAAGAGGCTATATGGCAGAAAATAAGTACATCTGTCATAAATTAGGACTGTATAGAAATAAATGTAAATACTAGTTTAGTATCATTTAGGCTACTTGGATTAAAAAAAAAAAAAATGAAAAGGATCCAGTTCACCTTCAGAAAGGAAAAAATGGCCCTTCCTGTACTAAGGGACAATGTAACCCCTTAGAGCTAGTAATAACCAATCCCCTTGATCCTCGCTGGAAAAAAGAGGAACATGTAACCCTAAAAATTGATGGAGCTAGACTGGATCTTCAAGTAAATATCGTGGTTTGAGAAAAAAGTTTATAAACGCTCTCCTGAGCCAGTATTTCAAACCTTCTATGATAAACTAAAAGTGCCAGTACCAGAAATTCCATGAAAACCAAGAAATTTGTTTTTGCAATTAGCCGAGCATGTAGGCCAGTCTCTCAATGTCACTTCATGTTATGTATGTGGAGGAACTGTAATAAGAGATCAATGGCCATAGGAAGCCTGAGAATTAGTTCCTGATGAATTCCCGGCCCAAAAGAATCACCCTGATCACTTCGAAGTCCTAAAAGCCTCAATTATTAGACAATACTGTATAGCAAGAGTGGAGAAGGACTTCACCCTTCTTGTAAGAAGACTACATCGTGGAGTTCAAACCATACAGAGAAAAATCCATTCAGTAAATTTCCAAAGTTGCAGACCATTTAGGCCCACCCAGAATCCCACCGGGACTGGACGGCCCCCACTGGGCTATGCTGGATATGTGGACATAGAGCCTATGCTAAGCTGCCTGACCAGTGGACAAGTAGTTGTGTTATTGGCACTATTAAAACCATCTTTCTTCCTACTGCGCATAAAAACAGGCGAACTCCTGGGCTTCCCTGTCTATGCTTCCTGTGAAAAGAGAAGCACAGCTATAAAAAATTGAAAAAATGATAAATGCCCCCCTGAGAGAATCATACAATATTATAGGCCTGTTACTTAGGCACAAGATGGCTCGTAAGGATACCGGACCCCATTCGCATGATCAACCGAATCATACGGTTATAAGCTGTCTTAAAAATAATCACTAATAAAACCAGCAGAGCCTTGACTATTCTGGCCCGGCAAGAAACTCAGATGAGAAATGTTATCTATCAAAATAAATTAGCTCTCGACTACTTGCTAGCAGCTGAAGGAGAGGTCTGTCGGAAATTTAACCTTACTAATTGCTGCCTACACATAGATAATCAAAGGCAAGTAGTTGAAGACATAGAGATATGACAAAACTGGCACATGTGCCCGTGCAAGTGTCACATGGATTTGATCCTGGGACCATGTTTAGAAAATGGTTCCCAGCGCTAGGAGGATATAAAATTCTTATAATAACAGTTATAATAGTAATAGGAACCTACTTACTGCTCCCTTGTTTCCTACCTGTACTTCTTCAAATGATAAAAAGCTTCATCGCTACCTTAGTTCACCAAAATGCTTCAGTACAAGTATACTATATGAATCATCATTGATCTGTCTTGCAAGAAGACATGGGTAGTAAAAATGAAAGTGAAAACTCCCACTATTGAGTGAGAGTATCAAAGAGGGGGAATAAGGGAGGAGACCACCCCTCATATTGTCTTATGCCCAATTTCTGCCTCCAAAGAAAGATAAAGTAAAAACTAAAAGGCAGAAATGAAATCCACAAGCAGACAGCCTGGCGCCACACCCTGGGCCTGGTAGTTAAAGATCGACTCCTGACCTAATTGGTGATGTTATCTATAGATTACAGGCACTGTATAGAAAAGCACTATGAAAATCCCTATCCTGTTTTGTTCTGATCTAATTACCAGTGCACGCAGCCCCCAGTCACGTACCCTCTGCTTGTTCAGTTGATCACGACCCTCTCACACTCACCCCCTTAGTGTTGTGAGCGCTTAAAAGGGACAGGAATTGCTCACTCCGGGAGCTCGGCTCTTGAGACAGTAGTCTTGCTGATGCCCCTGGCCAAATAAACTCCTTCCTTTTTTAACTCGGTGTCTGAGGAGTTTTGTCTGTGGCTCGTCCTGCTACATAACCATTTAGTATTATTCTCTTGAGGGAACTCATTGAACTTTTTTGTTAGAATTACAGTAGTCTCCCTTATCTAAGCTCTTGCTTTACTCGGTTTCAGTTATCTGCAGTCAACCACAGTCTAAAAATATTAAATGGAAAATTCATGAATAAACGATTCATAAGTTTTAAATTGCTTGCCTTTCTGAGTAGTGATGAAATCTCATGCCCTCTTGCTCCGTCCAGCCCAGTCCATGAATCATCTCTGTGTCCGGCATATCCATGTTGTAAATGCTACCAGCCTATTAGTCACTTAGTAGCCCTCTTTGTTATCAAATTTAAAAACACAGTGTATATATGGTTTGCTACTATCCACAATTCCAGGCTTCCCCTGAGAGGCTTGAAAGACATTCCCTAAAGAAAAGGGAAGTCTACTGTACTTTTCCCCTTTCTTTCGCTCGATTTTCTTTAAACTGAAAACGTTTATTTTATCACTGTTTTTACGGTGAGAATTAAGTGAATTGTAATACATAAAGCATCTAAAATAGTGCCTGGCACATAGTAGGTACTATACTGGTCCTTATTTTCTGCATAAACTGTGTGAGAGGAGGGACTTTATTTTACATATCACAGTGTTCCAAATCTAGAACAGTACTTCTAGAAATACATGAATTGAGCCCAGAGAAGTTCTCACTTTCCTATATTGGTTCATTCGCAGGTGGCATCCTGATGCAGTGTAAAAAAAACCCAAAATGATCGTCGTTCAACTTAGTAAAGGCTTTCTTACTTACCTATGGATTGCCCATGAAATTATTTAAGTCACTTAGCAGGCCCAGGACTTAGTTTACTTGTGTGTAACATTAGTTGACTAGATTAGATAATCTGTAATGTCCCTCACAGCTCTACATTTCTTTTGAGATATAATTTGTACTTTCAGAGAATATTTTTAGTAAGGACAAAGGACATACTAGAAATTTTTCTTATAAATAAAGCATCAGACTTAAAGTATTTGTATCGTGTCTACCATCAGTTTTCCTGTGAGCTTAATATTGTCTGCAGGGTATTAGTTCATCTTTAGGCCCTGATTTACAGAGACTTCATTCTTTGATGTTGGCAAAGTCCAGGCAATTGCCACGGAAGAGTGACTAACTTTGGGTGGGAGGAACTAACAATTATCTTTGTGTTTCTAGGTCTCTGTGGCCTTTTGATTCATCTTTAGTGACTCTGAATTTCCTGTGAGTTTTAATGGGCTGTAGCAAGATATTGGTGTCACATCCAAGGTGGCCTTAAGAATAACAAGCTGATGGATTCTCAGAAGTGCAGTCACTCCTTAAATTCTTGGCACACTTGTGATTTCTGTTAAAGAAGAAGATTCTATTTTTCATTGAGATTCATTTTAATGTGTCTGTCTAAGAGCTTCAATGAGGCAGTAAAAATACAACTGAGAATCATGAGGAGATAAAAAAGAAAATAAAGGTGTCAAAATTTTTTTCTTTTAGTAATCTATTTGGAAGACCTTAAGCTAAAAAATCTATGTATAATTTAAACCCTGCACATCTATATACTCTTACATGAGTTTTTTTTTTTATTCCAAAGTTGTGTCTAGCAATGAATTAAACAGAGAAAGATAACTTGTTAGCTCAGAGAAAGGATCAGCAAACTATTTCCTGAGGGCCATATATAGCCCCCCACTTGTTTTTATAAATAAAGTTTTATTGAAATGTGGCCATGTATTGTCTGCAGCTGCTTTTGCCCACAAAAGCAGTGTTGAATAATTGTGACAGACTGTATGACCCACAAAACCTGAAATATTTAATATCTGACCCTTAACAGAAAGAGTTTGTTGTCCATTGGCTCAGAACATTGTTTTTGTTTTATGGCATGAGTTTGGAGGGCTTAGTGCTACATCCAGATAGATGCAATGTTCCAAGGAATCTAATCTTTTCCAAGGCTGCTAAAATTATTAATAAAATCATTGTTAATTATTAGTGAAGAAAACTCACTTTTTCTATTTTTAATTCTAATGTAGAAATAAAATATGGTAGAATCTTTTTGTATCAAATAGGATATTAAGATATTAATGAGTTACTCAAAAATCCCTAAAAAAAAGGTGTAAGATGGTATCTTAAGGTATTAATGGATTGCTTTTCTCTAACAGTTCTTTTTCCTCCATGACCTTTTCCTGTACTCAGTCTACCAAGGTATTCATAAGATAATTCTGCACATCTGCTTTCTTCTTTAACCTTCCACAGAAGTTTCAATCCTCCTATATTTCATGTCATAAAGATATCACTTTTTCCCACTCAGGAGAGAAAGCTCTTGTTCACTCTTCATTAACTCTCTCTCATTTTTGCTGTTAGTTTCCCTCAAATTAGTTTCTCCACCCTTTTACTCTCTTTGCTTTGGTCAGGGGTCCAGGCTAGTCTCAGGGTAAATCTTCTCCAAAGTTGCCAAAATTTTCTTCCTAAAGCTTAGATCTGACATTTAATAGTCTAGTTAGAAATATCAATGGTTCCTCAATGGTTATAAAATAAAATCTATGCCTTTTGTTTTGTTTTGTTTTGTTTTGAGACAGTCTTGCTTTGTTGCCCAGACTGGAGTGCAGTGGTGCGATCTCGGCTCACTGCAATCTCCGCCTCTCAGGTTCAAGTGATTATCCTGCTTCATCCTCCCAACTATCTGGGACTACAGACACCTGCCACCACGCCTGGCTAATTTTTGTATTTTTAGTAGAGAGGGAGTTTCACTATGTTGGCCAGGCTAGTCTGGAACTCCTGACCTCGTGATCCGCCCACCTTGGCCTCCCAAAGTGCTGAGATTACAATTACAAGTGTGAGCCACTGCACCCGGCCAAATCTATCCTTTTTATTGTGATTTTTTTTTTAAACTTCAATTACTGGATCTCTGTCTGAAATGTTCTTTCCCTTTGCTTGACCCTATCAGTTTCTTCTTATAAGATGTGTCAGGCATCAGTTTTCCTTGGGAATTTTTTTCTGGTCACTTGTCTTCCTCTAAACCTGCATTAGGCATCCTTATTTTCTATTTTCCTGTAACACTTCACACACACCCTGCTTATGCAACCCGTTGCTGTGGGAGCACTCTAAGCTCCAGTGAAGAAACAGCAGGAAACAAAACACTCTCAGGACCAGATTTGTCATCTCATGGGGAGTCTCATGTGACAGTCAACAGACACAACTTTTGAGAAGTGTGAGAAATGTCCCTCGACTCCACAGTGTTTAGAGGAGAAAGTGGGAACAATAATCCGAAAGTTACTCAGAGACCAGATGCCAGAGATCTAAGTTTGGGTTTTGATGCTAAGGGGGTCTCCTTTATACCTACAAGTCAAAGGGGCCTAAGGACATTCAGGTTACATTTACATCCTACACTTCATACATCATCTAAAAATTGCTACATTTAAATTAGCAATCGGGCTTCAAACTACCTTTCATCTTCACCTCCCATTCACCCCACCTTTTTTTTTCCCCTGTGCCCTCACTATTCAAAATCACATTGAATGACTTCTCTAATGCACACTTTCATGCCTCTGTGCTTTTGATCCAATCTAACTTCTCCTGTAATAATTGACTTCCATCTTTTTACCTCTCAAAACCTTAGTTACTTTATAAAGCTTAAATAGTTCAAATGCCATTTATTCTTGAATAATGACTTACTCCTCTGCATTTATTGGCCACTTAATCCTTTCCTTGACAAATCAATTAACAGGTAGTATTTTAAATCATTATAGTTTCATTTGAAATCATTATAAGTAGCACATCACATGATGATGTGTTACTTGTATTACCCCAGTGACTGGCACAGTGCTTTATGTATAATACAAGCTCAATAAATAATATATTATGTTACGTTATTAAACTGAACTCTACTAAGTGTAACTTAGTACTCACACAGTACTTATAGGTAATGCCATTTTTCCCAACTACTTCAAGTCATTTGTGATGCATTGTTTTGTTATTTTTTAACTTGGAGAGAGATTGTAAATTTGCTCTAGTTTTCCAATATGTACTCTTCAATTTCCTATCACAGTTTTTCTGTGCATTATCTTTCAAATGAATCACAACATAGCAGCCCCGACAATCTAGCAGTCCTCTGAGTGGCTGAGACTAAATGGGTGTTTTCGTGTGCTCACAGAGAAGTGCTTCCCTTTGGCTTATTACCAGCAGTAAACTCATTCAAAGCTTTTGCAAAAGGTACTCAAGTTTTATATCTCAGTAAGTTATTTTTCCTTTCAGAAATATTTATTATAAGCACCCAAAATATTAGTGGATGCTGTATATGGCTTATTTAATATCATTTTATAAGCTGCTTACTTACACTAGGAAATAATGTTGGTGATACTCAGTTGATTTTAAGTTCCTAATACAAAGAATATTCTCACAAGTCTAGTGAGAAAAAAAAAAAATTGGATGTGATCTTACCAAGCATCCTCCTTTTTGGATAGTTGTGGCATAGAAGTTGCACCTGCTGTCTAAATTCACCTTGTTCTTCTAATGGTTTATTGCTTGTGTGGTATGTCTGTAATTAAAGCTTGAGATGACCTTCTCTACAAAGCGGCTCCATGTGATGACCAAATAAAATGCAATGCAAATTGATAAGATTAGTTCTGAATTTTCTAGCTGAGATAGATTGGATATTTATCCCTCCAAATTTCATGTTGAAATTAGGTATTCAGTATTGGAAGTGGGATGAGTGGGAGGTGTTTGGATCATGAGGATGGATCCCTTATGAATAGTTTGGTGCCATCCTTGCAGCAATGAATGAGTTCTCACTCTATTAGATCTCTCAAGAGCTGGTTGTTAGAAAAAGAGCTTGGCACCTTCCTCCTCTCTGGCTTTCTTCCTCTCTCACCATGTGATGCTTGCTCCCCTTCAACTTCCACAATGAGTGGAAGCTCCTTGAAGCCCTCACCAGAAGCAGACACTGGCATAATGCTTCTTGTATAGCCTGCAGAACTGTGAGCCAAGTAAATTTATTTTCTTTATAAATTATCCAGCCTCCAATATTCCCTTATGGCAACACAAAATGTACTAAAACACTAGCTTTCTTGTATCTGCAAGACTGATCTTTGACATGTATTCAATTTGCCTTTTAAAATTTGGGTCTTCCCTTTGTATATTTTCAATTTCAAAAAAAAAAAAATTCACACAAATCTGTAAGAAATGAGCCTTTATGAAGTTTCTGTTAACAGCTGCTAGAAGCAGCTGTGCCCACTGGCAAGTTAGAATATTCAAGTCACCTTGGTTTCTTTTGGCATTGAAAGCTGACTTGGCTTTAGAACTTCCAACTGTCAGGATCAGAGTTAAAACAGGATGGATTTAATTCAGGTTTTTAAATGCGCAGTACCTCCATTCATTTTATCATTCACTCATTTATTCATTCACTTAGTATGTCTATAAGACAGAATGATAAATGCCAACTATAAATATGGCATTAAAATAAAGAAGAAAATAGTATCAGTTTGGGTGGTTGGAAAAGGGTAGGTTTCATTGAGGAGCTGAATCTTGAAAATTGGCCAATTTTTACCCATTCCAAAAAGGAAAGCTGGGCATGATCAGGTATGTCTATAGTGCCAGCTACTCAGGAGGCTGAGGCAGGAGGATAGCTTGAGGCCAGAAGGTGGAATCCAGCCATGTCAACATAGTAAGGCCCCATCTTTAAAAGAAAAAAAGGAAACAATTGAACACTTATTTCAAGAAATATTTATATATGAGTAACAGGATGTCTCTTGTTGTATATATATGCCACTTTATTTTAAGCCACGACATTTATTTTACTATTTTTTAAGCTATATGAGTATTCAAGACATTATTTTTCTTCTATAGAAACTGAAGCACCCCTTACATTGTTAATACATTATGATAAGAAGAAATGCTTTCTTTATACAGGCTTACAAAGTGTTTAAGGAGTTCAATATTTTAGATTAAATTGCACATGTCCAGGAAGGGAATTTGACTTCACTATTGACAAAGGCTAAGTAACCATTTGCAGACTTAATGAAGGGTGTTTTTGCCTGATGTAAATACTAAGATTGAGAATATCATGTTTAATAGGCATACAAGATTATAAATGATTTATTGGGAAATTAATGGAGGCAATTCCATAAAAACCACCATTTAATCTTGTGGACTTTAGCTATTCATGAAGTGAATTATTTCTGAATACACAACTTAAAAGGGGATACATTCGTTTGACATGGAAACAAAATACACTAAAATGCAGAATACTTACTTTTCTAGTCTTATGCTAAAGGTTATAAAATGAGTAAAGATAGGGGAAAGCATCTCTTCCTCTGGCCTTTGTAGAATCCAGAGGGATCAGAGACAATGAATAATGATGTTTCAGGCATGACATTGTATGAACCACGATTAGAGAGATAAAAATATAGACATTAATTAGAATAAAATAGGATCAATGTTATAATGGCAGTGCTAAATAGACAAAGGGAGTATTTAGACAGGTAAGGGGGAAAGAAAATTAGGACACACAAAGTGTATGAATGAAAACTTGGAGTTCAAGCGTAAGCGTGATGTGTTTGAAAATCAGTAAAGAGTTGGGTTTGAGCTGAACAATTATGCTGGTGTGAACTATACAGAAAGATCAAGTTAGCTTAAGGTGGTGTCAAAATGTGGAACAAGTTTTTCTTACAGTTCTTAAAAACCAATGATCAATTTTGACCAAGGGTAGTTATATGTGAAGATCAGTTAGGAGAGTAGAAGTATAGAAATTAAAATAAAAAGGGGAGTGTGAAAATAAATAAAACTTATAAGCTGTTAGAACCCCAAAAAACACTTTAAGCCTTGAGAGAGATATGACTGTGATCTAAGTCATGTAGCAATTCCGTTTCTTAGATTATAGCTTAACTCCTTTATTGTTCTTGTTCTGTAAATGACTAGGAAAGATGAGAGACCAGAACTCCTCCATTTCAACCACTGATCTTTGTTATAGATTAACAGCCTCCTTTATTGTCCTGTAACTAACTCAGAGCAGATGGAGCCCCAACAGCGACCCCATGAGAGTTACATCTTCAGTGTGGAATGTCAAATACACCTTTCCTGAAAGAAAAAGACCACCTTAACTAATGAAATCGTTGTAACTATGCACTAAGCCTTACATAGAAAGATGTTGAAATTCTGTTTAACTTCCTTAACTTTGTCTGTATAAATGATCCTAAACTTCTACACTTTGCAACACTAACTTATGTTCTTTGGCATCTGTGCTTCCCGGGCAGGTTACCCTTAACCTTTGTGCTTGAATAAACTGTCTTTAAACCAGAGTCTGACGTTTTTGATTATTTTAGATTGACAGAAGGAAATGTAAATAAAATACCAAGCTGGTACACAGTTATGTACTCTAGGCAAGAAGTAAGGCTGTGGTAATAAATTGAAAGAAAGAAAAAAAAGTTCAAGGGAACAATTGATAATTTAGTGTGGCTTGAACATGGAGAGTGAAAGAAGGCTGTTTCAAAAATGACTCTGAAATTTCAAGCTTGAGTAATTGGAAATAAAGAAAAAATATGAACAGAAATAAAGAAATCAAAAGTGGGGAATCTGGATTGGAGATGAAATGGTAAACTTGAATTTTCAGGTATCTCATTTGATGTGATGGAGACACATTCAAGGAGTGACACTATGGAAAAAGCATGTGTAAGAGCAAATATAAATTAAAAATAAGAGGCCTAATTATCTCTGTTGAAAATGTGGAAGAGATTTTCCTCCTTTATTTTTTTTTTTAGGCATCTATCTTAAAAAACTTAACATTGTAAGTACTTTCTTATCACTTTAAAATGTATATAAGCCTTTTCCAAAACTAAATAGGCCTTTTGTCAGTTTTAGGAGCCAAGCTTGTCCTTCTCAAGTACTTGGGAGCCATCTCTTTTAAATGCAAACACCAAGGATGATAACACCACTATCTCCCAGTTTCTATGGGAAGGTAGGAGCCTAACTTGCAAAACTGCCTTCTGTCATAAAGAGATGAGAATAAAGTGAATTTGCTAATACAGAGGGACATCTCAATCACCAGGCAAATTTAGGATGATTTATGTGTGACGAATGGCACTGTCAAGTCCTCTTATTTGAGGGCTAGTTATTGTTTATCTTAAAAACATGTATGTAATGAATTAGATCTGCTCTCCTGTATAAAAAAGGTGAATTTTGTTTTGTTTTGTTTTGTTTGGTCTTTGCAACTGCTTATCAGATTGCCTGTCATGCACATCATGTTCTGGTTTAATACTTACTAAGAATTTTTTTTTTTTCCTCTTCCACCCTCATGGAAAGGTTTCTGGGTTGGGAGATTTTTGCTTTTAGTTATATTTTTCTAATGAATGATATTATAGGCAAAAAGTCAGAGTTGAAGAAAAAAGTTATCTTCACAGAGACAATTAAAAATGATGAGAGTAAGAAGAGTTAACTAAGAAAAGTTAAAATAAGGACAGCTAGGACCACATTTTACATACAGCAGGGCTACAGGGTTAGAAGTGAAGGGAGTAGGAGTGGAAACCTTCAGTGAGATAGTAGTAGAACTTTTCTGTACAGTGCAGTTATGAAGAGGAGAAACATTTTATGGAATAAATATTTAACTCTTCATTCTTCCAAGACATCAATGGTAATCAGACATTGTGAATCTGCTTGTTTTGATCTCAGTGATATTCCCCTTCCTGGACTCTCCTTTCTCCCTTTCCTTCACTAAGATAAGCACTCCTCATTTTCTAAGGCCAAGTGTAGACTTCTTATCTTCTAGGAGGTCTGCCCTAACCACCTCCCTCCTAACTAGGCTGGAGGGAGCATGAGTCCTGAGTGCACCGTAAAACCCTAGGAAGCTTTCATTTACAATATTTTATGTGATTTTTATAATGACCATTTTTTGTATAACGGCATCTACCAATACTGTCAACTCCTTTAAAAAAGAAAGTAATGATGGTTTATCTATGTATGCACTATCAGTACTCAACACAGAGCCTACTGCATTAAAATGTTTGTTTAATTAACCAATTAACCATGGAAGTGTCAAGAGGTCCTAATAAAATAAAATGTGTTCCGGATTTTTATTTGTTTTTACTCTTTTCTCTCTCTCTCTCTCTTTTTTAAAGACAGGGTCTCGCTCTGTCACCCAGGCTGGAGTGCAGGGGCATGATCATAGCTCACTGCAGCCTCTGCCTCCCGGGCTTAAGTCATTCTTCAGTTTCAGCCTCCGCAGTAGCTGGGACTGCAGGCGTGTACCATCAGGCCCAGCTAACTGCTGTATTTTTTGTAGAGACATGGTTTCGCCATGTTGGCCAAACTGGTCTCGATCTCCTGGGCTCAAGCAATCTGCCCACCTTGACCTCCCAAAGTATTGGCATTACAGGAGTGAGCTACCACGCACCCAGGAGGGATGTGTTTTGAAGGACAATTTAATCTAAATCTGTACTGTTCAGTATGGAAGTGACTAGCCACATGTGGCCATTGAGCACCTGAAATGGGCCTATTCTAAATTGAGATGGACTATATGTATAAAATATACACTGATTTACTGAGAAGAAAAAATGTTATATATCTCAATAATAATTTTACATTAATCACATGTTGACAAATGTAACACGATGAAATGCTATTCTGGATATATTGGTCTAAATAAGCATTAATTTTTTTAACTTTTTAAATATGGTCACTAAAAATGTAAAATTACAGGTGGCTCATATTATATTTCTATTGGACAGTGTTAGTTGGAATAAAAGAATATCCTCAATTACATTCAAATATGAAATCATTAAAATCAATATGCTTAAGTATCCCCCACCCCAAAATCTAACAATGTTTTCTAATATCTCTAATTCTATAGATAGTGGCTCCTGCATCAAAACTCAGGCTTTCATCAGGTATTTACAATGAAATGTCTGAAATAACAATTTGCTTCCTGATGAAAGTTTATAGAAGCCATTTACTAGAATAAATAGGCTTAATCTTTCCCCTTCAATAGCCTACAAGAGTTCCCAGCATACTCAGTGTATGGGTTCTTCTAATATCCTCTTCCCATCATCCCCATTGCCTTCCAAATGTGCTAAGGATATATAAAGCAGAACCAAGTTCATTTATGTACATTAATTTGAATGTTTCTATGTACCATGTGCTGCTACAAAGCAGAGAATACCAAATGAAAAAAACAAGATCTCTACTCTCATGCAGCTGACAGTTTAAAGGACAGAATATAAAAAAGAACCATGTACACAAATGAATAAATAAGATCATTTTACATTTCTTTGAGAATTGTTTTTAGCCACAAATAACAGAATACCAAAACAACAGTGGCTTAAACCATAAGGATGGTTTCAGAACAAAGAATCTAGAGAAATGCTGCTTCAGGTATCTTCAGGCAATCAAACAGTGATCTCACAGCTCAGCCTTGATGTTGTTTTGTGTCTTTCCACATCTGTCCTTATTATAATACCTTTTAGTTTTTATGCTTTTTATTTTCAGGTTTTAAGATGAATGCTACACCTCTAGACATCTCATCTGAGATCAAGGGAGCTCTCTGCTTGTGTTTACTTTTAGCAGGAAGTTAAACATCTTCTCAGGAGCCCTCAGCACCCTCCCACTTACTAGACAGAATTGGGTCACATGGACATGTTTAGCTGAAAGGGGGTCTGGAAAAGGTAATAGAGTCATCCCTAAGTATTCATGGGGAATTGATTCTAAGACCCTGGAAGATACAAAAATCTACCAATGCTTAAGTTCCTTATATAAAATGGTGTAGTTCCTTATATATAAATGTATTCATATATAAATATAAATATAAAAATATAATATATAAATATTTATATATTATATAATATATAATTTACTAACTATAACTATATTATGTAATATATAAATATGTATAAATATATAATATATAAATAAATATATAATATTTATATATTGTATATAGATTAAATATAGTAATATGTAATATATTTATATATTTAATATAATATATGATATATTATTTATATTTAATATTTATATTTAGCATATTTATATATTATATAAGTATTAAATAATATTTAATATAAATATATAAGTTCCTTATATATAAATGGCATAGTATTTGCATATAACCTACACACATCCTGTTGTATACTTCAAATAATATCTAGAGTACTTATAATATCTAATACAATGTAACTGCTATTTTTAAAATTGCAGCAGGAGTTTGGTTGTATATGTACTTTTATTATTTTTTGTTGTATTGTTATTATTATTTTTTATCATTTGCAATTTACAGTTAGTTAAATCTGTAAATGTGGAACCACAGATACTGAAGGCTAATTGTATCTATTTTCCAGGCACTGTGGTGAGGCCAAAAAGAGAGGAGATTAAATACAAGCTACAGTGTTGTTTTTCTTTCCCTTTTGATTACATTTCAGGTAAATCTTATAAAGAAAATACAACAAAGTAATGGGATAGAGAACAATTGGTATGTAGGGCATATTTATGGAAGATAATTTGAAAGGACCTTGGTAAGGAGGTGGTATTTGAGCAAAGAATTCAGTGGCCTGGCGCAGTGGCTCACACCTGTAATCCCAGCACTTTGGGTGGGCGGATCACCTGAGGTCAGGAGTTCGAGACCACCCTGGCTAACATGGTGAAACTCCATTTCTACTAAAAAAAAAAAAAAATACAAAAAGTGAGCCGTGTGTGGTGGCATACGCCTGTAATCCCAGCTACTCAGGAGGCTGAGGCAGGAGAATCACTTGAACCCAGGAGGCAGAGGTTGCAGTGAGCCAAGATCATGCCATTGCACTCCAGCCTGGGCAACAAGAGCAAAACTCCATCCAAAAAAAAGAACTGAATGACGAGAAGATCACCATGTAAACATTTGGAAAAGGAGCTCCTGTCTTACTCATGGGGACATCGTCAGGTCATGAGCAAATTCAACACTTCTTGTTCACAAAGAGAATTCTGTATTATTTTATATTTATCCTTTATATCAGCCAGGGCTTGGCAGAGAAGCTGAACTTGGCCTCTATATCAGTCATTATTTTCCCTATCTATATATGTATGTATGTCCATATATATATGGATATGGATATGGATAGAGAGGGAGAGAGACATACAGAGACAGCTATTTCAAGGAATTGGCTTACACAGTTATAGGGGCTGGCAAGTATGAAATACATAGGGCAAGCCAGGTGGCTAGAAGTTCTCAGGCAGGAGTTGATGTCGTAGTCTCTAGGCAGAATTACTTCTATGAAAAACCTCAGTTTTTGCTTTTAAAACCTTTCAGCTGATTGAATATAGCCCACCCACATTATCAAGGATAATCTACTTAAAGTCAATAGATTGTTGATGTTAACCAAATCTGTAAAATACCTTCATAGCAACACCTGGATTTGTGTTTGATTGATATTAGATATTAAATATTTAGGTACTATCACCTAGCCAAGTTGACACACAGAGCTAACTATTGCAGCCTCCATAGCTAAACTCCTAGAGAGCCTTGTTAAGTACAACTAATAGCATTATGGCTGTTACATGCACAACTTACGATGATTTGAAGATATTATATTTGGTTCTATTTTATATTGTCATAAGTACATAATACTCTCAATTTTTCCCAGTCAAAAAATACCTTAAATTTCACAATTTTAGAAGGCAAAACCCTAGTTCAATAAAATTTGAAAATGTTAATTTAGACTATTTAAATGGCTTATCTGAATGCCTTACACTGGGGCTGGACACGGTGGCTCATATCTCTAATCCCATCACTTTGAGAGGCCGAGGCGGGTGGATCACCTGAAGTCAGGAGTTTGAGACCAGTCTGGCCAAAATAGCAAAACTCTAACTCTACTAAAAACACAAAAATTGGCCGGGCCTGGTGGCCGACACCTGTAATCGCAGCTACTTGGGAGGCAGAGGTTGCAGTGAGCTGAGATAACGCCATTGCACTGAGTATGTGTGCATACCATTCCAAAAAAGTGAAATTCTTATGTATTTAATACAATAGTCTAATGCAAAAGAAAAATCTGAGGCACAATAAAATTTTATAGTTTGAGCAAATAGCAGTCATGAATTGGGAATCACCAAACTGAAAGAGATTTCCTGCTCTAATGATGAAGCATTAGAAACAAGTATTCATAGGGTGAATATGAAAGTGAAATAAAGAAATTATTTGATTGGTTGCAGTTATAAAAATGCCCCAAGTCATATAACCTATGTTAGTTGAGTACTTATGATTGGCTAAGGTTAAGTTTTGTTTTTGTTTTTTTTTGTTTTGTTTTGTTTGTCTAACACAAGTGTTTATCAGAAATAACTCAAGTTTTGCTTGAGTTAAGCAAGATTAAGGCTATTGTTTAAGGCCTAGTTAGTTTTGTTTGTTCAGGAATTTTTCAGGCCTGGTCTTTATTTTAATTTTACTTCAATGCTAGAAACCTATATGAACAGTTTCACGTAGCAAATTCTATATTGCTATAGTAGTATATATGCCTTAAAATGGTCAAAAAATGATTTCTTAACATACTCCTCAAAAAACTTTTTGACACTATAATAGTTCTTCTATTTATTTAAAAACAAGAATGTTTCAAGCTTTACCAATATTTTTAAATGAATAATTCAATGATCACTTATTTCAACAATATTCCAACTAATATTAAAAAAAGCAAAGACTATTCCTAAATAAGACATTAAATTGACATAAACCTAAACAGAGAATTGGAAACATAAAAAGAGGACCTGACAGTTCACTTTCAAACCATATTGACACTAAAACAGTGAAACATGAGTTAAAATACCAGAAGTCATTACGTGACATTTAACATCATCATCATGACAATGCTGGAAAGGAACATATCTGGTAGGCTGAATGTAAAAATATAAGTGAAATGGAAAATATAATTGAAAAGACTG
Source organism: Papio anubis (assembly GCF_008728515.1). Taxonomy (NCBI): domain Eukaryota; kingdom Metazoa; phylum Chordata; class Mammalia; order Primates; family Cercopithecidae; genus Papio; species Papio anubis. The sequence goes on from NC_044981.1 coordinate 53,118,524, forward strand.
TCAGCTTTGCAAACTTCTGGTATAAAAGTGTTTTCTTTTCCCCACTTCCTCTTCCTCTTTCTAGAAACCCTCATTCATTTCTATTTCCCTCCATAAAGAGTCTCCAAACATCTAAGTGTAACAAAAACATTCAGGAACACATATTCCCATCAAACAGAAAGGCACCAAGAAACAGTAGATAGTATAGTTCTTATATCATAGAAAGTAGGTGCCTGATTTATTGTACAATTGCTGTAGGCTGCAAATAGTAAGTAGATCAAAAAGGCAAAATCAGTTGTGATGAGAAAAGGAAAGTTAAACACAAAATGAACATTAAAAAAAGACATAAACCTGAGCTTGCTGAAATATTACACCAACAATAACTTGAGAGTTAAGAAGGGCCAGTAGTATAGTATCAAATAATTTATGCTTTGCTTCAGTTTCAAGTTAAAATATTATCTACATCAGAATAATCAAGATAGTAATTAAGACCAATGACTATAATTAGAATTTAGATATTTGTCATGGAATATTCCATTTTACTTTAAAAATTATGTATATATAATATAAATTATAGATATACTTTTTAATGTACTAGGCACTGGTAAGTCACAAATCTACTGATTTGTTTGCAATCAAGGAGATTATAATCTGATTGGGAGGTTGAGAATAAGGGCCATGATGATAGACAAAGAAACAAAAACTGCAGCAACATGATACATGCTCTAAAAGAAATATACCTAAAGTGCTAAGAGATTTCCAACATGGTGAAACCCCATCTCTACTAAAAATACAAAAAATAGCCAGGCACGGTGGGGGGCACCTGTAATACCAGCTATTCAGGAGGCTGAGGCAGGAGAATCGCTTGAATCCAAGAGACAGAGGTTGCAGTGAGCCGAGATCACACCACTGCATTCCAGCCTGAGCGATAGACAGAGTGCTAAGGTTTTTCACATAAGGGATCAAGTCATGTTTTACACAGCCAGTATCATTTCTATTGTATTCTTAAGGATGATGAAGTTATTCCACATACTCTAGGTTGATTCCATCCATATACATTTCCACATCATTTTGTGGAAATGATGTCACTTTCCTAAACTCCCTTGCATCTAGATGTGGCCAGCAACATAATTATGGTCAATGAAACATAAATAGAACTCTAATGGGGACTTTTTAGAAAGTCTTTGCTGTCATATTTAAGGCTGTGTCCTCTTTTCCACTTTGGCTTATTTATACATCTTTTTGCCTGGACTGTGGAAGTGGTGGCCAAGGTGCACCAGTCATCTTGGCTAAAGGAGAGAAATTCGCTTTGACACCTCAGATCTCTAAGGAACGCCAGTAACTACCTATCTGACTTAGTCTTGTTGCATGAGAAGAAGCAAACCCCTACTTAGCCAAGCTCCTGCACTTTGTTAGGTCTTTTTCCTTGCAGATGAACATCGCTAACTACTGCATAGGAGGACATGAGGTCACTTATCAAGGATATGTTGTGAATGTACAAATAAAATCAGCCATAGGGAATCCCCAAATTAAAGTCCGTAAGGCCAGAGCTGGTAGTAGAATCTGGAAGTCCACAAGTAAGTTGAAAGGGGAAATATTTGAAAGCAGTTTTTTGGACAACAAAAAAGAGATGGTTTTTCATGAAATAAATGTTCTCATCAGTCAATTGCTCTGAAATGTGGGTAAAAGTAGAGTCTATTGGATTTGACCATTAGCGGGCATTGTCGTTTTGGAGACAGTAGATTTCATGAAATGTTGACAATGCAAGCCAGATTGCAGTGGGAAAGGCAGCAAGCAGAAGATGTTGAAAACTATGAGAACAGAATGATGAGGGTACACTTTTAAAATGGCAGAAATGGGTACACTTTTAAAATGGCAGAAAGAGACAGGATAGTGGTTTAGAGAGAGAAGCAATGTTGAGGGAAATTTTTCTTTCACTTTAGGATAGAGCAAACTTTAGAAGAAAGCTTCAGTGGAGAAATAATAACATTTTAAGGACACAAGGTCATGGAGAGAGTAGAAGACAAATAATGGCCAAAGGTTCTATGGGACAACCCGAGGAATATTCCCATAAAAGAAGGATATCCATGTCCTTTGGAGAGAAAAGAATGACGATGGATATAGGTGTGTGGAGATAGGAAAAAGGGATACAGACAGAAACTATCAGTAATAGTCTTTGTGAGGTTTTTTTGTTTTGTTTTGTTTTTTGTTTTGTTTTTGTTGTTGTTAAAATGTTCAGTCAGCTTCTCAGGGTAAGTGGGTGGATGTAAGGTATAAGATTTTAGGAACAGATAAGGGTTTAGAACAACCAAATTAAGAATAAAATTGGACAAGGAGTCCTGGAGGGCCCAGGAAAGGCTGGCAAAGGTGAGCTGAGTAGCCCGCTAAGCCTGTGACCTATTGCTTCTTCAATTATGTCTAGCTTCCAGAGACTGACAGTTCCTCTTTCTACACAGGTGTGGGCATGGGGCAGATTATGACATGTGGCTTCTCCTTGTTTGCACCCAACTCAAATTTTTATAAAATGAAGCAATTACAATAAATACCAAGTAAAATTTGGAAGAAGTTAGAAAAGAAAACAGAAAACTTGAGTGGGTTGGAGTGTGGCAGGTAGAGGGAGTCATTCCTGTCTGTTTTGCCTTATGGAGGGAGTGATTGTGGATGGATGATATGGGCTTCCCATTGTTTTGGTCTCTAGATCTTCCTGTTCTTATGTCTCCCTACCCCTTCCCCAGAGTCACGCAATCCAGTGGTTAACTTTACAGTATCTCTAGAAACATATTCCATGATTGTGACTTCAGATTTTCTCTCTCAGGAATTTGTAGATGTTGCCGAAGTTATGTAGATTCTAAATTAATAATACTTTCATCCACATCTGCTTATATGACACACATATCTATATACTCATTGTTGCTTTTTCTAACTTATGATTTCATCATATTGTAGAGAAAAATGATTCTAAAGTGAGATTGGCACTGAGATTTTTATTTTCAAAGGAATCTTTGAAATATTATCAAAGTGAAAAATAAAAATAAATATTTCAGTCTCAGAAAGATATTCAGAAAGTATTCAGAGTCCATGATAAGTAAGGAAATTCTTTCTTTTTAGTCAAATATGTTCTTAAAATGCTATGTCATCACAGTATTGAATCTCCCTCTAGGATTCCCCAAGGCAGATGATTATTCTACTGAGACACAGTATCAGCATCTTGCTGTGGGTTTCCCCTTAGTGAATAGCAGGGGACTTTTTTCAAAGACAAAAAGACCTCTGAATTGTCTCCCCAAATCTGTGATTCTATCAGACGTGGGCAGGGCAGGAATTTCCTTTGCTCAACTCAGAATGAGTGAGACAGCTGTCAAACCTGCTATACCTGCCTACATTCTCATGCTTAGGGCGTCCTTACTTCATCATTCCACCCTCTTAAAAAAAAATCTTCCAAAAAAGCAAACGTGTGACTAAAGCCACATTCAGTAGCACTAGAGGTTTTCTACCAGCCCAGGAAAAAATTATTATAAATTCTCAAAGTATTGACCGCAAATAAAGTGTTGAGTTGCCATTATGTGGAAGGTTCTATGTTTCCTTAGAGGAGTGACTTGGGAATAACTGAAGAATGTTAAAAGAAGGTTAATTTAGGCACATAATAAAAAACATGCTTTCTTTCTTCTAATGAGAACTTTTTAGCTGTGGAAGGGCATGTGTCTACATGCCTTTAAAAGCACAAGCTGATTAAACTCCTGTGAAAGAATCCTATAGTAGTAGAAGTTTGAACTAACACAATTCTAAATTTCTGTTCAATTTGGAGTCAATAAGCAAATATGTTGTCCAATATTTCTCAAGTTTTATTTCTGTGAGAAGTTAATAGGTATGATTGTAGAAAAACAGTTCTCTGGTCAATTTATGTTTGGAAAACACAGCAAACTATATTTACTTTTTTAGGTATATGGTTTACATTAATATAATAGATCTTTAAGTAGGTTCATATTTTAACCAAATGCTTTACAAATGTTTCTAACTACAGAACTGGCTTTGTTTTGTTTTGTTTTGTTTTCCAGGTTTTTAGAAGAAAGTTTTGTTTTGTTTCACTTTGAATTCTGGCTAATTTGACACTAGGCACATAATGCATAACATAAAGGCTTTAACATGATATATTGCCTTAATAATATATATATTTTAAGCAATATGTCAAATTTTGCATCCAGTAGTCAGAAAACATAAGATCTGCTCTTGAAATATGTTTTTAAAAAGAATATCAAATTATGATGACTTATGTGAGAATTAGAGCTCATACAATATTCATCTTCTAAGCTATGATACATAATTCAAAATTCTTTACCAGAAAGCCTGTGACTACTTGAGGGCTGATGTGTGGCTTAACTAAATACTTTGCTCAGAGGAAGGGTGATGTTGTTGCCTGCCCAGAATCATTGCACCTGAGAGAAGGGAGGGGTCATTACCTCAGAGTAGCCACACACCCTAATATTGTCAATGCTACACATGAGTGATGGTGAAAATCATTTCCGTCATAAGGCAGAAATAATGATTGACTTCATTTTAAAAATCCTATGCTGATGTAGCTTTCCTGAGTCAGCTACCTCCTTAAAAAAAACTCTCTAAAAGCAATGTGGTATCCTGGATTGAATCCTGGAACAGATCAAAGATATGAGTGGAAAAAAATAGGTATAATCCAATTCAAAGTCTGTTTTTGTTGTTGTTGTGAGACAGAGTTTCACTCTATCACCCAGGCTGGAGTGCAATGGTGTGATCTTGGCTCACTGCATCCTCCCCCTTCTAGGTTCAAGCGATTCTCCTGCCTCAGTCGAGTAGCTGGGATTACAGGCACGTACCACCATGCCTGGCTAATTTTTGTGTTTTTAGTAGAGACAGGGTTTCACCATGTCGGTCAGGCTGGTCTCATTTAGTTAATATATTGTAATAACGTTGCTTTCTTAGTTTTGATAAATATGCCATGGTCAGGTGAGATGTTAGCATTAAGAGAAGCCAGTCAAAGAGTATATATGAACTCTAATATTGCTGCAGCTTTTCTGTTAATTAAAATTATTCCAAAGTAAAATATAATTTTTAAACATTTTAATAAGAGAAAAGAAGTATTAGTTTCCTTTTAGTGATCCTAAGAATCATGGTTTCCGCTTTTGAAGCTGAAAGATGAACATGCATGCTATATGGATTAAATATGAGATAGTATATTTTAAAAACTCTAAAAAATTACCCTGAATGAAGTGTAATTTTTAAATCTTATAGATGGAGAAAGATAGGTAATTTTGTCCTTGACACCAGAATACCTCTTAGGGAGAGTACTCTCTTTATTTAAAAGTATACCTTGTTAGGCTTTGTAGGAGAGAGCCTAGGAGCAAAATCAAGGCAACAAAAATGAATTAAATGACTCTGCACGCCATTAGTTATTGGTTCTTAAAGGAAGGGGAAAAAAAACAGAGAGATAAGAAACAGAGAAAGGAAGGAGAAATGAAATGATCCAGTGATACAGCTTGGGGCAGCAATTTTGAACAGTCATTTAGGTGTCTTTATGTTCACAAGAAAATATGCTGTGCTAAATTAATATAGGCTTGACTGCTAATCTTAATAATCTTTCTTATAATGAATTAGATTTTACAGTGATTTAGAGTAAGGCATTCTTTTCATATTATCCACAAAGGACAGAAAAGAGCCAATCACATGTGACCAACCAACATGATTTATTTGGCTTACACAGCATTTTAAAATAATTTGAACTGGTTTTCAAAAATAGAGAAATAATATTTTTTAATATTAAGATCTTAATTTCTTGCTTCCCTTGAAAAATCAGAAGGGCAGCAATATTGAGCCCATAATTCCAGGTGCTGAAATAGGCTGAGACTGCATGAAGAATTGTGCCTTAGGACTAGGAAGGCAAGTGCTTTCCAGCTCTTAACCATCCCCACCACTCCCTATAGTCTGCACTGAGGCCCACTTCACTCATTGTCCCGCCTACTGAATGTCAACTAGCAAACACAGCTGTATTGTAGTAGCTCTTCCAGTGAAGCAAACAAATATTATATTAACAATTTGCACATGGTTCTGTACTTAGAAGGATATATTGCATTATCTAGAAACCATATCTTAGAAAAAAAGAAATTGGTTTTAGATTTAGACAGATCTTGATATCGAAATCTTCCACTTACAGTAATTTATTATTTATTTTATTTTATTTTATTTTATTTTTATTTTTATTTTTATTTTTATTTTTATTTTTATTTTTTGAGACAGGGTCTTATTCTCTTACCCAGGTTTGAGTGTAGTGGTGCAGACTTGACTCACTGCAGCCTAAACCTCACCAGGCTCAGGAGATCCTCCCAGCTCAGCCTCCCAAATAGCTGAGATTACAGGCGCACACCACCATGCCTGGCTAGTTTTTGTATTTTTTGTAGAGACTGAGTTTTGACATTTTGCCCAGGCTGTGTTCAAATTCCTGGGCTCAAGCAGTCTACCACCTTGGCCTCCCAAAGTACTAGAATTACACACACACACACACATTTGGCAAATATTCTTCAAAAGGTCTAGTCAAAAACAAAGAAAGACTGGCATTAGCAGTACAATTGGTGAAATTTGAATATGGTCTGTAGATTGGTTAGTTTCCTGGTTTAGATAATAGTACCATAGTAATGTAAACTGTTAACGTTAAAGGAAGCTGAGCAAAAGGTATATAGAAATGCCATGTGATGTTTTTACAACTTTTTTATAAGTCTAAATTATTTCAAAACAAAAAGTAAAAATGAAAAAGACAGAAAAGAGTGAATAAAGCATGCACCTTTAAAGAAAAAGATGATTTTATGGCTATATAATATTTTCTCATATGACTAGGCCTTCATTCAATTAATCCTCATATTGGCATTGATTTTATTTTTCCTTTTTTGCTATCATAAGTAGTAATAAGATATCCTTTCTTATACATAAATCTTTGCCAAAATGAAAGATATTCCAATAACAAAAAAGTGATGTAGATGAAAAGTAAATTTATACATGGAAAATAAATGGACTGAGAAAATGTGTGAAGAAGCAACCCAGGCATGACCAAAGCATTATGTGAAGTCAAGTTTAACAAAAGAATAGGGCCCTCTCGGGAGAGAAGTTCTAGATCAGGTCGAAGTGGGAAGATGGGGTCATGTTGCAGTGGGCCTCAAGATCGAACAGTCACACTTCAGTTGACAGTTGATGAACTGAAAGTTTGCCAAAGATATTCTTTTTTTCAACGTGACTCCTCTACTATCTAGCATAATATTTGTGATTTTTTTTTTTCAAATGGATGTTTGAAGGAGGGGTTGGGAATGCAAAATGTTTATGAAAATAGTAACATAAAAGAAACTCTGACTCAAGGCCATTTACTAGGATTGTGCAAAAACTAGCAGCTACCTATTTTGATTTAGAATAGTGAATGTTTGAAACTTTTGACCTTTAGCAAGCTGAGAACCAGCTGAAAGTAAGGGCCAGAAATAGATCTGCAATCATTTGACATTGACAGCAAGTCCTGAAAATTACTCACTTTTTACAATAATTGAATGTAGATAGATGAAAGGATAATAGACAAATGCTCTTTACATAGATGAGATAGGTTTCATAATATTACTTATCTTTGGCCAACACCTTACACATGATAGATCGTAAATTTGAAATGTAACCCAAATTTTAAAGAGAAATAAGCTCTGTGGCACCTATTTTCAAGCCTATTACTCTAAAAGCTTAACCTTTAGTTAAAATTCTTTGAGTCTAGTTTCAAAGCATTAAAGAGAATTATATCTATTATATAAATATTAAATTACATTATCTCTTTCACTGGGTTACTCTTCATTGGATTTCTTAATATTACAACTCGATTTCCTAGTCAATATCAACTTCTGAAAGATAAAATAGGAAATTAGTCTATTAGTATTCATTATAGAGTTAAAACTTCAACAGTAAAAAATATGAAATCTCTATATTTAAATTTAATCACTAGTTCCCCAATACATACATTTACCTTTAGCTGAGCAGTATTCTGTGTATAGTTTATTTGAAAATCTGATTAAAACAGAGATTAGGTGAACACCTCATGTATCTTTCCTAAAGTTACCTCACGTTTTTCTTCAGAAAGACTTAATATTTAAGTCATGATTATCTTCAAGAACAAATAAATCAGATGAGTGCCTACTTAGCAAGTTTTGAAAGCCTCTGTGTAAAACTGCTTTCCCAAAACTATTCCCATCATTAATAAAAGATAACCTTTAAATATCTATCGGCATATGGTAAACCGAGGGACAAAAAGGAATTTTAGTCTGATATGAGTGTTAAAGTCCTCCAGACAAAGAGTACAACAGTGTGTGTGTTCTCCCTTAGTGCCACAAGTACCAATAAACTCAACTTCGTTGACTTAAAGGGGGTGGGTGTTCCTAGTGCCTTTGATTAGTGGGCATATGCTTCTGCTAGTAAATTATCAGCAATTAGTTGCCTCGCAGTCTAGACTTACAGAGACAGATGGAGAGTGAGGGGAAATGGGAAACCCAGGTTAAACTTCAATATAGCTTGGTCTACGGCCGTCCTCGTATAAAGAGGATTTGTGAGAAAGAGAAAACAAAGGAGCTATAACTCTGACTCGGATTGGGATGTAAAACACATTGTGCTAAATTAAGTTGTGGCAATCTTTGAGAAATGTTTAAAACAACCACATCATGGTTCTCCAGACATTCCTCTGCAACCCAGAAAATCTGATTTAGCATGGTTGTATGGTATTAGAACAACATCATTGAATATATGTAGTAACAAGTCACAGTCAGTCTGCCAATGGCAAACGGCATAGAAAAATAAAAAGACACTAGCTTGGGATTCAGAAGAAAGTGATTTTATTTCAGTCTTTGATATCAACTATTATGACTTATATGACTTGGGGCTAGCAAATTTCCCCCTCTAACTCTCAACTTCTCTTCTATATAAAGGGGTGAGAAATTGATCGTTACTTTTCTTATTAGGAACAAGGTTTCTTCCCTCTAAATATTACATATGGGGTGGCAATGCACAAAGATGTAATTTTAAATAACAACTTCATGGTATACAAAAGACAAGAACGACCTATTGATATTCTTCCTTTTCAAGTCTGAGGCAGAAGGAGAATTGAATGCTGAAACAAAAGATTCTCTTCTCATGCTACTCAATGTGTGGTCACTGGCATCCCTGAAAGCTTCTTCAAAATCTAGAATCTCTGGGCCTTCTCTAGACTTCCGGAATCAGATTCTAACAATCTGATTTTTGGTGATTTTTATACAGAATAATATTTCAGAAGAACTGTCCTAAATCACAGTTAGTATAGAAAACTCACGAATACTACCTCAACATACCATCATTCTTCATTTTCAGTGCCTGATCCCTTGTAGGGAGGCTGTCCAGTGCAGGGAAGAGAGGTCGCAACAGCTGATGCATCACAGCAGCTGTTCATAGCTGATGCGTCATAGCAGTGAGAATGCATCATCCCCATATTTGATGTTTCTCTCCATATGGAAATGTGATTCTTCTGACTTCTTTCTCACTTTCTTTTTGCCAGGAATGACATAATCTCATTGGTTAAATTAAAAACAAAACAAAACTGGGGATTCTTAGTTTAGTTTCTGCCTTTCTTCCTTTTGAAAGTTAACTGCCCACAGCAAGCATACATTGGTCACTGTCCTTCAAGGTAAAGTGACCAGGCTCATCTCTCTTGTAGGAAGGTCTGCTCTGGTCCAGCATCACCTGTATCTCTGACTAGTTGTTTCAGACCACCCAATTCTGGGATAAGTTATGCAGCCCTTCTTGGTAAGCTATATTCTCCAACTTAGTCATTAATGGTAATATAAATGATTACTGTTTGTCTTGTTGTACATTTTCTTCAGAAACCAAATGTGGAAAAAATGATGTTATTATTTGGATCCCCTCAGGAAACCTAATAGTTGTCAACAGACCTAAATCATGGTTCAGATTTTTATTTACTGGAACTCAATTTCTTCTTCTGTAAAGTGAGATGGTTGGATGGTTCCCAAACCTGAATGAGCTTTGGAATTACCCATGGTTTTGAAAGTATCATTTTTTTTTTTTTTTTTTTTTTTTTTTTTTTTTTTTTTTTTTTGAGATGGAGTCTTGCTCTGTCACCCAAGCTGGAGTACAGTGGCGTGATCTCGGCTCACTGTAACCTCCACCTCTGCCTCCTGGGTTCAAGCTATTCTCCTGCCTCAGCATCCCTGGTAGCTGGGATTACCGGGGTGTGCCACCATGACTGGCTAATTTTTATATTTTTAGTAGAGACAGGGTTTCATCATGTTGGCCAGGCTGGTCTCGAACTCTTGACCTCAAGTTATCCGCCTGCCTCAGCCTCCCAAAATGCTGGGATTACAGGTGTGAGCCACTGTGCCTGGCCTGAAAGCACCACTTCTGATTTAAAATCTCTAGCAGTGGGGACCACAAATCCACATGATCCAAAAGTGACTCAGGTGTTGCCAATCTGAAGATTCTTTTTAGAACCCCTTGCCCTTACTACCGAAAGTCTGGTCCACCTTACAGCACCATAGGCACTATTTGAGACCTTGCTGGAAATGTAGAATTCTTGACCCTGTCCCAGAAGAACTGAATCAAGATTTGAATTTCTACAAAATTTCCAGGCTTTTTCGTATGCACATTAAATACTGGGAAGCCTTTCCTTGGACTATGTTATCTCAACAGTATTTCCCAAGCTGAAACTGCTATGATTCTATTTCTTTTTCATTGCTCTATATCTGGCATATAGCAAGATGCTCAATAAATATTTATTGAACTAATTAATCCATTCTCTGTTCAGTGGAATGTGACTACAGCTTAAACATTTGGTCACAATCCCTGCATTTATCCCTTAATAAACAGAGCAGAGGCACCCATCTATCTCTCTGGTTACTGATAGTTACTCAAAACAACCATGGATATAAAATCTGTCTCATTATATGCTCCCCACCTTTTTCTGAATTCTGATAATAATTTGGTGAGAAAAATCTTTTAGGAAGTTAAGTTGCTCACTTTATAATTATCTCCCTTTTTGTTCTCCTGCCGAATTCAAAATCCTTCTCTCAGATTGATACTCCCTGGTCTCATTGATCTCCATGGTGTTTAACAGTATTCATTACTATCTCTCTTTGGAAGCTTCCTTCATTTGAGTTTCGAGATATATTATTTCTTAATTCTGCTTATGATCACTTCTTCTCTTGTTGTTTTACACTTTCTTCTTCTGTATCTATTCTTAAGAATAACTAACCATCCTTGGCTGGGCGTGGTGGCTCATGCCTATAATCTCAGCACTGTGGAAGGCCAAGGCAGGCGGATCACCTGAGGTTGGGGGTTCGAGACCAGCCTGCTAACATGGAGAAACCTGTCTCTACTAAAAAATACAAAATTAGCGTGCTTGGTGACACATGCCTGTAATCCCAGCTACTCGGGAGACTGAGGCAGGAGAATCGCTTGAACCTGGGAGACGCAGGTTATGGTGAACCGAGATCGCGCCATTGCACTGCAGCCTGGGCAACAAGAGCAAAACTCTGTCTCAAAAAGAAAAGGAAAGGAGGAGGGAGGAAAGGGGAGGGGACAGGGGAGGGGAAGGGAAGGGAAGGGGGAGGGGAAGGGAGAGGGGAGGGGAGACGGAAGAGGAGAGGGGAAGGGAAGTGGAGGGGAGGGGAGGAGGGGAGAAAAACTAACCATCCTTTATGGCACAGCTTAATTATTACTTCCAGAATTAAGTTCTGAAGTTTCTACCATCTCTAACTAAATTAAGGGCAAATCATTATTTAGTTTTTATCTGTTCATTTTTATGAGTTAGACAAGACCAAAATGAAATCATCTTACATTCAATGACCATGGGTTTTACAGGTCTAGCACAATTTAAAAGACATAGTCAATGTTTCATTAATAAATATTTACATAACTGAGGCTATCATTGTTACATCAGAGGAGGAGTTGGTGACTAGGGATGGCTTAAGGCAGGGAATTACCCCAATGCGGCATTAAAGAAACTCCAGATTATTGAGCTCCTGCTGCAGATATTAATTCTGCAGGTCTGAGAATGAGAACTTCAAATTTATATTTAAGAAGAAAATATTACTCAAGTGATTCTAAAGCATAGCAGGGGCAGTAGCCACTGAAATATGCAACTTTGTAGATACGAATGTCTTTCCATACAGGACAGATTTAAAAGCCTATCTAAAGGCCATTATTGAGAAATATTTTCTGTCTTACCCTGTTAGTCAAGCATTGGACAACCAAACATAATATCTGATATTTTGTCAGAAAGAGAGGAAAAATTAGAAAGATTCAGAGCTGACAAAAATCATGGAGGCACAGTTCAATGACAGGCTAATAACTCATATGGTAAACAATACATGAACCAGCGCCTGATAGCACAAGTATTGGCTGTCCCTTTGCTCTGACCAGAAATGAAATTTGTATTATAAAGTTGGTCTGGCCTGAAAAAGTATGTTAAAGATGTTTCTGCCATTTTTGGAGATCATCAAACTGTTGTAGTATGTAATAGGTGTCATGAATGAAAATAGAATTTTCCTCCAAGTAGAAAAGGTAAGAAAATGCCTTACACTTCATTAAAAAAATCTTCATTTGGATTATTAGACTTTATTTCTGAAACAACGTCAAGTCATATCATTATTCAGAATCAGTCTCAACACATTATTAAATGTTAATCACATGAGATAACTGGAGCTTAAAGCTGAGGTCTCCACTTGTCTGCAGAGGCCAGTGAATTTATAGGGCTCAAGCCAGGTGTCCTACTTAATTTCAGCAAGCATTCTCAAACTTCCTTTTGCAAATTTCTTATCAAATAGGATATCTTTGTAATGTCAATCTGTGTACAAGAACTGATACTGTTGTTCCTTGTGTTTGAAGAAGCAGTGGGCACCACCGCTTGGCATGTGTAGGAGAATGAAATGTTTTGTGAGAATTGCTGCAGGACAAGTTGTGCCTCTTTAGTGAAGGGCCAGTGTAATGTCCTGGCACTCAATCAATGCTCACTGACTATCTTCCCAGCTGTTTGTTCCCACTGAGTTTCATTATAAGAAACAGTGCCTCACTGTGTCCTTCTGTTCATGTCAAACTATATTGTTTCACTTCTGAACTTAATTCAATATTCTGTGGGCCAACCCCATGTCATATCAATAGCTCTGAGGGAAAAACCAAACTTAAGTATACGTTCTATCTATGATGAACCTTTAGTTCAGTTATCTATAGCATGACGTCAAAAGAAAGGATTGACCCTTCCACGAACCAGGCAGCATTGCATAGAGCAAGGGCTCTCAAAAAGTGTTCCTGGACCAGCAGCACCAGTGTAACCTGGGAACTTGTTAGAAATGCAAATTGTTGAGCCTCACACCAGATTTACTGAATCATAAACTCTGAGAGTAGGGTTTAAATCAATGATCTGTGATTTAACAAGCCTCCAGGTAATTCTAATGAACACTCTAGTGTGAGGACCTTTAACAGAGAAATATTTATTGACCCGTTCTTCTGGTCATTCTTCTTCCTCCTCTTTTTTTTTTTTTTTTTTTTTTAAATGGAGTCTCACTCTGTCACCCAGGCTGGAGTATAGTGGCGTGATCTCAGCTCACTGCAACCTCCACCTCCCGGGTTCAAGCGATTCTCCTGTCTGTCTCCCGAGTAGCTGCGACTACAGGCACACGCCACCACACCCAACTAATTTTTGTATTTTCAGTAGAGACGGAGTTTCTCCATGTTGGCCAGGCTGGTCTTGAACTCCTGACCTCAGGGGATCCACCCACCTCAGCCTCCCAAAGTGCTGGGATTACAGGTGTGAGCCACCGTGCCCAGCCTGATCATTTATTAATACACATTTTTAAATTCATATTAAGAGTCAGGCACTGCCAGGGGCATCAAGATGCTGGAGACAGAAAGGGAATAAAACAAAAATCCCTCAATAGTTATTCTAGGGCCCACAGCTTCTACACTGATTCCAACCCTTCCCTCTGAAATAGAGCTGGCAACCAAAAGAGTGAGAGAAATTGTTAGTATGACTGGCTAAAGACAAAAATTTTTCCACTATAACATTTGACCTAAAAGTATTCTTTTCCAAGAAGAGGAACAAAATGCTTTTCTAAATTTCAGTGGGAAAAAGTAATGTCCAAGTGTTCATATGTAAGATTACATTGCACATAGTTTTGTCAACAAAAATACATGACAGCTAATATTTTTTGTTAAGAGGACCGTCTTTCATTTTATAACAGTTTCAAACTATACGTGTGTGTGTGTGTGTGTATAGAATATATACACACATATATTCTACTTTTACATATGAGGCAGAGAGAGATTTAAGAGGCCTGTTGCCTTGAGTTACACATTGATGATAAATCAGGCTCTGGAAAAGCACTGCAACTTAGGAGTTATACCTGGAAGATTAGTGCTTTTTATACAATGTGCCTCTCCATCTTAACATCCAAACCAATGGAATTACATCCATAGACAAGGAAATAGGCCCCCAAAATAAAGACATAAACGACCCAAGGAACTTGTATCAGTTTTATGAATTGAGGTTCTAAGATTATGTTTTATTTGATACTTTTTTTCTGCTCAAAAGTTAAAACCCCACACCATCATACTGCCTTGATTTGGGAAGATTTCTACCTGCCATGGTTTGAAATTAATTTTGGCATAGACTATTAAAAAATAATAAAACTATAATCGCAAGTATGAAAATTCATGCACAAAGACAATATTTAAGATAAGACTTGAAGGGAGTACATGTTATTCTGCCATCTCTTTTCATTGCCCTATATGACTTTGGAATGAATTGTGCTGTGGTTGTCTCACGTGCTGTTCACACAGCTCTCAAAATAGTGACAATTGTTTTAACAAATAACTTGTTAATCTTTTGCTCTAAGTGTTGCAGCTTTGAACATTCAAGTGATTATCTTGGCTTTAACTAAATCCCAAAACTTAAGAGGGCTCCTTACAATTCTTACAAGTTTTGTAAGTCTGTATGAAACTTTCACGATTGTTTCCACTTATTTAGTTTTCAATTCATAATGAACACATTTCTGTTGCAGGTTCTGTATGTGTGGTAGAGTGCTCTGTGTCAGGACTAATAGAAGGTAAATTTAGTGAGCACATGAGAGTATAAACTCTCTACAGGCAGTACGATTTAACCACCTGAACAAGACTACAATAGCTAAGTTCAGTTTTACAGATGAGCAAACCAAGATTCTTAGAGTTTATTAAGTTTAGTAACTCTCCCAAGGTGAACTATTTTATAAGTGACCAAGCTCTCTGAAACCAAGTTTGTTTCATACAAATTATGTATACTTAATAATTGTTATATTATTCATTCTAGATTCTGTTGGTTGATACAATTTGAAAGATCAGTAATCTAGGGAATAACATGGGTGAATGACAGTTTTTCCACCATTCATTATTGTAATGTAATCAGGATGTCTTAGGCACTTACTGTGAAATAACAACAACAAAAAATATGGGAGACTCAAGGACGAACAAGGGCCCATGCCTCAAGATGCCTTTAATCTAGTGCAGAGTTGTCCGATATAACCACCAGTCACCTGGGGCTACCTAAGTTTACGTTTAAATAAATTAAGATTAAACAAAATTTCAGTTCCTCAGTCAGACTAGCTACATTTAAGTTGTTCAATAGTGACATGTGGCTAGGGGTTACCATGAACAGTACAGACAGAGCATTTCTATCAGTCAGAACTCTGTGTAATTCACTATCGGAGTAAAACTATGGCAAATGGTGCAATGATTTCTGATTTGACACAACTGATGAGAGACATTCGCTCTGTTATACTGAAATTTCTTTATGTTTGTTAACCCTTCAGAGTCCGTACAGTAGCAGAGAACATCATTGTTCAATGTACTCTGCTCAAAAGAAGATATAGATATGCACTAGAATCCAGATGCAGGCAATTAATATTGTAATTCAAATTTTCATAGTAAAATTACAGTGAAGAAAAAAGGTCATACCTACCATATATTTCAATTCGGGGGGGGTGGGGGGGCACAATCTCCTTTATAGAAGTTTATAAAAAAATGGTTCATCTCAAAGTATTGTAAATTAAGGACATTGCTCTAAACTAATCTTCAACAGCTATATGAGGGCTAAACAAGGAAAACATAGCCAGGAGCTATTAACTGCCACAGTTCCTTATTTAGGAAACCAAGTAGCATAAAATCAAGTTAAAACATATCATGTCTGCCACTATTGCTTTCAGTGCCATGCTTTCTGAAACTTTCTTTAAACCTGACCTTTTATTGCTTCTTTGTGCATAATAACCAGTTCATTTGACCAGAGGTTGATTTTAAGGCATATTTTGTAAGTTGCATTTTATTTATTTCCCCCAATTAGAACATAAAATATTAAAAAGTGCTACATAGAGCAGGTATCTCTATTATAATGAGTAGTTTTTGTTTTTGTTTGGTTGGTTGTTTATTTCTGCTACTAATGAACCGCAAGTTTGGCTAAAATAAGTGAAAAGCCTAAAGCTAGGGAAAGCTTACCAAAATTAGAGATACCCTATTCACCTTTCTATTTCTTTTCTTTTTTTTTTTTTAAGTATGTACCACAAATAAATTAAAAATCCTAAGAATTGAAAATATTCTGTAAAAGTGTGTTTATTATCATTAAACATATTAACAATTTAAAATTATAATAATTTTAAAAATACAAATTCATGAGAATTAGGTTTAAACCAACAATCTCTGAGTTAGCCATGTCTCTAGATGTGAATGATTTGCTGTCTCTAATTTACTATTTTTATCACTGTTTCTTGTCTAGCATCCTTTTTAAAGATGCATTAGGCCTGGCGCAGTGGCTCAGGCCTGTAATCTCAGCACTTTGTGAGGCTGAGGCGGGTGGATAACCTGAGGTCAGGAGTTCGAAACCAGCCTGGCAAAAATGGCAAAGCCCCATCTCTACTAAAAATATAAAAATTAGCCAAGTGTGGTGGTGGGCACCTGTAGTCCCAGCTACTCGGGAGGCTGAGGCAGGGAGAATGGCTTGAACCCGGGAGGCAGAAGTTGCAGTGAGCCAAGATTGCACCACTGCACTCCAGTCTAGGTGACAGAGCCAGACTCCATTTCAAACAAAACAAAGCAAAACAAACAAACAAACAAACAAAAGATGCATTAGACCCTTCCTCCTTCCTTTTTAATCCAGTGTCAAACAACTAGTATTTCTATTAAGATTTTGCTGTTCTCTCTGAAAATCTTTATAACTTCCCTTCTTTGAGCCCTTTTCTTACTTCTGTTTTCATGGCCACATCACTTCACACTGTTTGGTGCTTCCCTCCCTTCCAGTTTCAGCTTTTCTTGCTTGCTGTACTTGTTGTTCTATTCTCATCCTGCCCACACTTCTCAATCTTCACACACATTTTCTGCTGTACCTGTCCCTATCCCTGAGTTCACTCTCTGCAGTTGCCCTCAAGCTAAGTGGGCTGGTTTTAAAGTTCTCTTCTTCGGTCTTTTTTTTTTTTTTTTTTTTTAGATGGAATCTTGCTCTGTCTCCAGTGCAACGGTGCAATCCCAGCTCCCTGCAACCTCCACCTCCTGGGTTCAAGCAATTCTCCTGCCTCAGCCTCCTGAGTAGTTGGAATTACAGGCGCCTGCCACTGTGCCCAGCTAATTTTTGTATTTTTTAGTAGAGATGGGGTTTTGCTATGTTGAACAGGCTGGTCTTGAACTCCTGACCTCAGGTGATCCACCTGCCTTGGCCTCCCAAAGTGCTGGGATTAAAGGTGTGAGCCACCACACCTGACCCTTCACTCTTTACAAAGCCTGGGAGAAGGTGTTATCTATCCCTCCATCTGGATAGGCATCATTTCTCTATTCTCTCTTCTCTATCCTCCAAGGAATATAAAACAGTTGGCATAGGCTGGGCGCAGTGGCTCATGCCTGTAATCTCGGCACTTGGGGAGTCTGGGGTGGGTGGATCACCTGGGTTCAGGAGTTCGAGACCAGCCTGGCCAATATGGTGAAAACCCATCTCTACTAAAATTACAAAAATTAGCCAGGTGTGGTGATGTGCACCAGTAGTCCCAGCTACTCAGGAGGCTGAGGCAGGAGAATCACTTGATCCCAGGAGGTAGAGGTTGCAGTGAGCCAAGATCATGCCACTACACTCCAGCCTGGGCTACAGAGAGAGACTGCATCTCAACAACAACAACAACAACAAACAGCTGAAAGTTTTAGTCCTAGAAGCAATTTGTCCATATGACTGAGGAAAAGAATAAGGAGAGTAAGTACAAAGCATATGAGTAATGTAGTGAAACAGCAACATATGGTCTCTACCTGTGCAGAGCATTGTATATAATAGTCCAACTCCTCGCACCAGTAAGAATTTGGAAATTTTTCAATTCTGCATGCCTAATAAACTTAGCTAGTAGTTGATTTTAAAAGTAATATGATAAAGAGAAGAATGAAATTTCTTTTTTTGTTGTACATATACATTCTGTAGTTCCTGTTTGTTTAATTCTCCAGTGCTTATATTTTGTAATAGGTAATATACTATTCCTAAATTGTTAATAACAGATGCTTACTCAAGATCATAATCATTTCAGTAGCTGAAATATTTTAAGCCTCTTGACCATCTCCTTTCATATTTTTAAAATTTGGGTTTAAATTGCCTTATGCTACATAGTCATACTCCCTATGTAGTTTTTTGCTTTGTTTTGTTTTGCTAGAATATAGCATGAAACAATATTAGTGTTAAGGTAATTTCAGGTTGTGTTTATAATTCTGAGACTAGATAAAGAATAAACATGTGACTAATATGTATGATCCTCAGATTTATTAATTAGAGCATGTATTGGGGGAACCAGCCCCCAGTATTTCAACATAGGTTCTTTCTATTTTCCCTAAGTGTCAGCGGGTCTGAGAAATAAACAAATGTCCATGAAATCTTCACAATTTATGTTCTTCTGCCATGGCTTCAGCCGGTCCCTCCGTTCAGGGTCTCTGACTTCCCACAACAAACATGTTAACTTTCTATCTATATTTTACAGTTTATTCTATTTAATTATAGCTATTGTCTTAACACAGATTTATCTGTAATTTCAACATAATGACCAGGAAAGAGGTAAAGAAATTGTTGTACGGATCCAAGTAGATACCATTTCAAGTTAGTCATTTCTTCATAATGACTGTTATTTTTGACCTATGCTTATAAGCTCATCATAGTCATCCCTGTGAATTACCTCAGAGGTTCACCGTAGACTCTTCTCAGGAGTATACAGTCTACCTGTATACATCCCACACATAGCTGCAGTACAGGCATTCCAACACCAGGTGGCACTAGTAGTAATTTATAGCTGGTCAGTCTTGGGTGGCGCAGGTACCTTTAATAAATTCAAAATAGCAGCATAATTTATAATCCTTTGGGTATATACCCAGTAATGGGATGGCTGGGTCATATGGTACATCTAGTTCTAGATCCTTGAGGAATCGCCATACTGTTTTCCATAATGGTTTAACTAGTTTACAATCCCACCAACAGTGTAAAAGCGTTCCTATTTCTCCACATCCTCTCCAGCACCTGTTGTTTCCTGACTTTTTAATGATTGCCATTCTAACTGGTGTGAGATGGTATGTTTATTGCAGCACTATTCACAATAGCAAAGACTTGGAATCAACCCAAATGTCCATCAGTGACAGATTGGATTAAGAAAATGTGGCACATATACACCATGGAATACTATGCAGCCATAAAAAAGGATGAGTTTGTGTCCTTTGTAGGGACATGGATGCAGCTGGAAACCATCATTCTTAGCAAACTATCACAAGAACAGAAAAGCAAACACCACATGTTCTCACTCATAGGTGGGAACTGAACAATGAGATCACTTGGACTCAGGAAGGGGAACATCACACACCGGGGCCTATCATGGGGAGACGGGAGCGGGGAGGGATTGCATTGGGAGTTATACCTGATGTAAATGACGAGTTGATGGGTGCAGCACACCAACATGGCACAAGTATACATATGTAACAAACCTGCACGTTATGCACATGTACCCTACAACTTAAAGTATAATAATAATAAATTAAAAAAATAAATAAATAAATAAATAAATAAATTCAAAATATTAGTCAAAAAGCATGGCTTTATTTAGGGCACCATGGGATACTAATCATTTTCTTCTAATTTTATTATTTTCACAAGTGATATTTTCTTATATGAATTTTTAAATGATTTACATTATATAATTCACATTATCCATATTTCCCTTTGTTTAGATATTTGCATCTCTTTGTGTCTTTCTGCTATGCTTCCTAGTCTTACTCCATGAAAACATGTTAGGAACACAGCTAGAACTGTTTTTAAATTAATAAAATTGAGCCATCTTCTACTTTTTGAGTTAGCTCATTCTTAGTCATTTCTGCCTTCTCCCCCTCCCTAAATTTCACATCCAATCTTTAATTAACTGAACCAAACTGATTACAAATCAATCATTACTTTCTCTTTTTACACCCGAATGGTCCAAACAGCAGAAGCTTTTAAGCAAGACTCCCAGTTGACTAGAACAAGCCTGGGCAGTTTAACGGGCTTGTTGAGAACACAATGGGATAATTGTTTAATAAGCCTTACCACTGGGCAATCAAAAGCTGTCAGTCAACTTAGCTTTCATAGATAATATTGAAATCTAGTTCTCTCAAACTCTCTAAACATTAACTAAGATAAGCGACCTGTTTTAATATAATGTAGTCACTAAGAGGCTGGGCCATGGGAAAGCCATCAGACTTTCCCAGGTCTTACACATCCAGGCAAAATATACCAAAGAGAACAGAGCAGCAGAGAGGGGTGGCTCTTTAAATTCATACCCACTACTATATACTCAAAGCTTAATTGCAGTCATAGTGATTCATAAACACTTTAATTGTAAGGGTTAAGTTACAGCAAACAAACACAGACGGTGGAAGCTGAAGACATGCATTGGTTTGTTCCTTCACATGAAGACTAGCTTGTTCCCTCTACACAGGTTGAATGAAGAAGAAAGGTGCACAGAGATAAACAACAATAGGTTAATAAAATACAATCCATTTTGAAGGTAACTAGATTCTCTCTCTCTCTCTCTTTTTCTCTGTTCTTCATTTTGCCTGCCTCTTTTTTTCATTCCATGCTTGTCAGGAGAAGAACTTCAAAATATTCAATTTATAGTAGAGTGTGTTTTTACATATGACAGGGAAATCCATATTTGTTTTGGCTGACACTCAATAGCTAATTAGTCTTAAACAATCTGGTAAGAGCTTGAACAGAGACCTTCTTTCCCTGAAATTCCCTCTGTGGCTTTACAGGACCCAGCTTTTCCAAAAAACTTTGGACAAATTTACAGCAGTTTTAGACTCCAAGATATGGAGCCAAATGCTTTCTTTTTCCTATTTGCACTGAACTGTGCTAAAAATTGCATCTCATTTATACTATTGAATATGATAAAATAATGATAGCTGGCATTTATTGATGACTTCCTATATGCTAAACCCTTATCCTCAGCTCTTCATGTAAGCTATCTCATTTAATATTTACAAAATCCTGATATTTTGTTTATTTTTACAGTTGACAAAATTGAGACAGAAACAGTTGAGTAGTAGACTAAATACAGTATGTGGCAACAGTTTGTATTTCTATTAAGTTAGACAAAGCACAATCAGAATGGAGGATTTAAGCTCTGATTGATTTGCAGTGAACACATGCTTTACTTGGGGGGGAAAAAAAAAAAAAAAAAGCCTGATTCCCTGGAGAGACAGCTTTCACATAAACAGACACTCTGACCTCGCAGCATGTAGAAGACTACGCTAATCCTCTGAAATGTAAAGAAGTGGCTTTGATGTTTTTTATAAGTATGATTCACAACTAAAAATTAAAACACTTTTCATCATGACAAAATAGTATACAAATACACACATGTTCCTAAAAATTTTCATTTAATGATATTCTTACTGCATGTAATAAAATCTGACATTTCTTGTTATTCTACTTTTTGTGTGGTAGAGACTCATAAATTGATTCCTTGAACCACCAATGGGTTATAACCTGCATGTTGAGAAAAAAGCTGGTTTGTAAAACACAACAATAAAGAATATCAAAATCCAAATAGACGAAGAGTTGCATTACACTTTACCACACTAGTTGACATCTTCTACATATGATTAAATAAAGAATATCCTCTATAATAATATTTCTTAACTGGATATGAGTTTTCCTGTGGAAATGTAAAAATGTGATCATGTGTTCTTTTTGGTAATGGGCAGCACAAAACTATGAAAGCCTGGCTGCTGGTGCTAAAAAATAAGACACAAAAGGCACAGAGCATCCAAACATTAGAATGGCAAGAAAAACAGAAGAATCAAAATTAAAAAGGGAAGTGAGTTGGGGTAAAGGCCATCAAAAGGCACATGGTAATTTCAGACTTAGGTCAGCAGAAGCTTTGACAGCATGGAGTAGTGGGAAGAAAGGAAAAGGCAGGGCTGGCCAGAAGGGACGGTGGGTTGACAGCAAGATTATAGATAACATAGAAGAGTACAGATAATTTGGGACTGATTTTAATGAGTGTTCAGATCCAGAATCCAAGGGATCATGCTAATGAATCCCAGCAGAGAGACTCCAGACACTGGTGATGTCCAATGTTAGACAAACCATGGTTGTGGCTCTGAGGTGATGGTTTTCTAACTGTAGAATATATGTGAATTACATGATGTGTTTGCTTAAAATTCAGATTCCTGAGTGTCACCCTCAAAAATTCTGAATATGTGGAAACCCAGGACTCTCCATTGCAATAAAAGTATAGCCATGCCTTGAGAAATAACCTATTTAGTATTTGGAGAAAGATCCAAATGGAGCTGGGGAAATGGTGACAGTGGATACCTACAGGGACTTGGCCGATTCTGTCTTTGAAAATACTAAAATTTAGGTTGAACTCACGTTCAAGCCTTACCAGGCAGATGGGATGCTAGGCCTTGAGTTGCAAAGTTGACCATACAGAATGCTGCCTTGAAGGCCAAGAACAACCCTGCCTAATATATAGGGGTCAGACTGCCTCTGAAAATTGTTGTGTCTTGCTAAGTGATAGATATTGGTGGCTACATGGGCCAGAACCATGAGCAAACATAAATGAATCTTCTGAAAACTAGTAAGAATGACTTTCTGAGGGCATAGAATAAAATTTAGGGAAAATTCTAGATGAGGTCAAAGGTAGAAATAGAACAAAATTTGGCCTCTTTGGGGCCAATAGGGAAAGGACATCAGATAGAACAAAGGTTCTCTAAGATAAGCATAAGTTCCCTAATGAACTAATTCTGCCATGTCTCATGTGTATATGTTTTGTCTTTGTAAATTCTCATCTTGACATTACCAGTAATCACCATCAACAAGTATACATGAAATGCTTTGTTTTATTCTATTATTTGGTGTGATTAGTAGTTAAAATTTAGCAAATATCTTTGATTTTCCATAACCACAAAGCTCTTATAAGGTTACTGGTTGATAACATGGAATTTGGAATGACCCTTAACTTCAAATTCTCACTCATTCATTTTCAACTATTTGACCTTGAGCAGATAATGTGGTCTGGACAGGTTTTAATTATTGAACGTGTGAAATTAGATGAGATAAAAAATATGTATTTCTCTTCTTATGTATTATCTCTAATTCTCAAAATAACATGGCAAAATGAATGTATTTATGCTATCCTTCAGGTGAAGAGATGGAGGCTTCATAGTTTAAGTAACTCAAAGTCATAGAGCTAGTAATAAGTATACCCACAACATATTAACAGCAATATCTACCCCAAAGTTTAGCATTTTCTTACTAAGTCACACTTCTGTCGTCACTGTCCTCCACTATGATGACTTCACCTTTGTTTTATTTCTTCTCCTAGCATCTACATGATCTGCAATACCAGTTGAGGAAAATTTATCATCATTCTTTTCACCAGTTGAGACAAAGTGAAAAGGGAGAAACTGCCTTCTCTTTCCCTCAAAACATGTATTTTATAAGAATGAGTATGGTTCAACAAAACCCACCTGATGGTTAACCATTTAAAGCTGTTTCCATAAATTCAATAAAGCATCTCTTAAGTATGAAGGTATGCAGAACGTTGATATAATTAGAATCTCTGCAGGTGGAT
Source organism: Papio anubis (assembly GCF_008728515.1). Classification (NCBI taxonomy): domain Eukaryota; kingdom Metazoa; phylum Chordata; class Mammalia; order Primates; family Cercopithecidae; genus Papio; species Papio anubis. The sequence continues at coordinate 53,142,661 of NC_044981.1, forward strand.
ACATTTCCCAAAGGAGTCATAATCTAAATTGCCACACCTATTCTACATGGGATTTGGGGGCATTACTGTAAAAAAAAAAAAAAAGAACTTTATCTGTTTTGTTGTAGGGAAGGCAGAATAAGGACTTTAAATCCAGTCTTTGGAAGGTTTGCCTCCACCTGACCTGAGATGCTTGACGTTCACAGCAACATGATATACTTAAGTGGGAATGTGGAATTCCACTCTTTGATTCATTTGAGCACCATATAGGAGCCAACATTTTCTTTCATCTTTTCAAGTTCTTCTCTACATGACTGAACAAGTGATCTAGGTGTGGTTTTGATGATTATTTCTGGAGCTCAGAGCTAAGATAGAGAGAGGTATAGCATTGCAGTTTGGCTTTCTTGCCTGCCTATTAAGGAATGCAGGAAAAGGTGCCAATTTCATTGAGTTGAAGTCCAAGGCATCTTGCAAAACAACACTTTATAAATGTCTGCCTTTTAAAGAATACCATGTGTGGCCGGGCGCGGTGGCTCACTCCTGTAATCCCAGAACTTTGGGAGGCCGAGGTGGGCAGATACTAATTCAGGAGTTTGAGACCAGGCTGACCAATGTGGTGAAACCCTGTCTCTACTAAAATTACAAAAATTAGCCAGGCATAGTGGCACACACCTGTAATCCCAGCTACTCAGGAGGCTGACACAGGAGAATCACTTGAACCCGGGAGGCAGAAGTTGCAGTGAGCCGAGATCGTGCCACTGCACTCCAGCCTAGGCGACGAGAGCAAGACTCCGTCTCAAAAAAAAATATATATATATATCATTTGTAGAATATGCCATCATGTTAATGTCATAGTCTAATAAATTTAGGAAAACTAAACTTACTTTTTTCTGAAATGTTATGAAAATTTAGAATTGAATATTTTTAAAAGACAACATTTTCAGGTTAGTCATTTATTCTAAACCTAAAAAAAAATTATCCATTGTTAAATGTTCTTATATTCTATATATCTTGACATTGAATTGAAATTGGTTAGATATTTTTATCACAGGATTCTCTGCACCCCTAATTGGAAGAATGGATATGTTTTATATGTGAATGACAGAGTGTCTTATTGCTTTTTTCATGAGTGATTGAAACCATAGCAGGGTACCAATCCAGAATACAATTTTGCTTTCTCCCCTTTCCTCTCAGTTTAAGATTGAACTTGGGACATGAATTGAAAACAGCAACTACATTAAACTATTTAAAAAGCTTTTTCACATCTCTTGAATCAAAACGCTGTTTTTCACAAGCCAAGTAGGATGATTGTGGCTGGCATTAAATCGATCTATTGAATGCTAAAGTTATTTTTCCATAACACAAACCCAGCATGTATAGCTGTGGCTAAGCCTCCATCACCCTCCCCTACGGAGGAGTCTCAAACCAAATTCACAGGGAACCTCCTTTAGCAATTTCTGAGTTTTTATATTCACATACTTTTTAGGCTTTCATCTCTGATCATCAGAAAGATATTTTTATCAGTTATGGAAACTTGTGTTTTAAACATACAAAGAAAATGAACTACAGCGTTTTGCCCAGACAACTGCTGGCAGAACATCTGCTAAACAATAACACTTTTGATTCTCACTGACCTAAGTCAGAACATACATTGGCAACCTGCTTCAGACTTAAGATTTCCTAGCTATTTTAATAAAACTCCATTAATCAATTCCAACCTGTTTTTCATAATAAAGAGTAACCTCAGGAGAAAATGATACGACACTGAACAAATAATTCCTATTTGTAAAATTGTTTAAACAAGTATTCACATGAGAGATTCTTGACCCAGAGGGATTTATATTATGTAGGTCATTCCTTTAAGGGCAAGTAATTACTTTTCAAGATGAGCATTAGTAATAAAGATTTGCAAAGACATGTTTAGAGTTTTATCTTAAATGCATCAAGACCAGTCCTTCTCCATTGCATCAAATTATTATTATTTGCCAGAACTTTTTGCCTAGTTCTAAGGGAGCTTACCTGCTTTGTCCAGTTGCAACCCAGTAATTTCATATAAAATTGAAAATACGTTCTAAGGACACCATGTGAAAAAAAAAAAAAAAAATAGAAAACCCTTGACTCCATATGTTACTGGTAATAAACTGTAGGTTGTGGCCTTTTCATTAGCCAAGGTTTCTAGAGGGGATTTAAAAATTGTTACGTTTTTATATAATTTTTTATTTTTATTGTATTTCAGTTTTTGAATTTTTAAATATTTCATTGATAGAAATTCAAGATCTGAGTAGACTTGAGATTTTTGGAGTTAGGAATATATGTTCAAAATCTGTAGTTTGACAATGGGTCTCAATTTATTATTTATATGACCTTAAGTTGTCATATAACCTAAGTTTAATTTTTCTTTTCTGTCAAGTGCAATTTATAATAATTTTATTTACCTCAGAGTTATGATGTATAACCAATGATATAATGTTTCTAAAAAATTTAGAAATGACAAAGTTCCATAACTATTGAAGGGTCAAACCCCTCACCTTAGACATGAGAAAAATGAAGCCCAGAAAAATTGGTAGGAAGGGCTAAGACTAAAACCTGAGACTCTTAATGAGATTGAGGAACCAGAAGAATACATGTTTCCAAATCTAGACTTTGAGTTTATTATAACCAATTGGATTTCATGCAATAAATAATGCACAGAATGTGTTATATATTTGCTGACATATAATAGTCCCACAAAGAGTGACCAAGACCCTGAGAGGCCTGCAGGGCTTGGATATGACTGATATAAATCTGTGGCTTGTTTTTGAGTGATATTCCCAAACTGTGTATGAGAATGGCTACCCAACAGATTCCTTGAGGAAGGAGAAACTGCAGATCCCTGGAAGTTCTCTCTAATGCAAGACTTGTTGGAGAGCCAGCCAGTGGAAGACAATTATTCAATATTATACCTGAGGCCAGTGGGGGAAGAAGGTTCCATCATTGTGGAATATATGGTTTTAAGCTCTTTGAAGTGAGGGAATTTGAAGAGGGGCCATGTTATGAAAATAAGTGGGCATTGTCAAATCAAGGATGGCTTTGGGTAGGGAGTTATAAAATTCAAGTGTGTTAATAAGAGATATAATGCTGTAATATGGGGGAGCACATGGACTTTGGAGTTAGTTCTGGGTTTGAACATCAGCTTTGTGAATTTCACAAGTCATATAATTTCTTTCTGGGTCTTAGTTTTTATAAATAGAAACTAGAGATAATGTTACTTATTTCTTAGGATTATTACCAAAACAAAAGAGAAAGTATTTGTGCAATTATTTGCATATGCTAAAGTCTTTAATAAATGCTGCTTCCCTTGATATCTATTTATCTTTCTAATTATCTGTGTTTGTACATTCATTGGATTACTTTTATTCATCACCTTTTGTTCTTGGTTCCTTACAATGCCCACAGATTTATTGATAAATTAGGTTAAATTGTTTTTAGTTCTATTTTAATAAATGTTATGTTACTTCTATAGTAATTATTGTTGATACATCCTGATGTTATTTAGTAGTAAGCTCTATTTTAGAGCAGTTTTAAATTAAATGCGTTTTATTTTTCTTTGAAAATTTCCAAAATTTTAGATTTTAAATTAAAATGATTCTACTAATCATTGAAAAAGAAAATTAAGTAATAAAGACACAATGTATTTTCAATTTTATCTCATATTTTAGGTAGTATTTTTCATGTTTGCTGGATATCTATAAGCAACGATTTCTACTCAAGTGATATTGTGCTACTAAGTGACCATGTGGCATTTGAAGAGTACTTAGGCTTTTCATTGCCTCAATTTCTTCAGTTGTAAAGTGAGGATAATAATTTTCCTACCTGCCTTCTAGGGTTGTTGACGATCAGATGAAATAATAGTTGTGAAAGTGTTTTAAACATCTTCATGCATTATACATTTAAGGAGAGGTTTTATGCTAACGTGTCTCTATCTTTAGGAAATTCCACTCTCTTGCTTAATGTTTTGTAATTTATTAACAAGAGCAAAAATATTTCTATTGTGGTATTTTAATATCTTCTCTGAACATCTTGAAGATCTTCACTACTTTTTTAAAATAATTTTTAATTTTTGTGAAAAATTTTTAACACTACCAAAATGAGAGGCTTCTAGAATGAAAGATTATGATGCTAACATTTCTACTTATTTTATCCTACTAATAGGAAGAATTATAGTCTCTTAGAGATATCCGTGATATGACCTAGTCTGTAAAAATTTTAAGTCAAATACATTAAAAGTTACCAGTCAAATACAAGTGGCAAATATAAGATGTAAATAGTTGTGTTTCTGCATGAAAATATAAATGGAATGTAAAGTGCCAGTCATGGCAAGTGAAAAACTATAATTAAATTTCTCACTGTGTTAAAAAAATTATGTTAAAAACATGTTAAAAAACATACCTCTCCTTGTAAAGTTTGCGTAGATGGGGGTTTCTTCTAAGACTGTGGATATCCAAACAACTCTCTTTCCCTACCATGTGCCCACTATCTTTAATCAGGATGCTCATATAATGGAGTGCTATACTGGTATTAAGTCCAAAGTGATCATCAAGCCACTTCTTGATTATTTTCTCTTTTAACTTTCTTTGACACAGTGAATTTCAACTCTAAGAGTTGTTTTATGTATTCATTCAGTAAATATCTACCATGTAACTACCATACAAGTATTTCTCAAGAAGCTTAAATTGAATACAGACACTATATATAAAAAAAGAAATAGTGGATTATAAACATCACAAGAAAATTACAAAGTAATAAAGTAGGTTAGGGGAGTATACATAACCTTAATAATTTTACTCTGGGAGTATATTAAGCGAGTACACCTAACCTCATAATTTTACTAAGAAGACCATAATCTGAATCACATGTATTTGATGAAAAAACTGACCTCTTTGTTGTTCAGAGGTGGTAGCATTTGCATCTGGCCTCAAAGATGGATGAGACCTTGATAAGTAAAGATGAAGAAAAATATTATAGATGTTTAGCAAAACACACACGAAAGTATAGAAAAAAGAGGAGAACAGTGTTGTTTCTGCAAGAAAAAAAAACAAAAACAAAAACAAACAAAAACCATTTACCCAGTCTAGCCAGAGCACACATAGTAACCTGGAGCAGAGTACAAGGACATAACTCTGGCCAGTTGAGTTATGTAGTAACTGTAGAAGGTCTTGAATGTAAGCCAATTAGTTTGCCTATGAATTTGAACAAAATGGAGAGCCACAGAAAATGTTTAATCATAGTATTGAGATAACCAAACTGTAGCATCTCCAAAGATTAGAGAGATTAATTTAACAGAAATTTACAGGCTTGGTCCTGCTTCCTATTTCTACAGTGGGAAGATATTAGTAGGGTGGGCAGAAAAATCGCAGATAATTTTACTACCAGGAGCAAAATCCAAACTGTATGTACGTGAAAGCCCTGAACTCCCTGTTGCTATATGGTGAAAGTGACTTGCTGCCAGTGAACCCATAGCCTGCTTGGACTCAAAGGCCATATACAAATTTTTGTCAGATGAAGAACATGAAAACAACACAGCAGGAAATAAAAGTGTTCCTTATTTTTAAAAACAGAGATTCTCAAAGAGAAGAAAGTAGGAAAAGAGGCAAAGGACTGGTCATATTTCTATAAATAAAAGCCGCCCTCTGTTATTTATGATACATCCCCACTTTCAACCCACTTTTGTTTAAGAATAATTGACGTACCACACACCTCCAACCATCTGATCTTTGACAAACCTGACAAAAACAAGAAATGGGGAAAGGATTCCCTATTTAATAAATGGTGCTGAGAAAACTGGCTAGCTATATGTAGAAAGCTGAAACTGGATCCCTTCCTTACACCTTATACACAAATTATTTCAAGATGGATTAAAGACTTAAATGTTAGACCTAAAACCATAGAAACCCTAGAAGAAAACTTAGGCAATACCATTCAGGACATAGGCATGGGCAAGGACTTCATGTCTAAAACACCAAAAGCAATGGCAACAAAAGCCAAAATTGACAAATGGGATTTCATTAAACTAAAGAGCTTCTGCACAGCAAAAGAAACTACCATCAGAGTGAACAGGCAACCCACAGAATGGGAGAAAATTTTTACAATCTACACATCTGACAAAAGTCTAATATCCAGAATCTACAAAGAACTTAAACAAATTTACAAGAAAAGATCAAACAACCACATCAAAAAGTGGAGAAAGGATATGAACAGACACTTCTCAAAAGAAGACATTTATACAGCCAACGGACACATGAAAAAATTCTCATCGTTCCTGGTCATTAGAGAAATGCAAATCAAAACCACAATGAGATACCATCTCACACCAGTTAGAATGGCGATCATTAAAAAATCACGATAAACAGGTGCTGGAGAGGATTTGGAGAAATAGGAACACTTTTACACTGTTGGTGGGAGTGTAAACTAGTTCAACCATTGTGGAATACAGTGTGGCAATTCCTTAAGGATCTAGAACTAGAAACACCATCTGACCCAGCCATCCCATTACTGGGTATATACCCAAAGGATTATAAATCATGCTGCTATAAAGACACATGCACACATATGTTTATTGTGGCACTATTCACAATAGCAAAGACTTGGAACCAACCCAAATGTCCATCAATGATAGACTGGATTAAGAAAATGTGACACATATACACCATGGAATACTATGCAGCCATAAAAAAGGATGAGTTCATGTCCTTTGTAGGGACATGGATGAAGCTGGAAACCATTATTCTGAGCAAACTATCACAAGGACACAAAACCAAACAACGGATGTTCTCATTCATAGGTGGAAATTGAACAATGAGAACACTTGGACATAGGGTGGGTAACACCACACACCAGGGCCTGTCATGGGGTGGGGGGAGGGGCGAGGGATAGCATTAGGAGAAACACCTAATGTAAATGATGAGTTAACAGGTGCAGCACACCAACATGGCACATGTATATATATGTAACAAATCTGTACGTTGTGCACATGTAACCTAGAACTTAAAGTATAATAAAAAAAAGAAATAAAATAATAAAATTAAAAAAAATTGATGTAAAAGCAAATGCTTACATAACAGAAAACTCAATGCAGTTCTAATCACAACACTAGAGAGATATATCAAAGTAGAAGAAAACAGTTTCCATAGAGGACAGATAAATATATGAGAGGGACTTTTAAAACTTGACGATCTTAGATAATGAAGGATTTTTTTTAAAAAGACATTTGCTTAACCTTACAGAATTATGGAGGATATGGATAATATGCTTAAAGATTTGTTCACGTGGCATACCAGAATCATTACATGGAGTGTTCTTCCAAAAGCTTCTAATGGAAGCATCAGGGCAATTATTTCAAAGAGGGCTCTCTACACCCTCATAGTAATATACGCTGACAATATTAGGAACCATGTGAAGGCTATTAAATAAATTTTATAGGTGAGAGAACAACAATACACTACTAATCAAAGGTAAGATGTTTTTAGTGAGGGAGCCATAACCTTCTAATCTTTCTTGGAATCACTGTTAATAGAGGGAAGGAAAGAATGTATATTCTGTGAGAAGAAAAAAACATAACAAGAAAAGATGATTCTGTGCTTGTTGTGGCTTGTGCATTCTACTAGGTGGTTTCATGGAGTCATTTCATGTGCTCCTCACAGTAACTGTTGTGGAGGTAAAATATGAAAATAAGTAACTTATTCAAGTAAACAGAAGATGAAGAAATAGATCTAAGATCTATAGATGTCAATGACTTTTTTCCCTTTTACTATGCCCAAGTATTTATTCAATGACTACTCACTGAGCACCTACCAAATGTGCCTTGCACTGAGAACATACTAGTGAACAGGCAACAATTTTCCTGACATTGCAGGGTTTGTGTGTTAGACGCAAGTGAATCTATAGTCAAATAGGAGTTAGGGTAAATTTCTGTGAAGAAATACACAACTGCTGTGAAGAAAGCAAGGTGAAAGAAACACCAACAAGATAGAGGCTGTAGTGGAGGTACTATGGTATACAATCAAGGCTTCTGTGAGAAAGGGACGTTTCAGAGATCTGAGGCAAAGTGAGGAAATGAGACACAGGACTCTACCAAAAATTCATTCCAAGCAGAACGAACAGTAAGTGCAAAGGTAAGTAGGCAGAAATGAAGAGTGATCTTCATGTCTTCAAGAAACAAGACAGTGTGACTACAGAAGAGCAAGAAAACTGGGTTTGTTAGCAGTCCAAGTTTTCTACAGTGTCAGAAAATAATTGACGCCATGTGTTTAATTAGTTATAAAAGGAGGGACTTAAATATTTAAAGGACATGCAAAGGAGGGTATGCTGGGAACAGAGACTGAAAGAAGTCAGAGATATGGGAGTAAAACCGGCAGAGGATGATGGAAGAACAATGGAGCATTTCAGGAAGAACAACAGAAGCAATCATTTTACATGCAGCTGAGAGGTAGGATGAAGACCAAAAGATGCCCACTGTGTTCCTCAACATGGAGATCCTGACTGTGGTGTCCAGCAATTCAAAAGAGGAAGAATAGCCTTTTCAACAAACAGTGCTGGAACAATTGAACAGCCATTGGAAAAAAAAAAAAAAATACCTGACTCGACCTAAGCCTCACACCTTCTATAAAAATTAACTCAAAGTTAATCATAAACTTAAATATAGCACATAAGACATAAAACTTGAAGAAAAAACATAGAATAGAATATATTTGGGATCTGGAGATATGCAAAGAGTTCTTAGATGTTACACTAAAAGCCCAACTTGTAAAAGAAAACATTGATAGATTGGACCTCATCAAAATAAAAAAAATTTGTTATTTGAAAGACCCCAGACTAGGTGTGGTGGCTCACACCTGTAATCCCAGCACTTCGAATCACACCTTCTATAAAAATTAACTCAAAGTTAATCATAAACTTAAATATAACACATAAAACTATAAAACTTGTAGAAAAAAAGCATACAATAGAATATATTTGGGATCTGGAGATAAGCAAAGAGTTCTTAGATGTTACACTAAAAGTCCAACTCATAAAAGAAAAGATTGATAGATTGATATCATCAAAATAAAAAATTTTATCATTTGAAATGCCCCAGGCCAGAAGCAGTGGCTCACACCTGTAATCTTTCTTGGAATCACTGTTAATAGAGGCCGAGGCGGGTGGATTGCTTCAGGTCAGGAGTTCAAGAATAGCCTGACCAACATGGTAAAACCCTGTCTCTACAAAAAATATAAAAATTAGCTGGGCATGGTGGTAGCGCCTGTAATTCCAGCTACTCAGGAGGCTGAGGCAGAATTGCTGGAAGGCAGGAGAATTGCTGGAAGCCAGGAGGCAGAGGATGCAGTAAGCCGAGATTGTGCCACTGCACTCCATCCTGGACAACAGGGCAAGACTCCATCTCCAAAAAAAAAAGAGAAAGCCAGGCATGGTGGCTCACGTCTGTAATCCCAGCACTTGGGGAGACTGAGGCGGGTGGATCACCTGAGATCAGGTGTTCGAGACCAGCCTGGCCAACATGGTATAACCGCATCTCTACTAAATATACAAAAATTAGCCAGGTGTAGTGGTGCATGCCTGTAATCCCAGCTACTCGGGAGGCTGAGACAGGAGAATCGCTTGAACCCAGGAGGCAGAGGTTGCAGTGATCCGAGATCATGCCACTGCACTCCAGCCTGGGCAACAGAGTAAGACTCCATCCCCCCACCAAAAAGAAAGACCACATTCACAGGATGAAAAGACAAACTATACACTGGGAGAAAATATTTCTGAGTCATGCATCTAACAGATGTATCTAGAGGATTCTTAAAACTAAAAATTAAAAAAAATAAACTGAACTTTTTTTTTTCCCAGACAGAACTGGAGTGCAGTGGCACAATCTCAGCTCACTGAAGCCTGTCTCCTACCTCAGCTTCCCAAGTAGCTGGGACTACAGGTGCGTACCACCACACCCAGCTAATTCTTTTCTATTTTTTTTTTCTTTTCTTTTTTTTTTGGAGACACGGGTTTCCTCCATGCATCCCAGGCTGATCTTAAACTCCTGGGCTCAGATAACCTGCCCACCTCAGCCTCCCAAGGTGCTAAGATTACAAACATTAGCCACTGCATCTGGCCAACAGCTCAGTTTAATAATGGACCAAACCTCATTTCACCAAGAAGGAGAGATGGATGGTAGAAAAGGAGATAATCACATGAAAAGATATTCATTATTATTAGCCATCAGAAAAATACAAGAGGCGGGCGGATCACGAGGTCAGGAGATCGAGACCATCCTGGCTAACACAGTGAAACCCCGTCTCTACTAAAAATACAAAAACTTAGCCGGGCGAGGTGGCAGGCGCCTGTAGTCCCAGCTACTCGGGAGGCTGAGGCAGGAGAATGGCGTGAACTCGGGAGGTGGAGCTTGCAGTGAGCTGAGATCCGGCCACTGCACTCCAGCCTGGGTGACAGAGCGAGACTCCGTCTCAAAAAAAAAAAAAAAAAAAAAGAAAAAAAAAAAAAAAAAAAGAAAAATACAAGTAAAATCTACAATGAGATGTCACTACACACCTGTTGAAACAGCTAAATTTTTTTTAAAAAATCATACTTTGGTTCTTATCAAGTATTTAGTAAGCATCAAGTGTTTATTAGTATCAATATTTATTGACAAGTTTTTTTAAAGATATAAACATGGTTATAAAAATGATTTTGATATTTGTATACATTATATTTAGTATTATTTTTAAGTCAAACATTTAGTATAAATTGTCTTATTTGGCAAGTAACCACTACATAAATCACATTTTGTGGAAAGAAATGTAAAAGTGAGAATTTAGAAATGTTTTAAGATAAGTAGGGCTTCATGTGAAATTATGTTTTAAGTATTGTTTCCCTAGTTAGAAAAGATGGGAAGCAAGCATTAAAACAAATCAATATAGTCTAATATAATTAAGCTATTCAAAAATATTCTGTTATGGTTTTTTTCATTTGCTAATGCCTCCTATACCATGCATACAAAGTGTAGACAATTCTGCCACGGAATACTCAATGATCCAACCTACAACAGAATGAAGAGTGTTCCTGTAATTTAAAAACGAAAACATTTGATTATGTTGTGCTGAAATATCCTGTAATACTGTGTTACTTATATAGAAAGCACATCTGTATTAGTCTGTTCTTACATTGCTATAAAGAACTACCTGAGACTGGGTAATTTATGAAGAAAAGAGTTTTTATTGACCCACAGTTCTGCAGGCTACACAGGAAGCACGGCTGGAAGGGCCTCAGGAAACTTAAAATCATGATGGAAGGTGAAGGGGAAGCAGGCATATCTTACATGGCCTGAGAAGGAGGAAGAGAGTGAAAGGAAAGGTGCTAAACACTTTTAAACCACCAGATCTCATGTGAACTCACTTGCTATCACAAGAACAGCAACAGGAAGGTCCACCCCCATGATCCAATCACGTCCCACCAGGCCCCTCTCCAACATTGGGGATTACAATTAGACATGAGATTTGGGTAGGGATTTGAAGTTTGTCATTACTATGCATATTTTTGTAAATGTATTCTATATATGTCTTACTACACATACTTTTGTAAATTTATTCTATATGTGTCTTTCTATAAACTAAATGATTTCTGGAAAAATGGTTTTGCATGCTTTTGAACTATACATAGAGTGATAAGACTGTATATATTGCATAAGACTCTTTTGTGAAAAAATTAACTTTCTAATTTATTGTTATAAATGTAACTCTACTTTCTAGCAATCTGCTAGATCTTTCTCTTTATTTGAATTGTCTCTTGTTTTTTTTTTCTTTATTAGTCTAGCTAATAATATTGGTAGTGGCCAACCGATATTATTTATTCTTTCAATGAACCAATACCTGGTTTTGTTGAATCTTTTGTATGGTTTTTCACGTCTCAATTTCATTCAGTTCAGCCTAATTTTGGTTATTTTTTGTCTTCTGCTAGTTCTGGGGTTGGTTGGCTCTTGTTTTTCTCATTCTTCTATGTGTGGTGTTAGGTTGTTAATCTAAGATCTTTCTAACTTTTTGATGTGGACATTTAGTGCTATACATTTCCCTCTTAACTCTCTCTTAGCTGTTTCCCAGAGATTCTGGTATGTTGTTTCTTTGCTCTTTTTTTTTTTTTTTTTTTTTTTTTGAGATGGAGTCTTGCTCTGTCACCCAGGCTAGAGTGCAGTGGCATGATCTCAGCTCACTGCAACCTCTGCCTCCTGGGTTGAAGCGATTCTTCTGTTTCAGCCTCCTGAGTAGCTGAGATTACAGATGCACACCACCATGCCCAACTAATTTTTGTATTTTTAGTAGAGACAGGGTTTCGCTATGTTGGCAAGACTGGTCTCAAAGTCCTAACCTCAGGTGATCTGCCTGCCTCAGCCTCCCAAAGGGCTGAGATTACAGGCGTAAACCACTGCACCCAGCCTGTTCTTATGAGTTTCAAATAACTTATTGATTTGTGCTTTAATTTCATTGTTTACCCAAGAGTCATTCAGAAGCAGGGTGTTTAATTTACGTGTAATTGTATTGTTTTGACTGATTTTCTTGGCCTTAATTTCTACTTTCATTACATTGTGGTCCAAGAATGTGATTCGTATAATTTTAGTTTTTTGAATTTGCTGAGAAGTGTTTTATGGTTAATAGCATGGTCGAGTTTAGTGTGTGCCCTGTGCAAATGAGAAGAACGTATATTCTGTTGTTTTTGGGTGGAGTTCTGTAGATATTTGTTACGTCCATTCAGTCAAGTGTAGAGTTCTGTTCCTAAATATCTTTGTTAGCTTTCAACCTCAATGATTTGTCTAACATTGTCAGTAGAATGCTGAAGTCTCGTACTATTATTGTGTGATTATCTAAATCTCTTCGAAGGTCTATAAAAGCTTGCTTTATGAATCTGGGTGCTCCTATGTCAGGTGCATATATGTTTAGAATAGTTAACTCTTCTTGTTAAATTGAACTCTTTACCATTACATAATGTTCTTATTTGTCTTTTTTGATCATTGTTGGTTGAAAAATCTGTTTTGTCTGAAATAAGAATAGCAATCCTTGATTTTTGTTTTTGTTTTATTTGTTTGCTTAGTAGATTTTTCTCCATCTCTTTACTCCGAGCCTATGGGTGTTATTGCATGTGAGAGGAGTCTCTTGAAGACAGTATCCAGTTGTTTCTTCCTTCTTTATCCGATTTGCCACTTGTGCCTTTTAACTGGGGCATTTAACCTGTTTACATTCAATGTTAATATTAATATGTGTGGATTTGACCCTGTCACGGTGGTGTTGGCTGGTTATATACAGACTTAATTATATAGTTACTTTATAGTGTGAGTGGTCTATGTGATTGTGTTTTTGTAGTCACTGTTGACAGTCTTTTGTTTCCATAGTTAGGACTCCCTTAAGGACCTATTGTGAGGTGGGTCTGGTGGTAACAAATTCCCTTAGCATTTGCTTGTCTGAAAAGAATCTTATTTCTCCTTTGCATATGAAGCTTAGTTTGGCTGGATATAAAATTATTGTTTGGAGTTTGTTTTTCTTTAAGGATGCCTAATATAGGCCCCTAATCTCTTCTGGCTTGTAGGATTTCTGTTGAAAGGTCCACTGTTAGCCTGTTGGGGTTCCCTTGGTAGGTGACCTGCCCCTTCTCTCTTGCTGCCTTTAAAATTTTTATTTTCATGTTGACCTTGTGAAATCTGATGACTATGTGTCTTGGGGATGGTCATCTTGTATAGTATCTTGCAGGGGGTCTCTGCATTTCCTGAATTTGAACGTTGGTTTCTCTAGTGGGGTTGGGATAATTTTCATGGGTGATATCCTCCAATATGTTTTCCAAGTTGCTTACTTTTTCACCCTCTCTTTCAGGGACATCAATGAGTTGCAGATTTTATTTCTTTACATAATCCCATATTTCTTGGAGATTTTGTTTACTATTTTTCATTCTTTTTAAAATTTTTGTCTGACTGTGTTATTTTGGAGAGCCAGTCTTCAAGCTCTGAGGTTCTTTCCTCAGCTTGGTGTATTTTGCTGTTAATACTTGCAATTGTGTTATGAAATTCATGTAGTGAGTTTGTTATCTCTATCAGGTCAGTTTCTTTCTTAAAATGGCCATTTTGTCTTTCAGCTCCTGTATCACTATACTGTAATTCCTTAGATTCCTTAGTTTGAGTTTCAATTTTCTTCTCAATCTCAATGATCTTTATTCTTACCCATATTCAGAATGCTACGCCTGTTTTTTTTTTTTTTTTTTTTTTTTTTCTTTTTCAGCCATTTCAGCCTGATTAAGAACCATTGTTGGTTCTGGTGTGAGAACTAGTGTTATTGTATATAGGTGAGAAGACACTCTGGTGTTTTGAGTTGCCAGAGATCTTGTACTGGTTCTTTTTCATCTGTGTGGGCTGATATTCCTTTTGTATGAGTTTTGTTTTATGTTTTTTTTTTTTTTTTGTTTGGTGTTTTTTTTGTTTTGTTTTGTTTTGTTTGTTTGTTTGTTTGTTTTTTGTTTTTTGTTTTTTTGGCAGAGTCTCACTCTGTCGCCAGGCTGGAGTGTGGTGGTGCCATCTTGGCTCACCGCAACCTCCGACTCCCTGGTTCAAGTGATTCTCTTGCTTTAGCCTCCCGAGTACCTGGGATTACAGGCACACATCACCATGACCAGCTAATTTTTGTATTTTTAGTAGAGATGCTGTTTCACCATGTTAGCCAGGATGGTCTCGAACTCCTGACCTTGTGACCCACCCTCCTCAGCCTCCCAAAGTGCTGGGATTACAGGCGTGAGTCACCACACCTGGTCTATATGGGTTTATTTTTGTTTTGTTTTGTTTGCTTTTATCTTCTTTGATACCCTTGGGAAGCTGACTGTGGCATAAAGTAGATTCAGCTTACTGGCTTCAATTCTGGAAAATTTCAGGGGGCCAAGTCTCAGCTCGGCACTCCTGAACTGTATGTTATAACTCACTGAGGCTGGTATCTGGTCCCCGGCTTTGTTCTCTGTCTATTCATGATTGGGAATCTGTTACACTGGAGGGGGTCGAAGTGTTCCTGGTCTTCTGGCCTCAACACCTTCACATGGGGGTCCAGGCCAAAGTCGAGGTGGTGGCAGTGGGATCCATGCTTGCTTGCATGTGCCAACAGCCAAAGTGATGTGGCAGTGTGCATGTGTGTTGGCTGGGGCAGAGAAATGGTGGGAACCTTTGCCTTAGTTTTCATAGGCACTGTATATTGGCAAAATATTCTGGTGTTGTATTTTGGGCTGCGATCCAGTAGTTGGTGCTTAAAAGTGTCAGCCAGCAGGTAGGCTCTTACTCTGGGCATAACTCTTTGGGGTTTTGGCACAGTTGGAAGTCGTGTTCTATGGTTGTGGGGCAAGGTCCACTTGTGGACCTTGGAAGTGCCCCCTCTGATTACTGGCTTCCTGCCCCCATTTCTTTTGTTGAGTGTTCTGGTCCATGCGGCTCCCTCAGACAGGGGCTGCAGTTGGAAGACAGGCCATATTCTTGATGTATAGGCCTTGCAGTAGGAGGCACACCCCACTCCTCCACTGGCCGGAGAACCCGGGAGTCTTACCTGTCTCAGTGATCTGAGAGTGAGGGCTCCTCCCTGCTTGGGCACCACTCAAGCCAGCAAGTCCCTCGTGGCTAGGAGCTGGTGGGGGTATAGGGTCAACTAATCAGCTGTCCAGGTGCTTTCCCAGGGACCATGGGGTTGCGCCTGCCATGGAGC
The DNA here is from genome assembly GCF_008728515.1 of Papio anubis. Lineage (NCBI taxonomy): Eukaryota > Metazoa > Chordata > Mammalia > Primates > Cercopithecidae > Papio > Papio anubis. The sequence goes on from NC_044981.1 coordinate 53,158,362, forward strand.
TCAGGCAGAATAGGGAAAGCTGGGCTGGAATCTCTAGCAGGTGTGGTCTCTCTGGCTATAGGAGGCGAGAGTGGGTGGAGCTGCCTACTGAATTCAGGCAGAAGTAATACTGCTGGGTTGGACGCTCTAGCAGTAGTGGCCCACCCAGCTACCAGTGTCGGGGGTCGGTGGAGTTGCCTGCTCTGACATCCAAGTATTTCCCAGGACAACAGGGAGGCTGCACCCACCAGCTGAGTTCAGGCAGAGGCAGGACTACTGGGCCAGCTTCCAGCCCCAAGCCTTGTCTGGTGAGGGGGAGTGGAGCAATCTTACTGCTCCTAGGTACTTCAACTGCAGACTCTGTTAGAACTATGGTGCTGATGCCAGTGTGTTCTGGGGTCCAAGACTTGTAGGGGTCCCCTTGGATTTGGGAGTTGCCTCTTTAAATATTGGGTGGCTCTCTGCCTCTGTTTAGATATGCAGTGGGGTTGGAGGGCTTGGGGACGGTGTGTAGGCACAGGGAGTCTCCCATCCTCAGTCTTGCACTGGTCCCTGTGGAGAGTGTGAATCCCCCTGGGGGCTCTAACTCACTCACTCACTCACCCTTTCCCGTGTAGGGCAGCTTCTCCTGGCTTCAAGTCGACCCCAGAGAGGCAGCTGCCTAGCTTGGCTCGTCTCTGCTCTCTGCGCCCCCTCGCGGCCTGGATGGATGCTCACATGGTTTCTTAGGTGCTCAGCTTAGAAGGTTATTGTTCACTAGCCCTTTTGTTTCCTCTCTGTGAGAATGGCACATATGAGCTGCTTCTAGTCTGCAATCTTGACCCAATCTCCTAAATTTTAAATATGGCCCTAACTCATTATTTTTAGTTTTCATGGCAGTAAACAAGGCTACATAACTATGCAGAATTACTTGGGGGACAGGTCCCTAATATATATACATTTGGGGTTTACAAATCTTCACATTTATGAACTACTGTTTCAAAGTGAGTCAACCAATTAACAGCCCCACTAATGGCATTTGAGAGTTCCAACTTCTTCATATCCTCACCAAGATGGATATTGTAAAACCATCTAAATTTTGCTAATTCAATGGGTGTATACTGGCATTTTATTATTGTTTTCATTTGTTTTTATTATATTTTTATACATTAATATGTTAAGAGAAGAAAAAATATGATTAGCCATTCCATTACTGGCCAGTCATATTTCCCCTTCTCTGAAATGCCTGTTCATATTTTTGCCTGTATTTTCTTATTGTGCTATTCATCTTTTTTAAACTGAGTTTTTGGAGTTTTTTTATGTTTTCTGAATATGATTCTTATGTTAAATAAAATATTATGGCTTATTTTTAGATTTTATGACTTTTTAATATGTAAAAATGTTTCTTAATCGTAATAATTTCAAATGTAACAATTTTTTAATGTGGTATATTTAATGTGTTCTGTTTAATAATTATTTTTGCTTCATTAAGGTCACAAAGATATATTTTTCAAGTTTTAAAGTCTCGCTTTTTATATTTAAGTCTTTGATCCACATGGACTTGATTTGTTTTGGCATGATGTAATGCTCAAATCTAATTTTATGTTTTTCTCTAGGATAACCTGCTTTCTTAATACCATTTTTAAAGTAGCCCAACATTACTCAATTCTGACATCTATCAAACTCTCAAATATAAGAAGAGGTCCTGCCATATCAATTGAAATAGTATCATGCCACTGAGGATTTTGGTATTTCATTTCTGTATTCTGTATTGTTTTCTTTTTTTTCTTTTTCTTTCTTTTTTTTTTTGAGACACAGTCTCGCTGTGTCACCCAGGTTGGAGTTCAGTGGCGCTATCTCACCTCACTGCAACCTCTGCCACCTGGGTTCAAGAGATTCTCCTGCCTCAGCCTCCAGAGCAGCTGGGATTCTAGGCACACATCAAGACTGGCTAATTTTGGTATTTTTAGTAGAAACGGGGTATCACCATGTTGGTCAGGCTGGTCTCAAACTCCTGACCTCGTGATCTGCCCCCCTCGGCCTCCCAAAGTTCTGGGATTACAGGCGTGAACCACCATGCCCAGCTGTATTCCGTTTTCAATACCCACTACATTAATCACTGTAGCTTTATAATACCACGTGATTATCTGGTAGCTTAACTTCTGTTGTCTGCTTTGTTTTGTTTTGTTTTGTTTTTCCCAAACTGTCTTTGTTTTGGGCTCTTCCCTATGAATTTTACTATCAACTTGTTATAACCTCCCACTCCTCCCCTGAAAATGCCTTATTGACATATTGATTTATTTACTTATTTTATAGGTGAATTTTGGAAGAGCTATAATATTACATTTTTCAATTATTTACTCAATTTTTTGTAATCTTCAACATATTTCAATTTTTTGCATAAAATGTCTGACATATTTTGATATATTTATTGTAAAGTTTCTAAAGTACAATACTTAATATGCTATTATAAATGAATTTTTTCTACTATATTTTAATTAAATTTTGATTTTGAAATAATTCTAGTTTCATATGCAGTTATTACATGTAATCTAGACAAATCCATATAAACTTTCCATAAAAATAGATTCATAAGCCATGTAACTACTTGGAACTGGCTTTTTTTTTACTCAGCATAATTCTCTAGAAATTAATCTAGATTGTTGCAAGTATCAATAGTTCCTTTTTATTTCTGAGTAGTATTCCGTGATATGAATGAAGCAAAGTTTATTGAACAATTCACCTATTGAAGGACATATGGGTGGTCTCCAGTTTTTGGTTATTACAAGATGCTGTAAATATTTTCATATATGTTTGTGGGAACACAAGTCTTCCTTTCTTTAGAATAAATGCCCAGAAGTGCCATTACTGGGTTGTATGGTATTTGTATGTTTAGTTTTTAGAGAAACTTCCAAACTATTTTTCCACTATGGATGTGCCATTTTATATTCCCATAAGCAATGTATGAGAGATCTAGCTACCCTGCATCCTCCCCAGTATTTTGTGCTGTCACTTTAAAAAAAAAAAAAAAAAAAAAAAAAAAACAGTTTAGCAACTCTGGTTGATGTGTAATGACACTCATGTGGTTTTGATTTGCATGTTCCTAATAAATAATGATGTTAAACATCTTTCCATGTCCTTATTTGCCATCCGTATATCCTCTTCATCTCATGATATGGTTTGGCTGTGTCCTTCCCAAATCTCATATTGAATTATAGCTCCTATAACCCCCTGTGTCATGGGAGGGACCTGTTGGGAGGTAATTGAATCATGGGTGTGGGTTGTTCCCATGTTTTTCTCCTGATAGGGAATAAGTCACATGAGAACTGGTGGTTTTATAAAAGGACAGTTCCCCTGCACACACTCTCTTGCCTGCCACCGGGTAAGATATCTCTTTGCTCTTCCTTCATCTTCTGCCATGATTGTGAGGCCTCCCCAGTCATGTGGAACTGTGAGTCCATTAAACTTCTTTCCCTCATAAATCATCCAGTCTTGGGTATGTCTTTCTTAGCAGCATTAGAACAGACTAATACATCTCATTTGGCCATTTTCTAGATGTATCATTTGTTTTTTACTCTTGAGTTTTGAGAGTTCTTTATATTCTAGATAGTCATCTTCTGTTGGATATGTTGTTTGAAATATTTTCTCCTAGTCTGCAGCTTATCTTTATCTTCATAATGAGGCCTTTCACAGAGCAAGAGTTTTTAATTTTAATGAAATCCAATGTATTTTTTTTCTTTTACGGCTCACAGTTTTAGCGTCATATTTAAGAACTCTTTGCCAAGCTCTAGATTTCAAAGAATTTCTTCTATGTTTTTTCTAAACATAGAAGAAATATTTTCTAAACATTTTATAGTTTTACAGTTTACATTTAAGTGAATGATCCATTTCAAGTTAGTTTTTGTAGGTGTCATATTATAGATCAAGTTGTAATCTTTCGTCTGTGGTTGGTCTATTTTGTCTTAATTTTTGTGAAGGGTATTTGTGGGTCTAGATTCAATGTTTTTGCATGTGGATATACAGTTTTTCTAGCACCATATCTTCAAAAGCCTACCTTTGTGCCATTGAATTCCTTTTGCTCCTTTAACAAAGATCAGTTGACTATGTTTATATGGATTTATTTCTGGGCTTTCTGTTCTCTTCCATTTATCTGTTTGTCCTTTCATCAATACCAAAATATATTGATCAGTTAGTTTTATAGTATGTCCTGAAGTCTGTTAGTGTCAGTCCTCTAACTTTGTTCTCCTTCAATGTCATGTTGGCTACTCTGGATATTTTGCCTCTCCGTATAAACTTTAGAATATGCTTGTTGATATCCACAAATTAATTTGCCACGATTTTGATTGGCATTCCACTGAGTCTATAGATCAAGTTGGGAACAACTGATATCTTTACAATATTGATCTTTATATCCATTAATATGAAATATCTCTCTATGTAGTCCTTTGATTTCTTTTATCAGAGTTTTGTCATTCTCCTCACTAAATCTTGTACCCACTTGTTAGATTTATAGCTAAGTACTTCATTTGGGGAGTGCTAATGTAAAAGATATTTTGTATTTAATTTCAAATTCCACTTGTTCATTGTGTCATATAGGAAATTGATGGGCTTTTGTATGTTAATTTTGTATCTTGAAACCTTGTTATAATTGTTTATTCAATCCAGAAGGGTTTTCTGGACGATTTTGTTAATACTCTACATAGATGATCATGTCATCTGTGGACAAAAGTAATTTCACTTTTTACTTCTTAATCTGTATGCCTTTCATTTTTTTTTTTTTTTTCAGTTTTTTTTTTTTTTTTGCAGATCTTGGTTGGAAAGCTAGTTCCTCACCATTATACATCATGTTACTTGTAGGTATTTTGTCTATATTCTTTCTTAAGTTGAGGAAAATTTCCCTCTAGCCTTAGTTTGTTGAGAATTTTTAGACTTATTTTGTGGCCTAACATATGGTCTATCATAGAGAAAGTTTCATCTGTTGATGACTGTGTACTGTGCAGCTATTGGGTGGAATATTCTATAAATGTCTATTAGTTCCATTCAATCTAGAGTCTAGTTTAAATCTATGTTTCTTTACTTATTTTCTATCTGAATAATAATTCCATTGCTGAAAGTGAAATGCTGAAGACACTTGCTATTATATTTGTATTGTAGTCTATCTCCCCCTTCAGATCAAATAATATTTGCTTTATATATTTGGATGCTCTGGTGTTGGGGACACTTATATTTATAATTGTGATATCCTTTTCCTGAATTAACCCCTTTATCAGTATGTAATGAGCATCTTTGTCTGTTTTTACAGTTTCTGATGCAAATTCTATTTTGTCTGCTTTCTTTTAGTTTCCATTTTCATGGAATATTATTGCCCATTCTGTTACTTTCAGTCTATGTGTGTCCTTACAGGTAAAATGAGTGTAATGCAGGCAGCATATAGTTGGGTCTTGTTTTCTTATTTTGTTTTTGTTTTTATCCATTCAGCTCCTCAGTATCTTTTAATCAGAGAATTTAATACGTTTACATTCAACGTTATTATTGATAGGTAAGAACTTATTCCTATCATTCTGTTAATTGTTTTCTAGTTATTTTGCAGAACTTTTGTTACTTTCATTTATCTTGTTGTTTACCCTTGTGGCTTGGTTATTTTTTGTAGTGATAAGCTTTGATTCTTTCCCTCTCTCCTTTGTGTTTGTTACAATTTTCTGTTGTGACTACTCCAGGACTAATATTTAAAAACCTAGGGTTATAGAAGGCTATTTTAAGCTGACAACTTGATTTTGGTTGCATACAAATATTCTAGAATTTTACCCTCCCACCATTTATAATTTTTTAAATTTTTTGCCTAAATTTATGTATTTTGTATTATGTATTCCTTAACAACTTATTGTAGCTAAGGTTTTTGTTGACCATTTTGACTTTTAATCTTTATACTAGAGATTTTAAAGATTACATACCACCATTGTAGTAATGGAGTATTCTGAATTTGGTTATAAGTTTACCTCCACTAGTGAGTTTTATACTTTCATGCGATTTCATGGTAGTAATTAATGTCCTTTCACTTCCAGTTGAAGCACTCCCTTAAGTATTTCTTGTAAGGCTAGTCTAGTGATTACGAATTCCCTCAAATTTTGTTAGGCTGGAAAAGCCTTTATTTCTCCTTCATTTCTAAAGAAGAGCTTTGCTTGGTATAGTATTCTTGGCTGAGAGGTTTTTTTGTTTTTTTCTGTTGTTGTTGTTGTTTTTGTTTTTCTTTCCTTACTTTGAATATATCACCTCTTTGTCTCCTGGCCTGCAAAGTATCTTCTGAGAAATCTGCTGATAGTTGAATGGGTATTTTCTTACATGTAACTTGATGCTTTTCTCCTGCTGCTTTTAGATTTCTCTCTTTGTCTTTGAATTTTGTCAGTTTGATTTTAGTGCGCCTTAGAGAGGACTTCGTTGGGTTACATCTAAATGAAATCCTTTGAGCTTTGGGGACCTGGATGTCCATATCTCTCCTAAGATTTGGGAAACTTTTAGCTATTATTTTCTTAAGTAGGCTTTCTTAGCCTTTCTCCATCTCTTCTACCTCTGAAACTTATAATGTGAACATGTGTTTGCTTAATGGTGTCCTGTAGATTTTGTAAACTTTCATTGCTTTTTTTCATTTTCTTCCCTCTAAGTTATTTTAAGAGACTTGCCTCAAGGTCAGAAATTCTTCTGCTTGATCTAGTGTGCTGTTGAAGTTCTCAATTATATTTTTAATTTTATTCATTGAGGTCTTCAGCTCCAAAATTTCTGTTTGTTTTTCTTATATGATATATAGCTCTTTCTTAAACTTCTAATATTATAAATTGGTTTTCTGATTTTGATGAATTGTCTATATAATCTTGTATCTCACTGAGTTTTATTAAGATCATTATTATAATTTTTTTTAGGCAATTTGTAAATTTCCTTTTTCAGGTTCAGCTTCTAGAGTTCATTGTGGGGCTTTTTTATTGGCAATTTCATATTTTCTTCCTTTTTAAATGTTTCTTGTTTTCTTGTGTTGCAATCTGTGCATCTGCTAGAATGCTTACCTCTTCCAATTTTGTAGAATAGCTTTAATAGAAAAAAGTTTTCATCTGTAGATATGTTCTAGGGTGTTGGTTAGGTAGGGAGCATTGGTTTTGGTTCTGGGTGGTCACAGTCTCCCCACTGAGTGTCAGGTCACTGGGCTGTTCTGTACACTAAGAATGAACCAATGCTACTTAACCACCAGATTGGGTATGGCCTCACTACTGGGAGCTTGTTCCCAGAGGGCAGGGTGCCTCATGGGCTTAGATGGTAGGGTTATGGTCAATCTGCTGGGCTTAGGCTTTTGTATAGCCAGGACTAGGGCACTATAGCCACTGGGATGGTGAAACAGATTATATTGAGTGGTTTATTTCTGGGGGTAAAGAGCTACAGTTGTTCAACTAGGAAATAATTCTCTAGCATGTATGAGCACAGTAAAGTGGTGGTGAAACCTCAAGGATGGGGCAATGCCATGGGGCATTTTGCTTTTTTTTCTATGTGTCCTTCCTGAGTCTCCATGCCCTACAAGGTCTCTACCATGAGTCTACTGTACTCCAGCGCTCTCTTTCCAAAACTCTTTTTGAAATGTGGTAGCCTACTCATTGTTTTGGTCCTTTTATGTGAGGGTGATGAGTGTTAGGTACCTCTAGTCTGTCATCTTGCTCACTGTTTTTTTCTCTCTATTTTTTTGGACACAGAGTCTCACTCTGTCACCGTGGCTGGAGTGCTCACTGCAACCTCCAGCTTCTGGGTTTAAGCAACTTTTGTGCCTCAGCCTCCCCAAACAGCTGGAACTACCAACACACACCACCATGTCTGTTTAATTTTTGTATTTTATTAAAGATGGAGTTTCACTGTGTTGCCCACAGTGGTCTCAAACTCCTGAGCTCAGACAATCCACCCGCCTCAGCCTCCGAAAGTGCTAGGATTACAGACATGGGCCACCAAGCCCAGCCTGTTTCTTTAAATCTGCTCTTGAGGCCAGACGTGGTGGCTCACACCTCTAATCTCAGCACTTTGGGAGGCCGAGGCGGGCTGATCTTGAGGTCAGGAGTTCGAGACCAACCTGACCAACATGGTGAAACACCATCTCTACTAAAAATACAAAAATTAGCTTGGCGTGGTGCTATAGACCTGTAATCCCGCTACTCGGGAGACTGAAGCAGAAGAATCACTTGAACCTGGGGCAGAGGTTGCAGCGAGCCGAGATCATACCACTGCTCTCTAGCCTGAGTGACAGAGCAAGACCCTGTCTCAAAAAAAAAAAAAAAATTGTTCTTGATTTCGTTTCTCACATTTGTTACTCCATGTATTTATTGATGATATATTGGTCTGTGGATAAACTTCATCATTCCTCCATATTGTTTCATCACTGTCTGCTTTACTAATTTAAAAATATTTACCATATTCCTTTTAGTTATGTTTTGGAATGTACTTTGGTATAAAATGTGTACAACCACATCAACTTTGTTTTTATTTTTCTAGGTTACAGATCTTTGACCTTTACTGTTTTATGTTACGCTGTTTTATGTAACTCTTGTTGGCAGAAGACAGTTAAATTAAATAGTTTTATTTTTAATGTTATATGGATATCTTTGCAGTTGTATAGGCTGTCTACCCTTATGCACAGCAGTCACTGCCTTTGCAGACGCATTTGCTGGAGTCTGTCTTTTATTCATTTATACTTTGTTTTAGGTTACTTTTTGTTATTGGTAATAATGATTTTAAGAAATTTCTATCTTACCCTTCATCCTTTTTTTTTCTCTCAGGAACTTTTTACCCCCAGTTTCTGCCTATTTAAATATAAATAATATTTTTTGCTGTGGTGGTATTTTTTTAATCTTCCCTAACAATTAATTATGAAAAAGTATGTTTGACAACTCTGCTACAATACTCTTCATATTTCTAGAAGGATCCTCTAGGCTACAATAACTAGTTAAACAATTGAGTTGCCTTTGTTACCTAACTTCACCCAGATACTCATATGACATGTAGGATGAGAAACGTTTCATGTAGAATATTTTACAACTTTCCCTCATGATTAACTAATTTCCAACTCTTTGTTAGTACAGTTTGGTATATAAGTCCCAAATTATCCTTAAATTATTATATTCTTGACCTCAAACTACTCTGTTTTAGTAGTGAGAGGTGACAACGTGCTAGCAGCCCTCACTCTCAGCACCTCCTTGGCCTTGGTGCCCACTCTGGCTGTGCTTGAGGAGCCCTTCAGCCGGCCGCCACACTGTGGGAGCCCCTCTCTGGGTTGGCCAACGCCAGAGTCGGCTCCCTCTGCTTGCCGGGAGGTGTGGAGGGAAAGGCGCGGGCAGGAACCAGGGCTGCATGTGGCACTCGGACTAGCGCGAGTTCCAGGTGGGCGTGGGCTCTGCGGACCCCCGCACTTGGAGCGACCGGCTGGTGCTGCTGGCCCTGGGCAGTGAGGGGTATAGCACCCCAGGTCAGCAGCTGTGGAGGGTGCACTGGGTCCCCCAGCAGTGCCAGCCCGCAGGTGCTGCACTCGAATTCTCACTGGGCCTCGGCTGCCTCCCCTTGGGGCAGGGATCGGGACCTGCAATCTGCCATGCTCGAGCCTCCCCCGCGCCATGGGATCCTGCACTGAATGAGCTTCCGGGATGAGCACTGCCCCTTGCTCCAGGGCACCTGGTCCCATCTACCACCCAAGGGCTGAGGAGTGTGGGCGTGCAGCACGGGACTGGCAGGCAGTTCTGCCCACAGCCCTGGCATGGGATCCACTAGGCAAAGCCAGCTGGGCTCCTGAGTCAGGTGGAGACTTAGAGAACTTTTATGTCTAGCTGGAGGATTGTAAATGCACCAATCAACACTCTGTGTCTAGCTCAGGAATTGTAAATGCACCAATCAGCACCCTGTCAAAATGGACCAATCAGCTCTCTGTAAAACGGACCAATCAGCTCTCTGTAAAATGGACCAATCAGCAAGATGTGGGTGGGGGAGTCAGATAAGGGACTAAAAGCAGGCTGCCCAAACCAGTAGTGGCAGCCCACTTGGGTCCCCTTCCACACTGTGGAAGCTTTCTTCGTTAGCTGTTTGCAATAAATCTTGATGCTGCTCACTCTTTGGGTCTGCACTGCCTTTATGAGCTATAACACTCTCTGCTAAGGTCTGCAGCTTCACTCTTGAGGCCAGCGAGACCACGAACCCACCGGGAGGAATGAACAACTCCAGATAGGGCGCCTTAAGAGCTGTAACATTCACCACGAAGGTCCGCAGCTTCACTCCTGAAGCCAGTGAGACCACGAAACCACCAGAAGGAAGAAACTCTGAACACATCCGAACATCAGAAGGAACAAACTCTGGACGCACCATCTTTAAGAACTGTAACACCACGAGAGTCCATGGCTTCATTCTTGAAGTCAGTGAGACCAGGAACCCACCAATTCTGGACGCAGTACTACTATCAGTATTTCTCATAATTATTCAGTTTGCTTCCTTCTTTACTCAGCTCAATAAAATTCGTTTTGTATCATATACCATTCTAGAGCTGTGAATTTCATCAGCTAGATGTTGTTTTTATATTAGTTTTGAGTTATTTTAAGTAATACATAAGTATATATATAAAAAACAGCTCATGAAGCATAAATGTACAGCTCACAGGGCAAAAACCCAAATAAACACAATTAAGAAGGAAAAGACTGCCACTCCCCAGGAAACCGTCTTTTTGTCTCATCCCCAAAGTATCCACTCTACTCATAACACACACTATCACCCCAACATTCCCTCTCAACACAATATATTGATTTAATTTGTCTTAAAATGTAGTTTCTACATGTGTAATCAAACAGCATATATTATTTTGAACCTGGCTTCTTTTACTGCACATTATATTTGTAAAGTTTATTATGATTATTGTATGCACTTGCAGCTTATATGTTTTCATTCCTGTTTTCATTCTTGTATGTGATTTAAACATACCACAAATTATTTATTCATTTTATTATTAGCAGACGTTTAGGTTGGTTTTAATTTGGAGCTATCAAGAATAATGCTGTATTTTTGTGCTTTATTTGCATGCATTATTTGGCTATTCATATATATGTAAATTATATACACAGCTAAAAAGTTACCAGCAGAGATTGATATTTTTATTTGCCTTATGGCCTCAGCAATATTGCTTAAGTCAGCTTTTTAAATTTTCACCAATCCAAAGGTATATAATGCTATTTCATTGTAGCTTGACATTTCATAATGACTAACGAAGTTAATCAGCCTTTTATATGTTTATTGACCAATATAATACATATCCTCTTTTTGAATTATCTATTTTAAGTCTTTAATCCAATTTTCTATTAAGTTTCTGTCTTTTTCCCAATGGTTTGTATAGTTCTTATATATTCCAGACACAGTCTTTTGTCGACTATATGTTTTGAAAGTATTTTATCCAACACTGTGGCTTCCTTTATATACTTTGATAAACAGAAATTCCTTTGATAAACAGAAATTTTTTATTTTAATATATGGTTGAGGCCTTCAGGAACTTTAAAAACATAAAGAGACCATACCACTCAAGGCTTACATTTAATTTGAGAAAGCGTTAATGACATACTTGTAAGAATATAATATATATTTAAATTGTGTATGGCATTAAAGTTCAGTCATTACATAAGGCCAATGAGAAAACAAGAAAACCACGTGTGTTGACATATGGTGCAAAAGAATAGTTTTTACTTCCCTTTGAAGAAAATGTAAAATTTGGTTTTATAAAAAGAGTGGGCAGAATATTCAGGAATATTATATAAAGATGTGACAAGATGCATCAAGTAAGTAGACATAGAAGAAGGGAGCATGTAGACACCAGAACCACACTACTTGAGCTCAAATTCTTGCTGTGCTATTCCTTCCCTGTGACCTTGGGCAAATTACAGAACTTTTTTAGCTCAGTTTCCCAGTGTATAAAGCAGGAAGGGAAGATTATCTATTACCTACTTTTTGACAGGATCAAAATCAAAAGTAAATTTGAGTACCTATTAAATTGTCAAGAAATATTTGTCATCATCATTAGGAAAAATAATATATGTGCAGCGGTCAGTATGAAAAATTAGAATCAACTATTAGCTGAATACTTATATCTCAAACATCTTAATGACTTTCTATAATAATACTCATCCCATTTGATGCTCACGGTAACATTATAAGGATAAATAATTATTTTAAAGATGAAGCCATCAACTTTGTTGAAGAACTGTATAGAGAAAAACATCATACATAATCCTAGTTATTTATGGAATGCCATTTAAGGGCAGACCTTGAGTGCTAGAATGAAGAATCTGGCTATGATCCATGCTGTGCTTAAGGATTCACTGGAGGTAATATAGTGATTAATGAAAATGATATTTTAGGAAAATTTAATCTAACAGTAGTTTAGAGGATGGTCAGGAGTGTAGAGATGCTAGAGAGAGATACAGAAGGTATGAAACCTTTTAAATTGAATAAGCCTGACTTTACCTATAGTTTCTGGTTCAATGAGAAAACAATTTAATAAAGTTGAAGATATCATATACGACCCAAATTTCCTATCTAGCCCATCATATATAGTTGTGCTCGTGTCACTTAAACCAAGCTAAATAAAAACTAATGTAAGGCCTATCCAGTGAAGCCTTTGGTCAGTGCCTTTGTCTGCTTTGACTGCTATGACAAATATCATAGATGGGGTGACTCAAACAACAGATATTTCTTTCTCATAGTTATGGAGATGGAAAAGTCCAGGAGCAGTGTGCTGCCTGATTTGGTTCCTGGCGAGGGATGTCTTCCTGGCTAGCAGAGGAATGCCTTTTCTCTGTGTCCTTATGCAGCAGGGAAACAGGGCTCTGGTTTCTTTCCCTTCTTATAAGGGCACTAGCCCTATTGGATTAGGGCCTCACCCTCATTTAACCTTAATTACCTCCTTATAGGCTCTATTTCTAAATACAGTCACATTGGAAGTTAGGCTTTTGAATTTTGAATTTTGAAGGAACAAAATTGAGTCCATCAAAGTCAAGATAACTTGGGATTGAACTCTTTGCATGAAGTCCTGAGGAAGCTCAAAAAACAAGAAATTAAAAGCTTCTGAGGCTGATGTGCTGCCCATAAGCCACTATTTGTGCTTCCTAGGGAAGACATTAATATTTGTGAGTATAGAGGAAGAATCAAAGTTTTGAGACAATGGTCAAGGTTACAGCAGAGGCATAACTGCCTCACATTATTTTCTAGCCCCACCTTTCTAAGATTTATTTCCAAGGGGCCCAGAGAGAGGAGTTACAATGAAGAGCAACTTAAGAACTCTGTTACTGGAAAAATAAAAGAAAATTAACATCTCAAGGTAATATATAATTTTGACTTTAATGATAACAATCATAACCACCATTTACGTAGCACATACTATTTGCAAGAATGGGTCATGATATTATTATCTCATTTAATTTTTATCAATTTTGTGGAGCTATGTTTACATCTCAAAGTTTTAGACTTGGAGAAGTTATATAATTTGCCTGAGGTTTAATAGTAATGATGGTGTAAGTTTAATTCTAGGTATGTTTGATATTCTTGGTCTTAATCCCTGTTCTGTGTTGCCCCAACAAGTGGGTGAGCACAACAGGTGGGGGAGGACATTACACTCATGCAAGGGTGGTAATGATTAGAAGGCATGAAATGAATGAGAACCTATAATAACATCAACATTGTCAATTGTCTGCCAGATCAGCAGCTAACATTAACATCCATGACAAATCCAAGAGTTACATCTTGGGGTCAATGGTTTAAATGGAAAAAGAAATAACAAAAACATATTTGGTATTCCAACGGCACCAGTGAGACAGCTCAACAACTCACTTTGAACTAGAGGGAAACCTCTTTGCTTTAAGAGCCATGAATTATGCTAAGCATGAAAGTCTTTTAGTAACCTTGTTATTTCTACCAGCTGGTTGTGCCTAAGGCAAAAGTGACCACATGTAATTGACCTGATGGTTCGCTCCATTATTATCTCATTTTAAAAAAGGATATGAGTTGTTTATTTACCTAAGTCAGATTTCAATAACTGAAAATAAAACACTACTTTTGTACTCAATAAATATTTTTGATATTTTAAATATAATTTATTTGATCTACAAATTCGAGTATTACTAAAAAACTGATTAAATAACTGATTTTATTGAAATTTAATTTTATTACTGATTTATAGTAAATGCTAGGGAGATATCCATCCAGCTATATTTTTGTATTCTAATTTAAGGGTAAGTAGTAGGTGTAGTTAGAATAGGAATGCAATCTTCTCATACACGTGGCTAATAAAATCAACATGAAAATTTACAACACCTGTAGCAAATGACCTTGATGCTGATGAACTTTGTCTGAGTCATAACTATATTCCAATAGAAGTTTACTTCATGATAATAAATGGCACTGCCACCTGTAGTTCACCCAAATCTGAAGTTCCTATCAAGTAATTTTGAATACCAATAAACTGCTGATTTATATTTGATTTCAGGTACTTCCTGTAGAAAAATTTTAAAAATAACTACCTAGATATAAATACTAAATGAACCAAATGATGTTGTATAATCCACTAATCTTTCTTTAGAAAAAAACTCTGTTTTTACTAATTTAGATTTGGTTTATTTCATTGCTTTTTTAGACTAGTTGTATATATCGCTGCTCAAAATACATAAAAATAAGTGAAAATAAGCTGGTCTTGGTAGCATGTGCCTGTAGTCCCAGCTACTTGTGAGGATGAGGTGAAAAAATTGCTTGAGCTTGAGAGTTCAAGACCAGCATGGGCAACATAGTGAGACATCATCTGAAGAAAAACTTGGCAAAAATATTTTGTGATTTAGGTATTTACATGTAATGTTAATGTATGTATTCTAAGTATGCCCTCTTTGTTTCTTCATACTTTAATAAAGGATTCATGAAGTCAGTAGTTACTTCTCAGTGTTTCATAAGGTTATATGAAAGTATATATAACAGAAGTTTTTCATGGATGGCTTAATGTTTATTAAACCATTCATATTACACTAAACAAAGCAAAGAATAAATGAGGCCTTTTATTAAATATAATGAGAAAATTTGAAAATCTATTCTTACATGACCACATCCTTAACTACAGGATTGACATCCCTATAGTCAATAATGACAGTGTTACAAATAATTTTCACATGGTTGTCAATAAGGCAACGGATTGTTTTCTATCTGAGCCTATCATGTTACTCTTCATTTTTAATTAATCTGAATATTATTTAACTTCAAGAATTTCCAGTTTGATTCCCAGGAAAGTAAATCTAAATAAGGGTTATATAAAAACCAAAAGAAGAAGGCAACTTTGTTCTTTTTACCCCGCAATGTAATGCATAGATGCAAACTGAATTTTTCTAAACTTTGTATCCATTAGCTGGTTGTGGCTCATCAGAAGATCCAAGTTTACTGGCATTTAAATGTATCAAATATGCAATAAAGATGTTAAGATAAAGAAGTCACCAGTAGGGAATCTAAGATTTTTTTTACCTTGTACAAAGTATCTCCACAAATGTATTCCCCTAGGGAAGTAGTTTACAAAAGTTGATAAGCTTCAGAATATTTTTACCAAATGAGATCTCAAGTGTAAGTTCAATGTATAAAGCGAATATGGTAAAGTTGCTCTGACTGCTTACTATTTGTCCTACTCCACTCTCCTCTGAGGAACTCATCAAGGCTTAGAAGAGACCTTTCTGTACAGCCTGGAGTGAAATACCTCTGCTTTATCTTGAAACATTCAAATACCATGATACTACACTTCTAACTGGCAATGCTTCCACAGATATAAGTCCTTACGGCATCAGTGGCTATTGAGGAAGGAAAATAATAGTCCTTGAATTGATCATTAATTCAGAGTCAGAATTTGGGCAAAGGTGCCATCCCTTCTCTGCCAAAACTTGTCCGAGGTCTTAACTACTCTATTGCACTTTATATATGTCCCTCCATCTATAAATGAATAAATTGGTATCAGAGCACTTGACTGTGAAATAGGAAACATACCTGTACATACATGTAAAATAAAAAGAAGTAGTCTCTGAGATAATGTATCATATTGTTATGCAAATGGAGAAACTGAAAGCAATAAATATTTTGTTCAAGGGAATTTGATAGAAATTAATTAATTTTATTAACTGAAAGTATTTTTCCTACTCACAGTCCAGTATTCTGCTATCAACTTCTTCATTAATTTGATGTTATAACTGAATACTCAGAAGCCTAAACAATTAATGGATTTATTCTCTTTCTTGATATATAAAGACAATAAATGTATATATTTGTTATATCTTTGTTGCATATATTATGTATTATGTAAAAAATATAATATTATATGTAAATACATACAGTTGACTTTTGAACAACCTGAGAATTAGGGGTACACATCCTCAACATGGAAAAAATCTACTTGTAGCTTTTGGCTCCCCAAAAATTAACTAGTAATAGCCTATTGTTGACCAGAAGCCTTACCCATAACATACACAGTAGATTAACACATATTTTATGCATTCATGACATAACTAACTTTTTAGTTTTTTCAATGTTTCTAGGCTACCAAGTTTGCAAAGTTTTTCAAATTGTCACTAATGTGCAAAAACTTTTCCAAAATATTTATTGAAAAACATCCTTGTATGAGTAGACTTGCATCATTCAACCGTGTTGTTCAAGGATGTATAGAGAGGAAGAGAAATAGAAAATAAATCTGTTAATTGTTTAAGCTTGTGAGTATCTACTTATAACATCAAAATAAGTTTATAAATTAAAAACAGAATTTACAGACTAGCAAAAGTCAATGTACAATAATGATTTAATACAATTACTGTTGTGTTGTTTTCATGATATTATATTTCTGCTTACAGTGCAAACATGGTATTTCTTGTACAATACAAGTTCTACTGTGTTTTACCTGCCTACACGTTATGTGCTAGGGGATGCCTCAGTATTCCCTCTGTTATTCTCCCTTTGAACTGTGATAAAAATCTCCATTTGTACAATGTACCTTAATGACACTTGGCCTTCATTTAGTGGTAATATATTATTTATACTTCTTTGTTTTGGGGGGGCCGTTAGAAACAAAGATTAATTCGTGACATTGTAGTTATAACTAGCAACAGAAACAATAGCAGTGATGTCACACAACAGTGCTTGTTCAAGGCTAATGTATAAATAATACAGAATATGTTCACTTGTTTTTGTTGTTTTTTTTTTTTTTTACTAAAATTAAATTCTACTAGAAAATTTTTGGAGCTGCAAAATTTATTTCCACATCCAAGTTTGGGAAGAACTGAGGTAAGCTGCCTGGGTAGTGTAATGGCCTCATTAGATCTCAAACGCTTTTACTACTTTACGGCACTGTACTGAGCCAAAATATCAAGGTTCTAAACCCCAGCTAAGTGGGTCTCCTTGAGGGAGAAAATGAGTCATTGTTACCCCCTTGTGAAAGATTAGTTTTTTCCTCTGTTTCTTCATGGCATAAAATGAAAATAATACCAACTTCTAGACTGTTATAAAGATGAAAGGAGATAATGCATGCAAAAGTATGTTATAAATGGTAACGTGCAATAAAATACAAGATATCGTTAGTGTCTAGTAGCTTACCACAATCAAAAGAGAGAACTTAGAGAAAAGAAAATACTTTTTAAAAAGAGGTAAGTTTTAGTTTCAAAGACTGTATATTGTAGAAACACTTTCAGATTTTTTCCCTACCTTTACCTAATTAAAACATATTTATCTAAGTGTTGCATTAATGCTATGAAGATCATTAAAAAGTTTCTTTTAACAGAAATTGTGTTTTGAAGTAGTATCAAAAATTAGTTTAAATAAATTTATGAAAATTTATCTGTGCCCATGCAAACACCTACTTGTATTCCTTTTCTCAGAAAGAAATTTAATTATATGCTTTTAAACTTAAAAAAGACTTTAAATATAATTTGTTAGGACTACTTCGTAGAAAAAACTTTTAAGTTATCAAATAACTGTTGGGATACCAACAGATAAATTTGAGTCAGTATATATATTTTAAGAAACTTTCTGTAACTAACATGTTTCTTTTACTAACATTATTGCTAAAGTTTTATTCTCTGTCTCAAGACTAGTCATTCTTACTCACTTTCAAATTCTGCCGTAATTATTGTAGGATTTTCCTCTAATAATACATTTTTCTCTGAAAATTACACACACAAAATTTTGCATCTAAAATATTTAAATATTTAATTCTCCTACCTTGACTATATGCCACACCAGTTAATTAAAAAAAGATTGACTATTATTTGCCCACATAATAAATTAGGTTCCAATTCCAATAAAATTTTACTTCCTAGTTAGTGACTTTCAGGTCAAGTCATATCCTTTCAGACCTTTTGCCAGCATGGAGGGTCATTGTACTCCATTTAGAAAAAGAATCATGATATAAAACGTATTTCATTTATTATTCTGAGTTAATATACTTTTTCAGAACAATATATTGCAGATAAATTTTCACATGGTATTCTCGGGCCACATAGTTAGAAATTATGTCAAATTTTATTTATAAAATAAATTTTATTAATTTATATATGTATTATATTGTACTTTAAAAAAATTTTAATAGAAATAGAATTTAAATGCTTCCTTGTAATTTGGAATGATGTCACATCTATATGAATTCCATTTACATTTTAACTATTTAAGGAAGTGGAAAAGGTACAGAAAACAAAAGCCAGTGCAATAGGGAAGATATTGTTTATGAGGCAAACATTTGAAGAAGGAGAGTTGGATACATGTCAGTGATTTGATGGAACTACTAGGGAAATTGAAAGTGTCTCTGGTTCCTTCATTAGATACTTGGCTCTAATTGGGATAGGGCATATCTGGCATACTGTGTTTAGCTCCAGGAATCATTTATTTTAATTATATTTATTTTTAAAGTTTTATTTTAAGTATATTCAGGGCTACATGTTCAGGTTAGCTACACAGATAAACTTGTGTCATGGGGGTTTGCTACACAGATTACTTTGGCACCCAAGTATTAAGCCTAGTCCCCATTAGTTATTTTTCCAGATCCTCTTCCTCCTCCCACCCTCCAACCTCTGACAGGCCTCAGTGTCTGTTGTTCTCCTCCTTGTGTCCATGTGTTCTCATTATTTGGCTCCAATTTATAAGTGAGAACATATGATATTTAGTTTTCTGTTCATGTACTAATTTACTAAGCTTCATCCATGTTCCTGCAAAAGACATGATCTCATTCTTTTTTTATAGCTGCATAGTATTCCATGGTGTATATGTACCACATTTTCTTTATCCAGTTTAACATTGAGGAGCATTTAGGTTGATTCCCTGTCTTTGCTATTGTGAATAGTGCTGCAATGAACATATGCATGTATGTGTCTTTATAATAGAATGATTTATCATGCTATCATTGGTGGGTCAAATGGTATTTCTGTTTTTAGGTCATGCAAGAATCACCATACTGTTTTCCCCAATGGTTGAACTAATTTACACTTCCACCACCAACAGTGTATACGCATTTCTTTTCTCTTCAAACTTACCAGCATCTGTTATTTTTTGACTTTTTAGTAATAGCCATTCTGACTGGTATGAGATGGTATCTCATTGTGGTTTTGATTTCATGTCTCTAATAATCAGTGATATTAAGCTTTTTTCCATATGCATGTTGGCCATATTGTCTGTCTTCTGTTGAAAAGTATTCATGTTCTTTGCCCACTTTTAAATCAGATTGTTTGTTTTGGTCTTGTAAATTTAAGTTCCTTACAGATGCTGGATATTATACTTTTGTCAGATGCATAGTTTGCAAAAATTTCTCCCATTCTGTAGGTTAGCTTTTCACTCTGTTAATAGTTTTGGGTTTTTTTGTTTTGTTTTGTTTTGTTTTGTTTTGCTGTGCAGAAGCTCTTTAATTTAATTAGATCCCATTTGTCAGTTTTTGCTCTTGTTGCAATTTCATTTGGTGTCCTTGTCATGAAATCTTTGCCTGTTTCTGTATCCAGGATGGTATCACCTAACTGTTTTCCAGGTTTTTCAGTTTGGAGTTTTACATTTAAGTCTTTAATCCAGCTTGAGTTGAATTTTGCATATGGTGTAAGGAAGGGGTCTAGTTTCAATCTTCTGCATATGGCTACCCAGTTCTCCCAGCACCATTTATTGAATAGGGAGTCTTTTCCCAATTGCTTGCTTTTGTCAGTTTTGTTGAAGATCAAATGGTTGTAGCTGTGTGGCCTTATTTCTGGGCTCTCTATTCTGTTCAATTGGTCTACAACTCTGTTTCTGTACCACTACCATGCTGTTTCAGTTACTATAGACCAGTAGCAGAGTTTGAAATAGGGTAATGTGATACCTCTAGCTTTATTCTTTTGGCTTAGGATTACCTTAACTATTCGGACTCTTTTTGAATTTTAAAATAGGTTTTTTTCTAGTTCTGTGAAGAATGTTACTGGTAGTTTGATAAAAAGAACCTTGAATATATAAATTGCTTTGGGCAGTACGGCCATTTTAACAATGTTGATTTTATCCATGAGCACAAAATATTTTCTCATTTGTTTGTGTCATCTCTGATATCTTTAAGCTTTGGTTTGTAGTTGTCTTTGTAGAGATCTTTCACATCCCTGACTAGCTGTATTCCTAGGTATTTTATTCTTTTTGTGGTTATTGTGAATAGGATTACACTCCTGATTTGGCTCTCGGCTTGACTGTTGTTGGTGTATAGAAATGCTAGTGATTTTTATATATTGATTTTGTATCCTGAGACTTTGACAAAGTTGTTTATCAGTTTAAGGAGCTTTGAGGTTGAGAGTATGAGGTTTTCTAGATAAAGAATTATGTCATCTTCAAACAGAAATATTTTGACGTACTCTCTTCCTATTTGGATGCCCTTTATTTCTTTTTTTTTTTTTTTTTTTTTGAGACGGAGTCTCGCTCTCTCGCCCAAGCTGGAGAGCAGCGGCGCGATCTCGGCTCACTGCAAGCTCCGCCTCCCGGGTTCACGCCATTCTCCTGCCTCAGCCTCCGGAGTAGCTGGGACTACAGGCGCCCGCCACCTCGCCCGGCTCATTTTTTGTATTTTTAGTAGAGACGGGGTTTCACCGTGGTCTCGATCTCCTGACCTTGTGATCCACCCGCCTCGGCCTCCCAAAGTGCTGGGATTACAGGCGTGAGCCACCGCGCCCGGCGGATGCCCTTTCTTTCTTTCTCTTGCCTGATTGCTCTAGCCAGGACTTCCAATCTATGTTGAATATAATTGATGAGAGAGGGTATCCTTGTCTTACTTGGTTTTCAAGAGGGATGCTTCCAGCTTTTGCCATTCAGTATAGTGTTGGCTATGGGTTTGTCATATATGGCTTTTATTATTTTGAGATATGTTTCTTCAATACCTAGTTCATTGAGAGTTTTTAACATGAAGGAGTGTTGAGCTTCATTGAAAGCCTTTTTTACATGCATTGAGATAATCATGTGATTTTTGTCTTTAGTTCTGTTTATGTGATGAGTCACATTTATTGATTTGTATATGTTGAACCAACCTTGTATCCCGGGGATGAAGCCTACTTGATCATGGTGGATAAGCTTTTTGATGTTCTGCTGGGTTCGGTTTGCCAGTATTTTATTGAGAATTTTTGCATCAATATTCATCAGGGATAGTGGCCTGAAGTTTTCTTTTTTTTGTTATATCTCTGCCAGGTTGTCAAAATAGGATGATGCTGACTTCAAAGAATGAGTTAGAGAAAAGTCCCTCCTTTTCAATTGTTTGGAATAGTTTCAGTAGAAATGGTACCAGCTCTTCTTTGTACATCTGGTAGAATTTGGCTGTGAATCCACCTGGTCCTGGGATTTTTTTGGTTGGTAGGCTATTTATTGCTGATTAAATGTTGGTCTGTTCAGGGATTCAATTTCTTCCTGTTGCAGTCTGTATGCGTCCAGGGGTTTATCCATTTCTTCTAGATTTTCTAATTTGTGTAGAGCTGTTAGTAATATTCTCCGGGCCAGGCACAGTGGCTTACGCCTGTAATCCCAGCACTTTGGGAGGCTGAGGAGGGCAGATCACGAGGTCAGGAGATTGAGACCAGCCTGAGCCTGTCCAACATGATGAAACCTCATCTCTACTAAAAATATAGAAAAGTAACTGGGCGTGGTGGGGTGCGCCTGTAGTTCCAGCTACTTGGGAGGCTGAGGCAGGATAATCACTTGAACCCAGGAGGCAGAGGTTGCAGTGAGCCAAGATCATGCCACTGCACTCCAGCCTGGGTGACAGAGCGAGACTCCATCAAATAATAAGAATAATATTCTCTGCTGGTTATTTGTATTTCTGTGCGCTCATTGGTAATATCTCCTTTGTCATTTCTAATTGGGTTTATTTGAATTCTCTCTTTTCTTCTTGATTAGTTTTAGCAAGTAGTCTATCTATTTTGTTAGTTCTTTCAAAAGACCAACTTCTAGATTCATTTATGTTTTGAATGCTTTTTTCGTATCTTAGTCTCCTTCAGTTCATCTCTGATTTTTGTTATTTTTTTATCTTTTTCTAGCTTTGGAGTTTCTTTGCTCTAGGTTCTCTAGTTCTTTCAGTTGTGACAATCGGTTGTTAAATTGGGATCCTTCTAAATTTTGATATGGGTATTTAGTGCTATAAATTTTCCTCTTAACACTGCCTTTACTGTGTCTCAGAGATTCTGTTATGTTGTATCTTTGTTCTCATTTCAAATAACTTCTTATTGTCCTTAATTTCATTATTTACCCAAAAGTCATTCAGGAACAGGTTATTCAATTTCCATGTGATTGTATGGTTTTGAGCAATTTTCTTAGTTGTGATTTGTAATTTTATTGCACTCTGGTCTGAGATGGTGGTTGTTATGATTTCAGTTCTTTTGCATTTGCTGAGGAGTGTTTTGTGTCTGATTATGTGGTCCTTTTTAGAGTATGTGCCATGTGGTGATGAGAATAATATATATTTTGTTGTTTTTGATGGACAGTTCTGTAGATGTCTATCAGATCCATTGATCCAGTGCTCAGTTCAGGTCCTGAATATCTTTGTTAATTTTCTGCCTTGATGATCTGTCTAATAGTGTCATGGGATGTTGAAATCTCCCATTATTGTGTGGAAGTCTAAGTCTAAGTCTCTTTGAAGATCTCTAAGAACTTGTTTTATGAATCTTTGTGCTCTTGTGTTGGGTGCATATATTTTTAAAATAGCTCTTCCTGGCTAATTGAATCCTTTACCCTTATGTAATGACCATCTTTGTCCTTTCTGTTCTTTGTTGGTTTAAAGTCTGTTTTTTTCTGAAATTAAGACAGCAGCTCCTGCTATTTTCTGTTTTCTATTTACTTGGTGGATTTTTCCCCCTCCTTCTATTTTGAGTCTATGGGTGTCATTGCATGTGAGATGAGTCTTCTGAAGACAGCATGCCAATGGGTCTTGGTTCTTTAGCCAGCTTTCTACTCTTTGCCTTTTAATTTGGGCAATTATCCCATTTACATTCAAAATTAGTATTGATATGTGTAAATTTGAGCCTGTCTTCATGATGATAGCTAGTTATTTTGCAGACTTGTTTCTGTGGTTGCTTTATAGTGTCACTGGTCTGTGTACTTCAGTGTGTTTTTGTAGTGAGTGGTATTGAACTTTCCTCTCCATATTTAGTGTTTCCTTCAGGAGCTCTTGTAAGGCAGGTCTGATGGTATCAAATTCCCTCAGCATTTGCTTATCTGAAAGGTATCTAATTTCTCCTTTGCTTATGAAGCTTGATTTGGCCAGATATAAAATTCTTGGTTAAAATCTTCTTTTTTTTTTTTTTTTTTTTTTTTTTTGAGACAGCCCTATTACCCAGGCTGGAGTGCAGTGACTCAATCTTGGCTCACTGCAACCTCTGCCTCTTGGGTTCAAGTGATTCTCCTGCCTCAGCCTCCCAAGTAGCTGGGATTACAGGCACGTGCCACCACTCCTGGCTAATTTTTGTATTTTTAGTAGAGACGGGGTTTTGCCATGTTGGCCAGGCTGGTCTTGAACTTCTTACCTCAGGTGATCTGCTCACCTCCTCCTCCCAAAGTGCTGGGAATACAGGCATGAGCCATCATGCCTAACCTTAAAATTTCTTTTCTTTTCTTTTTTTTTTTAAGATTGTCTAATATAGGCACTCATTTTTTTCTGGCTTATAGAGTTTCTGCTGTTAGTCTGTTGAGCTTCCCTTTGTAGGTGACCTGACCTTTCTCTCTAGCTGCCTCTACTATTTTTTCTTTCAGTTTGACCTTGGAGAATCTAAAAACTATGTGTCTTTGGGATGATTTTCTTGTTAAGTATCTTAGTGGGGTTCTCTGAATTTCCTGAATTTGAATGCTGGCCTGTCTTTCTAGATTGTGGAGGTTATCATGGATGATATCCTGAAATATGTTTTCCAATTTGCTTATACTCACCTCACTTCTTTGAGGGACACCACTGTGTCATAGATTTGGTTTCCTTACATAATTCCATATTTATCAGTGGGTTTTTTTGTTGCTTTTCATTCTTTTTTTTTCTCTATTCTTGTCTGACTGACTTATTTCAGGAAGCCAGTCTTCAGTTTCTGAGAGTCTTTCCTCAGCTTGTTCTATTCTGCTATTAATACTTGTAATTGCATTATGAAATTCTAGTATTGTGTTTTTCACCTCTATCAGGTTGGTTATGTTCTTTTCTATACTGGCTGTTTTGTCTGTGAACTCTTGCATTGTTTCATCATGATTCTTAGCTTCCTTGGATTGGGTTTCAATGTGCTCCTGTAGCTCAATGATCTTTGTTTCTATCCATATTCTGTCATTTCAGGCATCTTAAGACTGGTTCAGAACTCTTGCTGGAGAGATGATGGGATTGCTTGGAGAAAAAGAAGGCACTCTGGCTTTTTGAGTTGTCATGACTCTTGCATTGGCTCTTTCTTATTTTTGTGGGCTGATATTTCTTCAATTTTTGAAGTTGCTGACCTTTGGATTTTTCTTTTCTTTTATCCTTTTTGATTACCTTCAGGTTTTGATGGTTGCCTACGGTGGGTTGAGTCAACTGGCTTTGTTTCTGAAAGATTTTAGGGGGCCAGTGTTCAGTCCTCAATTCCTGGACTGCATGCTTTAAATCTGGCGGACTTATATTGGTTTCCATCTTTGTTCTCTTGCTCCTCAAGGCTTGAAATCCACTGCTCAGAGGATGCTGAGGTGCTCCTGGACTGCTGGTCACTACACTCTGATGGGTGGTGCCAGCCAAAGCTAGTGTGGTGGCTATGGGATGCATCCTCCTTTGCATGTATCAGCAGCAGCGTCAGTGGCAGCACAAGAGGGAGCACACTGGTCAGCTGTGGCAGCATGCTGTGGGTGCTGGGGTGCCCACCTCTGTGTGGGCATTCACAACAGTGATGGAGGCAGCACAGCTCATGTGGGGGTGGGAGGCTGCTGGCGACTGTGTGTGCGGTTACACTGTTAGTGGTATTAACATGGAGGTGGGGTACTGACGGGTGCAGCTCTGTGTGCACTCTCTGTGCATCACATTCACGGCAGGGAAGGGTCCACTGTTCTCTGTGCCTAGTTTCACTACCACCCGGGCTTGCTGACTTTGTGCCCACCAAAGCCCCCACAGCAATGGTGGTCGGGCAGGGACGGTGGGGCCAGGGGACAGGATGAATGGGCAGAGAGCACTCCACAATAGCCGCAGTGGTAGGGCAGGGTGAATGCAAACACGTGCATTGGTGGGGCAGAGAAGGCAAAACCCACCTGTGCACACACTCACTGGGAAAGCAATGTGGAGGGTGCTCATGGGCCCCAGGAAAGCCGTAGTGGTAGGAGGCAGCAGGAGGCCTGCTGCGTGGCCATGGGGCCTGCCCCACTGTAGTTCTCCAGCCAGTCAGGCATGGTCCACCAGTGCAGAATGTATGATATGGGGCCCCAGGACACCCAAGGCTGCCTTGCAAGCAGCCACAACTAGCATGGGGCCCTGGGAATGACCGGGGTACTCAGGTCGAACTGACCTCATCTGATGGGCAAGCTTGCCCTACTCAGTTCAGGTATGACAATTCCTCTAGGGCTAGAGCCTCCTATGGGATCAAGTCAAACAGAGGAAGACTTGATGGCTCTGTTTGTTGAAGATGCTCCCACACCAAACCCCCATACCAACTGGTGCACTACCCCTAACACTCCTCTAAGCTGCTGTCCCTGCCAATTCAAGTGTCTGTGGTGGTCCAGGGTCCTCCTCCTGCCAGGATTTCAGAGTCCCATGGTGAGGGCAGATTGTTCTTTGCCAGTTCAACTCACCCATTATCCTAGAGTCATTTGGGACCAGGAGTCAGTCCCAGTGTGCTGTAGCCCTGTGCAGTGTTCCCAGCTTCCTCCCCTTTCAGCCCAGCTTCCTTGTCTTTCTTCCATCTACTCTCAGTGCCTTCTCTCCAAAGATCTGTTAGCAATTTCTTTTTTAATTTTTGTGGGTACCTAGTAGGTATACATATTTATGGGGTACATTAGATGTTTTGATACAGGTATACAATGTGAAATAAGCACATCATGGAGTATGGGGTATCCATCCCCTCAATCATTTATCCTTTGAGTTACAAACAATCCAATTACACTCTTTGAATTATTTAAAAATGTATAATTAAGTTATTGTTTATTATAGTCACCTTGTTGTGCTATTTTGAGTTTTAGATTCCACAAATAAGGGAGAACATGCAATGTTTGTCTTTCTGGATCTGGATTATTTCACTTAATGATCTCCAGTTCCATCCATGTGGCAAATGTCTGGATTTCATTCTTCTTTTATGGTTGAATCATACCCCATTATGTATGTATACCACATTTTCTTTATTCATTCATCTGTTGATGGACACTTTTGTTGCTTCCAAATGTTAGCTATTGTAAACAGTGCTACAACAAACATAGCAGCACAGATACCTCTTCAATATATTGATTTCCTTTTTTATGTGTGTGTATATACCCAGCAGTGGAATTGCTGGATCATATGGTAGCTCTTGGATGAAATGTTTTGTAAATATCTATTAGCTCCATTTGGTCTATAGTACAAATTAAGCATCATATTTCTTTGTTGATTTTCTGTCTGAAAAAATCCGTCCAATGCTGAAAGTGGGGTGCTAAAGTCTCCAGGTATTATTGTATTGTGGCTTATCTCTGTCTTTAGCTCCAGTAACATTTCCTTTATATATCTGGGTACTCCAGTGTTGGGTATATATATATTTAAAATTGTTATACTCTCTTGCTGACTTGACCCCTTTATCATTATATAGTGACCTTCTTTGTCTCTTCTTATAGATTTTGTCTTGAAATCTCTTTTGTCTGATATAAGTATAGGTACTCCTATTGTTTTTTGGTTTTCATTGCCATGAAATATCTTTTTATATACCTTTATTTTCAGTCTATGTATGTTTTTATAGCTGAAGTGTATATCTTGTTGGCAACAGATCCATGGGTCTTTTTTTTTTTTTTAATCTATTCAGTCATTTTATGTCTGTTGATTGGAGAATTGAATCTATTTACATTCAATGGTGATACGATAAATAAGTACTTACTCCTGCCATTTTGTTATTTGTTTTCTTGTTGTTTTCTGGTCTTCTCTTCCTTCTTTCTCACCTTTCTGTCTTCCTCTACTGAAGTGATTTTCTCTGGTGATATGATTTTGTTTCTTGCTTTTTATTTTTTGTTTGCCCATCATATTTCTTTTTGGTTTGAGATTACCATAATCTCAAATACTATTGGTTGCAAATACTATTTTATAACCCATTATTTTAACCTGATAACAACTTAATGCTATTTGCATAAACAAACAAGCAAAAAGAAAACTAACAAAAACTCTATGCCTTAATTTTGTCCCCCTGCTTTTTAACTTTTTGTTATTTCTATGTGTCTCTTCCCACAGTGACATTTTCTTCGGAAGTTGTAGTTATTATTTTTGATTGGTTCATCATTTAGTCTTTCTACTTTGGATAAGAGTAGTTTACACACCAAAATTGCAGTTTTATAACATTTTGTGTTTGTGTACTTACTATAACCAGTGTTTATTGCCTTCATTACAAAACTCACCAATGTCCTTTTCTTTCTAATTGAAGTACTACCTTTAGCATTTCTGGTAGGACAGGTCTAGTGTTGTTAAAATCCCTCAGCTTTTGTTTGTCTGGGAAAGTCTTTAATTCTCTTTCACGTTCGAAGGATGTTTTTGTGGGATATACTATTCCAGGGTAAAAGTCTTCTTACTCCAGCACTTCAATATGTCGTGCCACCCTCTCCCGGACTGTAAAGTTTCCACTAAAATGTCTGCTGCCAGACACATTGGAATGCCATTGTATTTTTTTGTTTTAGGGGTTTCTCTTGCTGCTTTTATGATAATTTCTCTATCCTAGACCTTTGGGAGTTTGATTATTAAATGCCTTGAGGTAGTCTTCTTTGGGTTAAATCTGCTTGGTGTTCTATAACTTTCTTGGACATAGATATTGCTGTCTTTCTCTAGGTTTGGGAAGTTCTCTGTTATTATCCCTTTGAATAAACTTTCTACACTTCTCTTTCTCTACCTCCTTTTAAGGCCAATCACTCTTAGATTTGCCCTTTTGAGGTTTTTTTCTAGATCCTGTAGGTATGCTTCATTGTTTTTTATTCTTTTTTCTTTTGTCTCTTCTGACTGTGTATTTTCAAATTACCACTGGATTGGTGATTCCCCTCTGACGAGTGCTGGT
Source organism: Papio anubis (assembly GCF_008728515.1). Lineage (NCBI taxonomy): Eukaryota > Metazoa > Chordata > Mammalia > Primates > Cercopithecidae > Papio > Papio anubis. The sequence continues at coordinate 53,187,032 of NC_044981.1, forward strand.
TTAAATGTTTCTTCCATGGGCAGGTATCGGCTGAGTTTGGTCGACTTTCCTCTCTCCAAGCTCACTGATTTCTTTCTTCTGCTTGATTAATTCTGCTATTAAAAGACTCTGATTCATTCTTCAGTATGCCAATTGCATTTTTCAGCTCCATAATTTCTGCTTGATTCTTTTTAATTATTTTAATCCCTGTATTAAATTCATCTGATAGGATTCTGAATTCCTTCAATGTGTTATCTTAGATTTCTTTGGATTTCCTCAACACAGCTATTTTGAATTCACTGTCTGAAAGGTCACACGTCTCTGCTTTTCCAGGACTGGTCCCTGTACCTTATTTAGTTTAAATATTTGGTGAGTTCATGTTTTCCTGGATGGTGTTGATGCTAGTAAATGTTCTTCAGTGTCAGAGCATTGAACTAGATTTTTACTGTAGTCTTCACTGTTTGGGCTTAATTGTAGCTGTCCTTCTTGGGAAGGCTTTCCAGATATTTGAAAGGACTTGTGTGTTGTGATCTAAGCTGTATGTGCTTTAGGGGGCACTCCAAGCCCAGTAAAGGTATGGTTCTTGCAAACTCCTAGAGAGTCTTCAAGAATCATAATGGTTTTAGACAAGATCTGGTAGTCCACCTTCATAGTTTTGAACAAGATCTGGTAGAATTCTCGAGATTACCAGGCAGAAACTCCTGTTCTCTTCCCTCACTTTCTCCCAGACGTACAGAGTCTCCCTCTCTGTTTTGAGCCACCTAAGGTTGGGAGGGGATTCACACAAGCTCCCCTGTGGCCACCACCACTATGACTGCACTAGGTTAGACCTGGAGCCAGCACAGCTCTAGGTCTTGCCCAAGGCCTACTGTAACCACTCCCCGAATACTGCTTATGTTTCCTCAAGGCCCTGCTGCTCTACAATCAGCAAGTTGCAAAGCGAGCTAGACCTGTCTTCTTCCCTTCCGGATAGTGAGTTTCCCCAGGCCAGGTGTGGGTCCAGAGTACCTTCCAGGAGTCAGGGGCTAGAGTTAAAAACCTTAGAAGTCTACCTGGTATTCTATTGTATTGCAGCAGATCTGGAACTCACACCACAAGATGTAATCCTTCCCACTCTTTCCTCTCCTTTCCAAAGGCAGAGGAGACTCGCCCCATAGCCACCACCACTCCAAGCCACAAGGAATACTTCCAGACTACCTTCAATGTTTCTTTAAGGCCCAAGGTCTCTTAAATCAGCTTGTCATGAATGCTGCCTGGCCTTGGACTCATCCTTCAGGGCAGTGGACTCCCTTCTGGCCCAGCGCAGGTCCAGAAGTGCCATCCATGAGTCAAGTCCTGGAATTAGGGACCCAAGAGACTGCTTGGTGCTTTGCCCCACTGTGGCTGCTCTGGTGCAAGACAGAATCCCCTTTACTTTTCTCTCTGCTTTTCTCAAGCAGAAGTTTTGCCCCATGGACACCATAGCTGGTAATGTGCTGAGTCTCACCTGAGGTCAGCATGTCTCAGAGGCTCACCCAAGGCACTTGATGTAGTACCCGAGTATTGCTTCCGTTTGTTCAGGACCCAAGGACTCTTCAGTTAGCATGTGATGAATCCTGCCAGGATTGTGTTGTTTCCTTCAAAGTAGTAGTTTCCCTTCTGTCCCAGGGTGTGTCTACATAAGTCAACTGGGGGGACTGGATCTGGAATGGGGTCTGGAATGGGGAGCCTCACAACTCTGATCAGTGACCTATCCTGCTATGGCTGAGCTGGTGTCCTAGATGCAAGTCCTCCTCACTGTTTCCTCTCCTCACCTCAAGTGAAGGAAGAGGTCACTTCTGGAGCCCTGAGCTATGCAGCCTGGGGTTAAGGGAGGGGTGATGCCAGCACTCCTTTGGGTGCCCCAGTTAGTGTTTCAGTATGTCATATGCCAGCCCAGTCCACTGTCCCTGGACCTAGTTTAGCACTAGGACTCACTTAAGAGATGCAGTCCTTATGGCCTTGACTGCCCTTCAAGTTTACTTGGAGACACAGAGTGCTGTAGCCCTCAGTGGCGAGGTTTGCAATCACTCAACTTTGGACTGCTGGATCAGTGATTCCCATCTAACTAGGGCTGGTTGAAATACTCCGTCCATGGCTAGGCTTCAGCTGTGTTTGATCCAGTTTTCTTTTGTGCTCTAACAGGACAGCAGTGAGTTAAATGCCTCACCATTGCTGTGTTCTCCTTCCTCTAGTGCCCAGAGACTGCACCAGCCTGTGCTTCAGGGGATGGGGGAGGGGTGATGTCAGTAATTCAAGACTGTTATCTCTATCTCTTCAGTGCCTCTTTCAGCAATATGAAGTGCAAACAAGGTACTATGAGTACTCACCTGATTTTTGGTTCTTATGAAGGTGTTTTCTCTGTGTAGATAGTTGTTAACTTGGTGTCCTTGCAGGGGATGGGGTGGGGGACAATCAGTGAAGCTTTCTATTCCACCATCTTGCTCCCATATGGTAAATTTTTTAAAAAGGAGGTCCCTTACATATTTTCTGAATTGTCTCAGGACCTAATTTTATTCATAACATCACTCAATAGATGTTCTATGCAAGAAATAATAAATATTTGGGGGGTAATAAAATTGCTTTGGGTGAGCGTTGCTGGAGTGATTGACTGCAGGCTTTTGCCTGCCACAACATGGAATTTCAAAGTGTTCAAAAAATAAACAAATCTCCCTTGATATTATCTCCCTTGGAGCTTCCTAGCAAGTAGAAGAGGCCACATAGTTATGGTTGAACATTCGTGTTTCTACTTTGGAGTCAGAAGCCAAGAGAATAAACGAATGTTATGATGAAGTTAAGATTTTTTAGCCCTTTCATAAGAACTGTTATTACTGATGTAAAGGTAGTGATGAAGCAATAAGCCAAACACAGAGACATATGAACTACAGTTATAAGAAAAGAAAGATGAAACAGAGAAATGTGTTCTGAGAATTAGTACTCTCTACAGGGATAAATCTGGCTTTTATTTGAAAGTTTTTTTTTTTTTTTTTTTTCTTTTCCGGTATTAAAGCTAGACCAGACTATAAAATATCATGTAGAATAGATACATTGATAATGCTGATGAAATATGCAGGTGCTTATATTAGTTAGCATTTTTTCTCTATCTCCTTTTTAGATTTTATTTTAGTTTTTGGCTAACCAAACACAATTATTAGAACCAATATTGTTTAAAATGAATGTATTACTACATACTCGAAACATTTCTTTAGAAAAAATAAACCACATACATATTATGGAATAGAATTTTTCTACAGCATTTTAATATAGAATCCTGGAGGAAATTGAATGAGGATTACTTAGATGATTTTGTTTCTTAAAATTCAGATACTTTAAAAATTTTATATACTTTTTATTTCTGCTATTATTTGATGGTTTTTGTTAGAGAAAAATCATTGCAAACTAGGAATAACAAAAAATGATAAAAATACAAAACAAACTGAGTTAAGGTAAACATTTTAGAGTACCTGAAAAAGTCAAATCCAAGAAGTACTAACATTAAAATCCGGCCGGACGCTGTGGCTCACGCCTGTTATCCCAGCACTTTGGGAGGCCGAGGCGGGCGGATCACGAGGTCAGGAGATCGAGACCATCCTGGCTAACACGGTGAAACCCTGTCTCCACTAAAATTACAAAAACTTAGCCAGGCCTGGTGGCGGGCGCCTGTAGTCCCAGCTACTCAGGAGGCTGAGGCAGGAGAATGGCGTGAAACCGGGAGGCGGAGCTTGCAGTGAGCCAAGATCGCGCCACTGCACTCCAGCCTGGGCAATAGAACAAGACTCTGTCTCAAAAAAAAAAAAAAAAAAAAAAAATCCACCAGGAGTTTTTAGATAATGGCAATGCAATAATTACATCTTAGTTGTTTGAAAAAACTGTCTGACTCCATGACTTTCAAATATAGATTTTTTGGAGTAAAATAATCAAGTAAGGCTTCTAGAGGAAAAAAAGAAGGGGTTTATTACTGATGGGACTATAAATCATATCTCTATAGAATTAAATCAAATTTTTCATTTTTTGATGAGGAAAATTCTATTACTTGATGAATAAAATTATCCTTTGAGTTGTATCATTTTTCCTTCAACAAACAATTCTGCATTATAACTTATTGCTTTAACTGGATATATTAGTCATTAGTACTTTCCTCATTTTTCTTTCTCTAGTCTACAAGGCAGATAATGCTTCCCCACACTCTGGAGGTTAGGCATGGCTATCAGGCTGGGACTAGAGTGGAGGGAAAAAGATTTTCATTTCTGGTGCAAAATTTAAGGAAGTGCCAAAACACAGTAATCAAAAAAAATGTTCAATGCAATATTTTAAAGAATCAAAATTAATGCAAAAAGTTCCAGTATGATCAAAATATCGAAATGTTAATAATGGTATGATGAATAATAATTTCTCTTTTTGTCTTAGGCTTCAATGTGGCAGGGTTGGCTCTGTACTGATTCATGATTGAGTGGTATCTAATCATAATAATATGAATTTAAAACCATGCTCCTGGGAGGTTTCATTTATTGGACATACACATGTAACAAAAATTATTAAAATAATAGAATCACACTATCAATCAAATGTATTCAAACAGCATCTTTTTTTTTTTTGAGACGTGGTCTTGTTCTGTCACCCAGGCTAGAATACAGTGGCCTGATCTCACTGATCTCAGTTCACTGCAACCTCTGCCTCTTGCATTCATGTTCATGAGATTCTCTTGCCTCAGTCTCCCAAGTAGCTGAGATTACAGGCACCCACCACCACGCCTGGCTAATTTTTGTATCTTTAGTAGAGACAGAGTTTTGCCATGTTGGCCAGGCTGGTCTCAAACTCCTGAGGTCAAGTGATCCGCTTGTCTTGGCCTCCCAAAGTGCTGGGATTACAAGTGTGAACCACCGTGTCTGGCCATCAGACATCTAATTCCATTGAATAGTAATTCAATGGGTTGACAATTTAATGGATCATTACATTACTGCTAAATCTTTATGTAATTATTTGCAAATAGAGAGTTTTATAAAGAAAATAAAAGCAGGAAATTCTTCTCACAGATCTCATCAGAAAGTTATTTAATCAGACTTTGTTGATTTAGTTAATGAATTAGGAATTAAGCATCTTATGTTTAATTGAAAGTTTTCTAAATATATAATGGGAGTGCAAGAAAAGTCCTTGTCTTTAAAAGACTTACAATCTTACTGAAAAAACTGATACCCTCAACATTCTATCCCCAAAAGATTGAGTCATAACAATTTAAGTCAGTTGTTTGGGACTTAAAGTGCATTTTCCTCAAGAAACACAATTAGAAAAATAGTTGGTTTCTGAAGCTGTATTGTAAATCCTACTAAACCAAAACAGTCTACTGGGGAAATTATTAGTGCACACTCACATTTAATTCTTCTCTCTCTCTCTCCTGAGCACACAGGAAGACTAGATACCTTATCTCTCTTGTAACAGTGTGAGACCATGTGACGAGTTTAGATCAATGGAATGTGAGAGAAGTGATGGATGAAGAGTAGTGGGACCTCATGTACAGTATGCTTACCATTGGCATTACTGGAAGAAAGGGATCTCTCTGATAAGAAATGGATTGGGCACCAAAAGACCTAAAAGCTCTGTAGAAAAGTCTTCTTGATCAAAATTACCAATAACAGCTCTTAGAGCTTGGGTGATAAGATGGTGCCCACATAGAGGCAGACTAGAACTCAGGAAGCAAGTAACTCAGACAAGTTGCCTACAAAGTTATATGTACTTTGAATACTGATATAACAACTGTTTCAAGACTGATTTTTAAAACATGGCAAAACCAACAACTCTAAGGGGCAAATTTGTTGAGAAGTATCAGAAATATGTGCTGTGAAAGTCTTCCTATGTTTATATGTTTTCTAATTACCAAGTTTATCTTTTTAAAAAAAGTTAGCAGCTAGTTAAAGCTTTTAAAGTTTCTAATCTATTTTACTGTCCTACATTAAATCAGAAGGAGCACATATGCTAATGTTTAGGCCACAGTGTTAAAAGGAAAATAGTATGTGCCTGTCTGTGGTAAGAATTTTGTTGCCTCTGGTAACTGAAGCAAGGGAAAGTACAACTCAGAGATCCTTGGGGATACCATTAGAAGACTCTCCTTTGAGAGAAAAACCTTGAAGGCTCTGTATTCTATTTACTAGAGTGAGCATATTTCCTGGTTGGACAATGCTGAATTAAGCAGAAGGCTGAGTCAGAGCAGATTCTAATATTTTAACTCTAAATGGCAAGAAAAATAACACCTTTAACAGGAACAGAAGATTGGAGAACATTAGGTGGAAGCTGAAGAATTCTGGTTTGGATTTATTGAGTCGGAAATGATGGCGGAATAGCTTATTAAGTACTGGTTATGTGCCAGGTTTGCTTGTGCTCTGTGTCCAGATTTCCTTAGCAAATTCTGGGTTAAAAGATAGAAATCATGTTTAAATAATTATCATATTTAATAACATGTGCAATATTCCATGGTGGCAGAGAGGAGAAAACAGATAACTTTGAGGGTCTCATATGCTTCACTGAGAATAGAATATTTTGAGTTTTATCTAAAATGATGAGCATGAACTTGCCAGATAAATTAGTAAAGAAGAGGTAAAGGCAAAGATAATCAGAGAGAGGAAACAGGTAGGCTCTAACTGTATAAAACCACATAACATATTTGGCTCACTAAAAATAATTTTTTTATGGGGTGAGAAGAAGAAAGGGCATAATAAAAGGTGACTTCAGAGAACATGGCTTGCAACATCATAAAGAACAGGCCATGAAATAAAGTTTAGATTTTATTTTGTAAGCATTGTGAAGCCATTACAAGTTTGTTTATTTGTTTTTGTTGTTTTTTTTTGAAGCAAGGTTTCATCACATTGCTCAGGCTGGTCTTGAACTCATGGGCTCAAGTGATTCTCCTGCTTCAGCCTCCCAAAATGCTGGGATTATGTAATTATTTATGTAAGCATCAGTCCCTGTGCTCTGCCCCACCATTGCAAGTTTTTAAGAAGAGGAGTGACTGATCAAATTCATAGTTTAGAAAGATCAATCTGACAAAGCAGTATGACAAATGGATTACATAAGGACAATATAAGGTGTATAGAGAAGATTTATGAGGCCTTTAAGGTACTTCAGGTGAAAAATGATGAGAACCTAAAAAGTATCAGTGTGTATAAAAAAGGGAGCACGAACACCAAACTTACACTTGCAATATTAAGCCAATCTATTTTGATGACATCATAGATGTAGTGTTCACTAATTGGGGATGGTTTAGGCTGGATTGAGATGGGAATGGAATGATGCAGTTATTGAGGCAAAGAAAAATATGTAAGATGACAGTTTTCTAACTTGGCAGTCATTCTTTTTCACTAGTCATTATGGGGTCAGGTGGAGCGCCTACTGATCTGTAAGATGTGCTAATTGTTACCATGGACTACAGTTAACTTGAATTCCATGTGTCTGGTCTGCCCCTACTCAACAATTACAAGAGTTTCTTGGAGCTTCAGAATTTGTAAGGAACAGGTTAGTTTTGTTGTAATTAATAAAAGTACCAAAAAGCCCAAAAGATCTGAACAAGAAGGTCTCTGTTTGAAAGAACACAAGGGTTTCCCTTTAGTCCATGCTTCCAAAAACAAGTATATTGGTACCAATCTAGTGTTGCTGTGGAGAAATTAGACTCTATCTTTGTTGTTCCACTTGTTTCAAAACATGCACCTGAGAGGGACACAGCTCTTCCTGCAGTGTGTGATTGCCAAGGGAGTAAGGCCTGTCTAGTTTATCCTAGTTATTTCCCTTTCTCTTGTATTTTCTTTGCATAATTCAGAATTAAAGTAATGATCTCATCTTACTTTTCCAAAAACAAAAAGAGAATGTATTAGATCAATACAAATTCAGTAAAATAGTAGTAAAAAAATAGTAATAAAATACCCATGCATTATGACAATAAAATTCTATTGCTTTTCTTATTTAATAGGTTACTGGGCTTGTTCTTCGTAGACACTTCTTTGAGAAAATAAAGAATAAAGAATATGAAATATTTTGTTCACATGACATCCTAGTTTTATTTTTATTAACATGGTTTTAAACAGGGTATCTATAGATGTGTTAATGCCAGTGGAATACTTTAAATCTGATGACCCAGAATAAAATTTCAGCAAAATTTGCTTTATCTCTCCAATAATAAGAGATTAAAAGCCCTGATACTCATGAACACTTTGACCTGGGAAAACCTACAAGCTACTTTCCCACAGGTATAGGGGCTTCTCATCAGGCTCCACAGATACTATAGGCTGGGTCTGCAACCAAAAAGACCGTTCAAAGTTTTGGGAAATAATAGAGAATAGTAGCTGGTAAGAGATCATGGAAGTAATACAAGGAGGTGAAAAGTAAAAAGGATCACAGTAATACAAGGAAGTAAAAAGTAAAACATGATATCACAAATGAGGAAGAGAGATACCAAGAAGACAGGGAAGTTGATTATAGTTTCAGCCTGAAAAAAATGAAGAGGGTCAGAATTCACACACCCTCTTAATAAATTTCAAACAGCCATTCTCCCACTATATTCATGCTAATTTTTGTACAAAACCAGTTTTCGTAATTATGACAGGCTTTTTGTTTAGTGGGGCCAAACTGTAACGTGTGCCAGTAAAGAATGCTGGGGCAGATATTCATGGAGCGGATAGTGTTCCTGTATAAATTCAATAAATTGTGTGGGCTACTTAAACAGTATGTTTAGTTTAAGTTTGACATATTGAAGGCTTTTTTGGCTTTAACAGCAATATTATTACATTATTTATTAGGCATTTAATGGTGCCGTTTCACATAATTCTCATTCCGCTCTCCTCTACCCTTCTGCTTTTTTCCCTCCTTCTCCCTCACCTTCTTCTGTTACTCATACCTCCTAAAAGTCATCTGAAGACAAATTAGACTTGGAATATTCACTATAATGCTTTGGGAAGGTTGCCACAGATATCCCCTCACCAGACATTTCAACAAGTTGATTGTATCACATACCATTTAGCCACAGGTTTGAAAATTTGTTCATTTATTTTTGGATGCATAATAAACGTACATAGTTGCGAGGTAGACATATTGAACTTTAGGTGTCTATAAAATATTGGTGGGAATATCTGACAGAGAGTGATAGAAAGTTCTGAGGTTTAAGACAAAGAGACTAAGAAGAGCACAGGGTAAGAATTTTGCTGTTCAAATCAAGGAAGAAATGCATTTTAAGGATAATTGAGTACTTAACAGCTTGAACACCAAAATGAAGTCCTTATTTCAACACCAGCCCATTGGCTGGTGGGCTTTTCCACCACTACCCAACTCAGATCTTCTCTGCTCATTTTTCCTTAAGAGCTGACTCTCACATCTGTATTTTCAGACACTTTTTATGCATGGCACTATAAGTATATATCTAAAGATAATAACTATTTACATCATTCCCAAATATTGCCATTACTTGAATTCACTAATTGTATGCCCTTCTAACAACAGTCACTATATACCTTTAACGATTGTTGTAGGCATGAGGAAAGAGTTTAACATTCTGTTAGGTCTCTATGACCCATTTAATTTATTTGCAGAGCCAGTATTTATATTCTGATTATAATTCCAAGAATTGGCCTTTTCTTGATGGGGTAGAGATTATACCCATTATCCAAATGTTTGTCCTCTTTTAGTGAAGACAGAAGAGCTCTATCTGTGATGTACTATATATTTTTGATAGCAGTTACCTTTATCTTAATCTTACCTGACCAATCTGCATTTGGCACAGTGAAAATGTTCTAATTCTTGCATCTCCCATGCAAATTTATTCTCTATGTCAGCCATAAAATATCTTAGTTCTTCAGCCTTTAATTGTACTCCTTCCTTTATTACTACTTCCCTATACTCTTTCTCCCAGGCGATATGAAACCAGCATAAGGCATAGTAGCACTAATGACTACCACTGTAATCTAGAAAAATCAGCTAGTCTGCATTTTCACTATCAAAATCACATCAAATTCAATATACTCAACAGTGAATCCATGATATGCACTTTTCCAGCCAGGTCTGACCTGGTCTTGGTCATGAAACTGAAGTCTGAATGAGTTACAACATAAGGTTCTGTGTATATCAGATAAAGCTTACGTGTTTACATACCTATTACTCATTAATTTATGAAGATTATTTATTAATTTCCAGCATTTACCATATCATTAGGTGGCACCAGGATCCATGGAGTTACATCTAAGAGAACTAAACATCTTTAAAGTATCTCTTATCCACAAAATTCATAACCATCCCATAACCAAGACCTGTTATTTTTCTCCTTAATCATCTCTTTAATCTATCCATTATAATTTTTAAAATTTTCACTGCCATTAAAGTTCAAAAAACAGCCAAGTCTTACCTGGACCATTGTAGTAGCTGTTTAACTTGTTTTCTCTCATTCATGCTGCCTTCCCCCAATCCATTGTACACACTACAATCAGAGAGATCTTTAAAAAGACAAATATGATAATGTCATCTTCATTGAAACTCTTCAGAAACCTCTCATTGCTTCTAGGATTAAAAAAAAAATTGACTTGGCATACAAGATCCTAATTCTTCAACCACATCTTGCAATATTCTTTTTTTTTTTTTTTTTTTTTTTAAGACGGAGTCTTGCTCTGTCACCTAGACTGGAGTGCAGTGGTGGGATCTCGGCTCACTGGAACCTCCACCTCCCAGGTTCAAGCAGTGCTCCTGCCTCAGCCTCTTGAGTAGCTGGGATTACAGATGCACTCCACCATGCCCAGCTATTTTTAGTAGAGATGGGGTTTCACCATGTTTGTCAGGCTGGTTTCAATCTCCTGACCTCATGATCTGCCCACCTCAGCCTCCCAAAGTGCTGGGATTACAGGTATGAGGAACCATGTTTGGCCTCATTTTGCAATATTCTATTGCTTTTCTCTGCATTCTAGGCATACCGGCTCTCTTTAAGTTTCCTAAACTTATCACATGACTTTTGTACATATTGTCTACAAATGTATATTTGTACAATTTGTACATATGCACACATATATTGTCAACATGTATAAAATGTTAAACCCATAGTTCCACCTCCTCTCATTCCTCTCTGTGAGTGCCGTGGACTGCAGCTGCTTCTAATTCACTATCTTGGCCTCTCCTCAACTAAGATACTTTGTATGGGTTTATTAACACATAACCCCATTGTAAGTCAAGAATATCTATAGTATACTCAAGAATTTACTGTTTATGTCTTCTTTTTGTTCATACAAAAAGATACAAAACCCAAAACTGATTACTGATTTTTAGCACATGATCCATAATGCTATCTTATAAAAAGGAGTAAAAATGTAACTCATTTGAACTAAATTTGTTCAATAATAGCTCAACCATAATATATCTTAATTTATTATAATCTAGGAACCCATAATTTATATACACTGAGGTAATTGCTACTGTTTCTCTATCCAAATCAATGAACAGTCCTCAACTGTTAGGCCTATGTCCTGGAAACTAATCAACTAGAGTTCCATGTTAATCTGTTTCTTTCTATGCTTTATTTGAATATCTGGTACGTATAAAGATGACATGGTTATAAATTTTTCCATTTGAGATATCAATAACTAGATCTGTTTTTTTCTTTTATCTTACAGTCAAGCTTTCATCATTATTTTCCAAGTTCTTAACAACTGTTTGTTAACAAATAAAAAGAATCCAGTAAAATGCCTGAGACATTGAAGGCACTGAATAAATGTTATTTACCCAACTGACCTTACACACGATTTTAATTTACCTTACTATTTTCTCAAATTTGCCCATTATTATCCTTGTCTTATTAAAAACATAAAAAATCATAAGTGCCTTTATTTTCTTTTAAAATTCTAAAATGCTTATTTTTCTTTGAAGCAATGTACAAAGAAAAATAACTTGACAATTTGAATAACTCTGACAAAGATCTTAAGCCCTACCTTTAGGAGCCAAACAACAGTGGCAGAAAGAGACATGAAGTAAACAATGACAAAAATACTACAATAAAAATATGTTCTATGACCAGAAAGATGAATCAAGTTTTCTTATTTAGGAGAGTTAAGCAGAGTGGTATTTATGTTATTTATAGGAGGACAAGCGGGGTAAAAAGAGATACCAGGAATATGCAGAAAGAGTGTGACATATTCCAGAATATTTAAGCACCCAACCCAGATGGAGTTCAGAATGAATGGCAGGGGCAGGTGGGATGAGGCTGGGTAGGCAGACACATGCTAGATCAGGGAAGTCTGTGTATTTGACTTGAAGGAGCAGAAAAACATTGAAGGATTTAAAGGATACAAGCAATGTGAGGAGACTTGGCTTTTTGAAACCTCACTGTAGTTGCAGCAGCATGGTGCTTTTATTTAATAAGGCCTCTCCAAAGAGAAAATGAGGGCAGTTTAAGAGCTGTATAATTTATAGTAAGTTATATGACAGCTATCACTAAAACAGTATTATCAATTTACTGCTTTTTACAATGGAGGAAGAGAGCAAGTCTTGGATTAGTGCACAAAAGAAAACTAACCTTTTCCTCCATAAATGCAAAGATTGCATAGAGAACAATTATGTCAGACTAATATAATTTATTTCTATGATGTCATCTATCTGCGCTTCAGTAAGGATGGATCCAGTTCCTGATGGAAATCAAAATAACAAGCTAGACTGATACAATCTAGAACACTCCACCACTGGGAGAAAGAACATGAAATTAGAGGAAGGGCTGATTACTTCTGTTTGGAAACAGAGGGTAGCGGGTGGGTGATCTGCCTATAGCTAGTGCTGTTTAGTATCTTTATTCATCAATGTTTGAGTGCTTACCTATTAATTTTTCATATGATAAAAAGTTTGTCAAAATTGATTACTTGAAAAAGCAAACATCTTTACATTTTAATGCATATTATATAGATGAAAGTACAGTATAAACAAATGAAAAGCAATATATGAAGAAGAAAACAAATTCTAAGTAAAGAAAAATTGCATCAGAAAAGTTTAATGTGTTCCTGGGGCCATGAAGATCCTCATGTATATAAATGCATTCATGAATTAAGTTATGCTGGTAGTTTAACATGCATATATTTTGCTGCAATGTGCAAATAAAAGTATGTAAGAAATTTAAATGATTCCTCTTAAAGAAGCATTTCATCCTACTCAGGTAAACAAATTTATTTTGACATCATATTTCAATTATAATATTGTCATAAACCCTTACACTTACTAAATTAATCTTCATAATAACCCTATAATACAGGTACTACTGTATCTCATTTTAAAGATGAGGAAGCTGTTGGCCGGGCATGGTGGCTCATGCCTGTAATCCCAGCACTTTGGAATGCCAAGGTGGGTGGATCATTTGAGATCAGGAGTTTGAGACCAGCCTGGCCAACATGGTGAAACCCTGCCTCTACTAAAAATACAAAAATTAGCCGGATGTGATAGGGAGCTCCTGTAATCCCAGCTACTTGGGAGGCTGAGGCAGGAGAATTGCTTGAACCCAGGAGGCGAATGTTGCCATGAGCTGAGACCGCGCCACTGCACTCCTACCTGGGTGACAGAGTGAGACTCCGTCTCAAAAAAAAAAACAACAAAAGATGAGGAAGCTAAGTATCATAGTCACTAGTAAACTGTGGAGTAATTTCAAGATCTAGAGAAAAATTTTTAGCAGATAAGGATTTAAAGCAAACTAAACTTATTAGAAATAGGTACTGGACATTATTTATTGCCACATTTGAATACTCACTAGGAGAATACAATAGCATTAGACATATCAGGAATTTTACAAAGCATGATCAAATTTGATTTGATGTAATGCACAGTAACATGTCAAAAATATCCGAAATCTTGTTTATAACAGTGACCTAGTGAGGATGATTTTGACCCAAGTTACTGTTTGAAGAGAAAACTGGAGGAGACTATTTCTAGCAGAATATTCTTTATCCTCTGGAGGGGCCTTTCACATGCCAACAACCTGACAGATGATGAAGAATGCATCATGACAAAACTGACCTCAACCTTTCAATAAGATTCACAATGTTATTCTTATTTGCAGATGCTTTTTAGCTACTACACTGCAATTTAGAAAACAATGACTCCAGGGAGAAGCATGGTCTACTATTTAGTTCATTGTGTAACATTAAGATCTACTGAAATTTGCTGGTTCTTTGAAATAAAATGAATCTTTAGTGCTTGACATTATCCTGCATCATAAATTGCTAAAGAACGGAATGAACTTTGACTGTCTTACCTTGAGAATAAGTACATTCACTTAAAGTATATAAGACAAATACTGGCTTAGATGAAGCTCCACCAGTACTCCCGGCCCCGCCTTTCGGACTGGGAGCTAGCCTGGCGCAGGCACTGAAGGCAGCGGCAGGGCCAGAGGCTCAGCGGCTCCCATGACTGAATATAAACTTGCGGTAGTTGGAGCTGGTGGCGTAAGCAAGAGTGCCTTGACGATACAGCTAATTCAGAATCATTTTGTGGACGAATATGAGCCAACAATAGAGAATTCCTACAGGAAGCAAGTAGTAATTGATGGAGAAACCTGTCTCTTGGATATTCTCGACACAGCAGGTCAAGAAGAGTACAATGCAATGAGGGACCAGTACATGAGGACTGGGTGGGGGGGGGGAGGGGTTCTTTGTTTATTTGCCGTAAATAATATTAAATCATTTGAAGATATGCACAATTATAGAGAAGAAATAAAAAGATTTAAGGACTCTGAAGATGTGCCTTTGGTCGTAGTAGGAAATAAAATGTGATTTGCCTTCTAGAATAGTAGACACAAAACAGGCTTAGGACTTAGCAAGCAGTTAGGGGATTCCTTTTATTGAAACATCAGCAAAGACAAGACAGAGTGTTAATGATGCCTTCTATACATTAGTTTGAGAAATAAAGAAAAGATGAACAAAGATGATAAGAAGAAAAAGAAGTCAAAGACAAAGTGTATAATTATGTAAATACAATTTGTACTTTTTTCTTAAGACATACTTAAGTAAAAGTGATTTTTATACATTACACTAAATTATTAGCATTGTTTTAGCATTACCTAATTGTTTTTCTGCTCCATGCAAACTGTTAGTTTTTACCTTAAATGCTTATTTTAAAATGACAGCACAAACTTTTTTTTCCTCTAAGTGCCAGTATTACCAGAGTTTTGGTTTTCAAACTAGCAATGCCTGCGCAAAAGAAACTGAATACCTATGATTTCTGTCTTGGGTTTTTTGGCGCATGCAGTTGATTACTTCTTATTTTTCTTACCAATTGTGAACATCGGTGAGAAACAAATTAATGAAGCTTTTGAATCATCCCTATTCTGTGTTTTATCCAGTCACATAAATGGATTAATTACTAATTATAATTTCAGTTGAGGCTTTATAATTGGTTTTCCTGAAACGTTGAGGGAACACAAATTTATGGGCTTCCTGATGATCCTTCTTCTAGGCATCATATCCTGTAGTTTGTCAACCCTGGTGAATGTAAAGTTACACTGTTCACAAAAGTTTTGTCCCCCTTACCACTGCTATTAGTCATGGTCACTCTCCCAAAAATATTATATTTTTTCTATAAAAAGAAAAAAATGGAAAAAATTACAAGGCAATGGAAACTATTATAAGGCCATTTCCTTTTCACATTAGATAAATTACTATAAAGACTCCTAATAGCTTTTCCTGTTAAGGCAGACCCAGTATGAAACTGGAATTATAGCAACCATTTTGGGGCTATATTTATATGGCACTAAATTTTTATAATAATTGAAAGAATTTTAACAGGTACAAAAAATTATCATAGGAATTAAATGTAGTCTCCCTGTGTCAGATTGCTCTTTCATAGTATAACTTTAAATCTTTTATTCAACTTCAGTCTTTGGAGATAGTTTTAATTCTGCTTGTGATATTAAAGATTGTTTGGGCCAGTCAT
The DNA here is from genome assembly GCF_008728515.1 of Papio anubis. Lineage (NCBI taxonomy): Eukaryota > Metazoa > Chordata > Mammalia > Primates > Cercopithecidae > Papio > Papio anubis. Next base: position 53,202,947 of record NC_044981.1, read on the forward strand.
AGCTTAGTAGGTGCTGAAGAGACCAAGGTTGCAAAGCCAGGCCCTGTGTGGATATTTGAGCTTCATAGAGAGTTTCACAGCATGGACTGTGTCCCCACGGTCATCCAGTGTTGTCATGCATTGGTTGGTCAAAATGGGGAAGGATTAGGACAGTTTGGATAGCTCAACAAGATACATTCTCATTCTGTGGTGGTCCTGCTGACAAACCAAGAGCACCGCTTTTGTTTTTAGAAAACAAACTCTTTCTTAAAAATTACTTTTAAATATTAACCCAAAAGTTGAGATTTTGGGGTGGTGGCGTGCCAAGACATTATTATTTTTTAAACAATGAAGTGAAAAAGCTTTAAAATCTCTAGGTTTGGCTAGTCTCTTAACAATGGTCAAATTAACATTTCATAAACACTTTTCAAGTCTGATCCATATTTAAGATTACTGCTTTAAAAATAAATATTAACAAAAACAATGCTTTTAATACACTTAAAATGTTACTTGTTTTAAAATACATGAAGTGAGATGGTGTGGTGAGATGAAAATATCACTGGACTAGAAGGAAGGTGACTTAGGTTCTAGATATGTGTCTTTTAGGACTCTGATTTAGAGGAAATCACTTACTATCCTTTTCTTCATGTTAAAAGAAGTCATCTCTGCCGGGCGCGATGGCTCATGCCTGTAATCCCAGCACTTTGGGAGGCTGAGGTGGGCGGATCACAAGGTCAGGAGATTGAGACCATCCTGGCTAACACGGTGAAACCCCATCTCTACTAAAAATACAAAATATTAGCCAGGCGTGGTGGTGGGTGCCTGTAGTGCCAGCTACTCGGGAGGCTGAGGCAGGAGAATGGTGTGAACCTGGGAGGCGGAGCTTGCAGTGAGCCGAGATTGTGCCACTGCACTGCAGCCTGGGCGAGAGCAAAACTCCGTCTCAAAAAAAAAAAAAAAAAAAAGTCATCTCAAACTCTTTGCTTTTTTACAACTATATGATTTATATTCCGTTTACATAGGATACGCTTATTTGTCAAGCTCAGCACAATCTGTAACTTTTTAACCTATATTACCATCTTCAGTGCCAATCTTGGGCAAAATTGTGCAAGAGGTAAAGTTTATATTTGAATATCCATTCTCATTTTAGGACTCTCCTTCCATATTAATGTCATCTTGCCTGCCTGCCTTCCACATGCCCCATGACTTGATGCAATTTTAATGCTTCTAATTCTCCTAACCATAACCTTTACTGCTTCTGTGGATATCGCCATGAAGGTTTCCCATAAAATCACATCAAAATCCCCTGCATCTTATTTCCTCAGGTCTCAGAAGAATCTGGCAGATATCATAATGGGATTTGACCTAATAGCTAACTTTCAGGTGGTGGCTGATCCTTTGAACACCTCTCTGCTGCCCAATTCATTAGTGACAGTAGGAATTTTCAAACCTGGTACGAACAGACAGAACCCTATCCAGTGGAAGGAGATTTTAATAACGATAGTGCTGAAAGAATTTCTTAGGTAATCTACAAGTAGGACTACCCCTGGTAACAGTAATACATTCTAACGTTTTAATAACGAGAAATCTTACAATGAAAAATATTTTAACATTTAATTCATAAAGCTTACTTTTTGTTTGTTTGTTTTTATTTGTTTTTTGGCAGGGTCAGAGTCTCACTCTGTCACCCAGGCTGGAACGCAGTGGTGTCATCTTGTCTCACTGTAACCTCCATCTCCCAGCTTCAAGAGATTCTCGTGCCTCAGCCTCCCGAGTAGCTGGGATTATAGGCATGTGCCACCATGCTCAGCTAATTTTTGTATTTTTAGTAGAGATGGGGTTTCACCCTATTGGCCAGGCTGGTCTGTAATTCCTGACCTCGAGTGATTCGCCCATCTCGGCCTCATAAAGCTTACTGTTTATTTCTTTAGAGGTAAAAACTATCTTAAGATTTCCATTTGTCAAAAAGTCATGATTTCTTGATAATTATGTAGTAATATTTTTTATAACCAAGCAGTTAGTTTAAGGCTGAGTTTATATTTAATAACTTCTGTGTTAGTACTGGATAGCATGAATTCTGCATTGAGCAATTGAATAGCATACTACTGATAGCTGTCTGTCAAAAAATGAAAACTTCTTTCTAAAGATACTCACATGAGTTCTTGAAGAATAGTCACAACTAGACTAAGATTTGTGTTTTAGTTTAATAGTTTGAAGTGCCTGTTTGGGATAATGATAGGTAATTTAGATGAATTTAGGGGAAAAATAAGTTATCTGCAGAAATGTTGAGGGCCCATCCCCACCCCCCAAATAGAGCTAACTGGGTTACAATGTTTTATCCAGAAGTTTCCAATTCCACTGTCCTGTGTTTTCATGTTGAAAATACTTTTGCATTTTTTCTTTGAGTGCCAATTTCTTACTAGTACTATTGCTTAATGTAACATGTTTACCTGCAATGTATTTTGTGGAAACTGAAACATGCACATTTTGTACATCGTGCTTTCTTTTGTGGGACATATGCAGTGTGATCCAATTGTTTTCCATCATTTGGTTGCACCGACCTAGGAATGTTGGTCATATCAAACATTAAAAATGACCACTCTTTTAACTGAAATTAACTTTTAAGTGGTTATAGGAGCATATGCTGTGAAGTGATCTGAAATTTGCAATATTTTTGTCATGAACCATACAGCTCCTAATTATTATAATGTAATAAAAATAGTTACAGTAAAAAAGAAAAACAGAATTCTGATTCAGTAGTTCTGGGATGTGGCCAAAGTTTCTGCATTTCTCACATTCTTCCACGTGATAATGATAATACTGTTGCAAGGGGTCCAAGCTATACATGTTGAGGAGCAAAACTATATAGTTACTCACACAACATATCAAAGATTACACCACGTACAACGCACAAACACACGCGCGCGCACACACACACACACACACGTTTATTCCTGAGGAATTATTACCTATATGAAGTACATAATTCATTTGTCCTTGTAACTTTACACAGATTATTTTCTTTTTTCCTCTAATATAATCTTTCTCTTTCTTATCAACTAATACATTCCTGCCCCCAACACACTTTGTGCAACTTCATTTAAATAATAAACACTGAATCATAATTCTCTGAGGCAGGAATTGGATTCTCATTATTATCCACATTACTGAGATATTTTTGTTTAATGAATATGAGATGCTGCCCACAGGGGTCTTCCAATCCAGTCAGAGAGACAAAAATAATTGTCATAATATACTATGAAGATTAGAAACAGAATCATAGAAACTCTTAAAATTGTGTTCCTAAGATAATAGTTTTACATATATGGAATTTAATGGTTTCACGTTCATAGACCTATGTTTAAAAACCCCAATGTCTTATCAAGAGAAAGGAGAAAGAAATGGGGGACAGTATGCTCTGTTAATGAAATAAACCGAACTCTGTAAAATATTTAAAGAGGTTTAGTCTGAGCCAAATATGAGTGACCATGGCCTGGAATAGAGTCTAAAGATGTCTTGAGAACATATGCCCTAGTCAATCAGGTTAAGCTTGGTTTTATACATTTTAGGTAGACAGAAGTTACAAGCCAAGACATAAGTTAATACATGTAAGGTATATCTTGATTTGGCCCAGAAAAGCAGGACATCTCAAAGCCAGGAACTTACAGGTAATAAATGGATTTAAAAATTTTCTAATTAGCAATTGGTTGAAATAATTAAGCTGAGGCTGGGTGCAATGGCTCATGCCTATAATCCCAACACTTTGGGAGGCTGAGACAGGTGGATCACCTGAGATCAGGAGTTCAAGACCAGTCTGACCAGCATGGTGAAACCCCATCTCTACCTTAAAATATATATATATAAATATATATATATAAATATATATATATAAATATATATATATATATAAATATATATATAAATATATATATATAAAACTAAAAATTAGCCAGACGAGGTGGTGGGCACCTGTAACCTCAGCTACTTGGGAGGCTGAGGCAAGAGAATCTCTTGAAGCGGAGGTAGGAGTTTAGAGTGAGCTGAGATCATGCTACTGTACTCCAACTTGGGCAATAGAGCACTCCTTCTCAAAAAAATAAATAAATAAATAAAAAGAATTAAGCTTTGCCTAAAGAATTGAATCAGGGAAAGAAATGCTTGAATTAAGATAAGAAGGGTTATAGAAGCCAATGTTCTGGTTATGTAGATGAAGCCTCTGAGTAGCAAGCTTCAGAGAGAATAGATGGTAAATGTCTCTTTTGGGACAGTAAAAGGTGTCAAACTCTTAGCTAAATCTCTCCTGATCTGGAAAAGACCTAGAAAGGGAAGGAGATTCTCTACAGGATACAAATTTTCCCCACAAGAGATGACTTTGCAAGTCCATTTCAAAATATGTCAAAGACATATATTTTAGGGTAGAACACTTCGATTTTCTTCAGGGTCTTCTCTCTGTCATGTGATACTATACCAGAGACAGGTTGGAATTTGACACTTTATTGTTACAAAGAGTGTTTCATCAATCTTATGACAAATCTATTTTAATGTTAATGCTGATTGGTTAAACTGGGGGTATATGTTAGGGAATGGGTATAATGGAGCATGTCCAACCCCCTTCCTGTCATAACCTGAACTAGGTCTTCAGGTTCCCTTAGTCAAAGGTTGGGAGTCCTTTCGGTTGGTTAAGGGGCTTAGAATTTTATTTTTGGTTTATATGTCCAAATATAATAGACTGTCATGGGAGTCAGAATGATAGTGGTGAAAGGGCAGAACTCCACTTGTTTACCATGAAAGAGAGGAGAGAGAGAATCAACAATACACGAAAGACAATAATGGACATTATCCATGGTCCATCTGTTTGTGTAGGGTGAGCAATGAAGAATATATGGAAATTAGCATGACCAAAATGAAGGTGCAGTGCTGGAAGTATCAGCAGGAAAGTGGATAGGCCTGAAAATGAAGAAGCCTGAATGCAATGTTCAGTCACTGGGCATGAAAGGAGAGTTAGCAGGATATTAATGTTTCTGAGTAAGACAAGTGCCATAACAGAAATGTATTTAAGAATTTATATCTTAAAAAAACAAAATTTAAATAGAATATTGTGTTAATCAGATTTAAATATAGCATGATCTGCTCACAAAATTATTCCTTCAATATGTATCATAAAATATTTGAAAAAGAAAATATTCTATGTGATATGTTGATTTACCTTTCCTATTATTGTAATGCAGGACCAACCTATAGTGGGCCTACTCTATTGATAAGATAATGTCAAGTTATCTTGTAGGTATAACAGAGCCTAAACTGGAAGTTTTGTAACCCCATCACATGCAATAGAAAAAGATTTGACCTCTAACAAGACTCAGAACGAAGGATTCCTCCCTACAGAACCAAAAAGGCTGGGACATGATCAGAACTTAAATACTGGAACCCTTTCAAAGGTGAGGGATCTTTTGGCCCAGAAGATTTAGAATGTATTAGTTCATTCTCACATTGCCGTAAAGAACTACCTGAGACTGGATAATTTATTTTAAAAAGAGTTTTGATTGACTCATGGTTCTACAGGCTGTACAGGAAGCATGGCAGGAGAGGCCTCAGGAAACTCACAATGATGGTGGAAAGTGAAGAGGAAGGTGTCATGTCTTACATGGCTGGAGCAGGAGGAAGAGAGAGAAGGGGGTGGCGCTACAAACTAAACAACCAGATCTCATGAGAACTCACTCACTATCATGAGAACAGCAAGGGGGACGTTTGCCCCATGATCAAATCACCTCCCACCAGACCACTCCTCCAACATTAAGGATCACATGAGATTTGGGCAGGGACACAAATTCAAACCATATAACAGGGCTAAAATCCACCCCAGCATACCTTATTCAAATGGTCAAATCAGACCTTGACAAGCCAACATTCCCAAATTCTTCCCCTTGTGCTCTGACCCTTTAAAACTTGCCCCAGACCCCAAATTGGGTAGACAGATTTGAGCTGCGTCTCTTGTCTCCTTGCCGGCTGGCCTTACAAAAAGCCTTTCTTTTCTCAAAAGCCAGTGCCATCGTATTGGCTTCTATGCTTGTCAGGCAGTGAGCCCATTTTCTGGTAAGATTGTATTAAATGACCTAGCTGCAGTTATCCAAAATTCATGATTTAAAAAGAAACAAAATTAGATCTTTATTATTTTTTTCACGTGTAGAACTAGTTTTTAATTTCAAAATGCTTCAGGGAAGGGTGTGAATGTTAGTGCTTTTAGGATATTAAAGCAAGTCTAGACTCAGTACTCAAGGAGTCCCTTTTATAAAAATATATACAAAATAAGAAGTGGTTTTACTAGAAGACAATAAAACACTTTCAGGGTGATTTACAATTACTCATTCCCATTCCCGGTATATTTCACACAGAATAGGGATATGGTGTTATTTCCATTGGGTAAACATATTATAGTGTGAAATAAATATCTACAATCAAAACAATCTATGTTCCTTAGAGTATCCTTATTTTGTGACTTCAAAAAGTTTGTAGAATACATTTGATAGTCACGCTGAAACAAGAAGACGTCTAAGATGTAAATTAAGGAAAAACAAAACTAGAAAATAGTTGAAGCTTGGCTGAGCGTGGTGGCTCATGCTTGTAATCTCAGCACCTCGGGAGGTGGAGGCAGGGGTATCACCTGAGGCCAGGAGTTCAAAACCAGTCTGGCCAACATGGCAAAACCATGTCTCTACTAAAAGTTAACCAGGCATGGTGGTGTGTGCCTGTAATCCCAGCTACTCAGGAGGCTGAAGTGTGAGAATCATTTGAACCTGAAAAGCCGAGGTTGCAATTAGCTGAAATGGCACCACTGTCCTCCAGCCTGGGGGACAGAGCAAAGCTCTGTCTCAAAAAAATACTACTACTAATAAAAATAAATAAACTAGAAAATAGTTGAAGCTTTTTCCAATGATTCATCTTTCTTTCAGTTTGAATACTTTCTCTTGATCAGGAGTCCCAGGTTCCTTTTGTATGCATACTGATTCCTACAAATTTGGAACCAGAAAACTAAGTAACTGGAAGTTAAAGATATTGTAATATAAAAAGTAAAATTACGTTGATTCTGCTCTACATATTTTATTCTACTTTTGGGTGAAAATCCCAAACATTTTTGCCTGCTGTATACAATTATAAATCCTCTCACAATATTAATTTCATCAAAATTAATCTTCAAAATGTACTTATTATAGTGTAAAACTTACTGTGAGCACACAAGAATGATATTTTTAGTCCCTAAATTATACCACAGTTTATGTTAAATTATTAACACAAAGGCAGTATGTAAATAAAGCCACTTGGCTAAATTCAAATTTCATTATCGCTAAAAATGCAGCAGTATTTATGTCTTCCACATTAAGGGAAAGCCATCTCTTCAACTGAAAAATTTATGTATGAAAACTTTCTTCTCCGAGTAAAAGTTGGGTAATAAAATATGTTTACTTCCAGGATTTCCAAATGCTTTACATAGCAATTGGCGTTGAATATGCCTTCTTCTTGGTGTTTAACCCTTCTGATTTATGCCACATAACACACTTATTAGTTATGCAAAAGTCAGTGACATGAATCATGTTAAGAACACAAAACAATTATTGTTTTTTTGTGGATGGTATGTCCTTACTTTGATTTATGAGAAAAGTAGTACAGAGTTAAGAATTTAAATGGTTTAAATATCTTTGAATATTTAAAAGGAGATATCAAAATGTTAGCATATATACTTGTAATTTTTATTTTAAAAATTAACCCTTAAACCACTAAGGATTTAGACTTAATCAATTGTGTGTTGATTTAATGTAGAATCAGTTAACAATAGAGTTTAAGAATTGAATCCAGGCCGGGCCCGGAGGCTCACGCCTGTAATTCCAGCACTTCGGAGGCTGAGGCGGGTGGATCACCTGAGGTCGGGAGTTTGAGACCAGTCTGACCAACATGGAGAAACCCTGTCTCTACCAAAAATAAAAAATTAACCAGGTGTGTGGCACATACCTGTAATCCCAGCTACTTGGGAGGCTGAGGCAGGAGAATCACTTGAATCCGGGAGGCGGAGGTTGCAGTGAGCCGAGATCGCGCGGTGGCACTCCAGCCTGGGCAACAAGAGCGAAACTCTGCCAAACCAAAAACAAAATAAAACAAACAAACAAACAAACAAAAAACAGAAGAAGAAGAATTAAGTCCATTAGGATTTGGGAGAATTTGCTTAACAAAAAAAATTGAGCCCAATCATAGAACTATTACTTATTAGCTGGGTTAAGTTTCTTAACCTCTTTAAACCATAGCATTCTCAATTCTAAAATACTGTTATTAAAAATAACCATCCAACAATACTAAAATTTTTATGAAACCACAAAAGACTTGGAATAGCCAAAGTAACCTGAGGGAAGAAAAAAAAAATGCTGGAGATACTATACTACCTGATTTCAAAATTACTATAAAGCTATAGTAATCAAAATAGCATCATAGTGGTATAAAAACAGATACATAGAATAATGGAACAAACAGAGTGTCAGAAATAAACCCACACGTTTACGGTCAAATGATTTTTTGGCAAAGGTTCTGAGAGTACACAATGGAGAAAGAACAGTCAGTTTAAAAGTAGTATTGAGAAAACCGGATATCCATATGCAGAAGAATGAAACTGAACTCCCATCTCACACCACGTACAAAAATCAACTCAAAATGGATTAAAGACTAAATTTAAGACCTGATGTGGTAAAACCGCTGGAAGAAAACAACCAATTTATGACACTGTTTTGGACAATGATCTTTTGAATATAACCCAAAAGGCACAGGTAACAAAAACAGAAGTAGACAAATGGGATCATATCAAACTAAGAAGCTCTTACACACCAAAGGAAACAATCAACAAGGTGAAGAGACAACCTACACAGTGGGAGAAAATATTTGCAAATCATAAATTTCATAAGGGGTTAATGCCCCAAATCTATAAGGAACTAAAACAACTCAATAACAGGACAACAAAGAACCCAATTAAAAAATCTGCAAAGGACTTGAAGAAACATTTATTATAAGAAGACATATAAGTGGCCAACAGATATATGAAAAGTCACTCAACGTTACTAATTATCAGAGCAATGCAAATTAAAATCACAATGAGATATCACCTCATACCTGTTAGAGTGGCTATTACCAAAAAGACAAAAGGTAAGTGTTGGCAAGGATATTGAGAAAGAGATACCTTTGTGCACTTCATGGAAACGTAAATTACTATAGCTATTACATAGAATGGTACGGAGGTTCAAAAAAAAAAAAAAAAGCTACAAATAGCACTACCATATGATCCAGCAATCCCACTACTGGACATATATCCAAAGGAAATGAAATCAGTATGTCAAAGAGATATCTGTACTCCATATTTACTGAGACACTATTCACAATAAACAAGGAACGGTATCCGCCTAAGTGTCCATCAATAGATAAATGGATGAAGAAAATGTGGTACATATACACAACGGAATTGTTTTCAGTATTAAAAAGAGGATTATTTGCCACAACATGGATGAACCTGGAGGATGTTATGCTACCAGAAAAAAAGCCAGGCACATAAAGATGAATACTGCATGATCTCCCTCACCTGTGAAATCTAAAAAAGTTGATTCATACAAATAAGAGTAGAATGGTAGTTACTAAAGGCTAAGAGTTGGGAGGGTGGAGGAATAGGGAGATGTTGATCAAAGAATATAAAGTTGGCCAGTCATGGTGGTTCACACCTGTAATCCCAGCACTTTGGGAGGCTGAGGCGGGAATATCACGAGGTCAAGAGATCGAGACCATCCTGGCCAACATGGTGAAACCCTGTCTCTATTTAAAAAACAAAACAAAACAAAACAAAAAAAATTAGCTGGCCGTGATGGTGCACACCCGTAGTCCCAGCGACTCAAGAGGCTGAGGCAGGAAAATAGCTTGAACCTGGGAGGAGGAAGTTGCAGTGAGCTGTGAGATCACTCTGCTGCACTACAGCCTGGGCGACAGAGGGAGACTCTGTCTCAAAAAAAAAAAAAAAAAAAAAAAAAAGATATAAAGTTTCAGTTAGACAAAAAGAATGAGTTTTCCAGATCTACTGCATAGCATAGTGATCATAGTTCATAATATATATTACATTTCAAATATATATGTTAAGTATTCATCTCGCTGAAAGAATATATTTTGAAAGTTCTGACTACAAGAAAATAAGTATATTAATGTATATTAATTAGCTCCATATAATCATTCCACAATTTATACATATATGTAAACATCACATTGTATCTAATAAGTACATGCAATTATTGTCAATTTAAAATTTACACAAAAAATCTTTAAAACAGAAATAGAAGAATTGGCTAAATTGGATAAAATAAAATATATTACTAAAATTATAAAAGTAATGCAATTTTTGTTAATTGAAGATTAAATGGCATTTTCCATTTTAAGCATTTAGCACAATGTCAATCACAAAGTAACAACTCAATAATTAACAACACAGATTTTTGTTTTTATTGCATTATTGTTAATATTATTTTAAAGTTAAAGAGAAAGAGTTCCACAAATTTTTTTCAAAAATCTTCAAATACATATCAATGAAGCGTTAAGTTATTGGGCACAAGTTTTTGTTTTTTAATTTAACCATTATAATATCTCTTGAATTACCATATTCTTTCTATCTGCAGTGGTACATTTCACCACATCTTAACCCTTGAATATTATGATAGTTATTTAGTTGGATGCTGGCTTTACAAACAACGAGCTCACTCTCTACATAACTACCAAAATGATGTTTTTAAAGAAGAATAAGAGTCCAGACATAATTTTGTAGAGTAATTTTACCCTGCTCTTATCTGCTAAGTACAACTATAATCTCTCGGGGGAGAAAACACAAAGTGAAGTCAAACAGTAACTCTAAAAATTAGAAATACAAAGGTACACTGGTTAGGAACCCTGGGAGTGGAAAAGCAACATAAGGACAGGGCATCTTACTATCCTTCATTCCCCAAAAATGTAACCCTGGCCAATGCCTAGGAGGTTCATTCTCTCTTGGATCACATATGAGTTCTCTCAGCAATACCAGGCAAGTCCAGTACCACTGGCAAAGAGGGTTGATCTGGATCCACACTAAGAATAAACAGCCAGAGGAAGCATTGTCCTTCCCTGAAATGCTAGAGACTACCCTCCCTCACTGAGAGTAGCCAAGTGAACTAGTCAAAACAAGCTGCCATACCTGGAACATGACCTTTTACTTATAGACAGGAAAAGCTTTTTCCTTACCTTGAGACACTAGGTGATGCAGCATGGGGCAACCCCTCCTGCCCCATTGAGAAGGACCAGCAAAGACCAGGGAGAGTTTCAGCCTCACTAAATAAATCAAGCAGACCAAAACAGCAAGGCGAAACTCTAAAAATGAAACTATCTTTGAAACCACAGCCAAAAAAAAAAAAAAAGTGCTGTGGAACTGCATGTTACAACTATACAGGGAGCTGCTTACTATAATGAAGTATTTAAATAGGGCCTAGAATCTTCTAATATAATATCAAAAATGTTCAGGACATAATAAAAAAAGAAAAAAATCTCAACACAGCAAGAACCAGGAATATTATAACTTGAGTGAGATAAGTAATTTAATGTCGCTAACACTTAGTGAATCAAATGCTGGAATTATATGGCAAGAATTCTAAAGCAGTCATCAAAAACTTTTCTAGAAGCAATTACAAATTTCCTTGCAATAGCAAAAAAAGACTTTCTAATCTCAGCAAAGAAATAGAGGTTATGAAAGAGAACCAAATGTAAATAATAGAACTGAAAGATATGATAATAAAAATCTAAAAAACTTGCTGGATAGGTTCAGTGGTAGGTCATAGATAACAGAGGATAGGATCAGTTAACTTTAAAACAATCAACAGAACATATACAGTTTTCACAACAGAGAGGGAAAAGAGAGAGTGCAACAGAGAGTGTGCACAGAGAGGATGTAAAAATAGAAGAAATAAAACTGCCCCTACTTACAGATGTCATGATTGTCTTCGTAGAAAACCCATGGCATCTATAAAAATGCTTCTAGAATGAATACGTGAGTTCAACATGATTGCAAAATACAAGATCAATACACAAAAATCAGTCACTTTACTGTATAATACCAATGAACTTCGGTAGACCAAAATTAAAAACATAATACTATTTATAATCAGTCTAATGAAAATGAAGTACTTACTGAGGTATATACTTATTGAAACCTGTACAGAGTCTATATGTGGAAACTTATTAAATGCTGTTGAAAGAAATCAAAGGAAACCTAAACAAATATAGAAACATAACATATTCATAGATTTGAAAATTCAACATTGAAAAAATGTGAATTCTCCCCAGATTGTTCTATGGGTTCAATGACAATTACTATCAATATTCCAGTAAGAATTTTTTTTTTTTTTTTTTTTTTTGAGACAGAGTCTTGATCTATCGCCCAGGCTAGAGTGCAGTGGCACGATATGGCTCAATGCAACCTCCATCTCCTGAGTTTAAGCTATTCTCCTGCCTCAACCTCCTGAGTAGCTAGGATTACAGGTACCTGGCTAATTTTTGTATTTTTAGTAGAGACGGGGTTTTACCATATTGGCCAGGCTGGTCTTGAACTCCTGACCTCATGATACACCCACCTCGGCCTCCCAAAGTGCTGGGATTACAAGCATGAGCCACCGCGCCCGGCCCCCAGTAAGAATTTTTACAGGCATAGACAAGCTCATTATACAATATACACAGAAAAAAACACAGCTCTAGAATAACTTTTTAGAAAATCTTTGTACAGAAAAATAAAACAGAAGAAATTACTCTATTTGATATAAAATCTTATTATAAAGTGACTGTAAACAAGGCACCATGATACTGACAGAGGGATTATAGATTAGTGGAACAAAATAGAGAACCCAGAAATACACCTACATAAATATACTTAACTAATTTTTGACAAAGATGCAAAAGCAATTCCAAGGAGGAAATATACCCTTTTCAACAAATGGTATTGAAGCAACTGGACATCCATAGGCAAGAAAATAAGCCTTGACCTAAATCTCAAGCCTTATACAAAAGTTTATTCAAAATCAATCATAGATGTTAGTATAAAAGTATAAAACTTTTAGAAAAAAAATATAGGAGACAGTCTTTAAAGTCTAAAGCTAGTGAAGGGTTGTTAGACTTGACATTAAGAGATGATCCATAAAAGGCAAAATTGGTAACATGGACCCCACCAAAATTAAAAAGTTTTGCTTTGTGAGAGCTTGTGTGAAGAGGATGAAAAGACAATCTACACAATGGAAGAAAATACAAACCACATGTCTGAAAAAGGGCAGCTATTTAGAAGACAGAAAGAATTCTCAAAACTCAACGATGAAAAACAATTTAATTAGAAAATGGGCACAAAACATGAATAGACACTTCACTTAAGAGTGTGTACACATGACATATATGCACATGAAAAGATATGCAATATCATCAGCCATTAGCAAAATGCAAAGTTAAACCACAGTGAGTGCTTGCTTCAGTAGCACATATGCTAAAATACTATGTAACAGAGATTAGTATAGCTCCTGCACAAGGATAAAACACAAAGTCATAAACTGTCCCATATTTTGCATTCCTTTTCTAATGTTTACAGATAGGAAAACTGAGGCTCCAATAAGCAAAGTGACTTTCCCAACTAAGAGTCATTTCAGCTTTAAACTATGTCCAATTCTTCTTCCTCTTAACAAACAAAAACCACAATGAGGTATCACTGAGTATCTATCAGAAGAGGTATAATTAAGGCCAGGCGCAGTGGCTCACGCCCATAATCCCAGCACTTTGGGAGGCTGAGGCAGGTGGATAACCTGAGGTCAGGAGTTCGAGATCAGCTTGCCTAACATGGTGAAACCCTGTCTCTACCAAAAATATAAAAATTAGCCGGGCATGGTGGCAGGTGCCTGTAATCCCAGCTACTCAGGAGGCTGAGGCAGGAGAATTGCTTGAACCCGGGAGGTGGAGGTTGCAGTGAGCTGAGCTCATGCCACTGCACTCCAGCCTGGGCGACAGAGGGAGACTGTGTCTCAAAAAAAAAAAAAAAAAAAAAGAATAGATATAATTAAAATACTGGAACGATGTGTGACTATATACTATTTAATTCTTTGTCTTCTTTTTTTTTTTTTTTTTTTTTTTTTGGAGCCTCTCTCTGTCGCCCAGGCTAAAGACTCTCCTAAAATGGAAACTAATTTTCAGTCTGTTGGACAAACTACTAGTATGATTTGATATTTACAGATATTTTTACCATGCACTAGTAATAGAATAAACTAATACTTTCAGAATTTAGTGGTTGTTTTGCACTTAATGTATGAAGATAACATTGTACCAAATTATGCATTATTCATTGAGGAAAAAGAAGTCAACCAATATCCAATACATTTAAAATGTTTCATACTCTGAAATAATCCAGTATGTTACATTTTGAATGTGGAAACTGTCAAAATACTGTTTCAAGCTGTTTCTTTTATCTTAGATTGATTTTACTCATTTTTATGCTCTGAATATTTTGTTTTCAATATACTAAAAAAGGATAGTACACTTTTATTGTTCATTTTAATCATGTGTATGTCTATGTCATGAGCTTGATCTAAAAGACATTTTAAGAACTACTAGATGTTACAAAGTAATTTGAACATCACTAAAATTTATTTCTACTTTTGATATCAAAGGCCCAATTGTAACTATTTCATTTTCTCTTAATATTTATGAGGCAACTGTGGACAAATTTCAGTTCTTCACACACAATAGTAAAAAGATTTAGATAAAAGTTTTCATTTTTCTCCATGGTTATTTGTTCATTAAATTTTTGCTAGTAGATTTTACTTTTTAGAGCAGTTTTAGATTTGAAGAAAAATGAAATAGAAAGTACAGAGTCTCCATGTACCCCCTGATTTCTCCCCTCATACGTAGTTTCCCCTATTATTAACGTTTAGTATTAGTGTAGTACATTTGGTACAATTGATGGGCTAATATTCATAGTAGTTACTAATCAAAATCCATAATTTATATTAGAGTTCACTCTGTGTTGTAAACTTACGGGTTTTGGTAGATGTATGACACATATTCACCGTTACAGTATTATACAGAATAGTTTCATTGCCCAGAAAATCCTCTGTACTTCACCTGTTAATCTCTCCTTTCCTTCCACTGCAGTCCTTAGAAACTATTGATCTTTTTACTGCCTCCAGAGTTTCGTCATTCCACAATGTCATATAGTTGGAATTGTATAGTACGTAGCCTCTTCAGATTGATTGCTTTTTTTTTTTTTTTTTTAAATGTTTTTTGAGACGAAGTTTCATTCTTGTTGCCCAGGCTGGAGCACAATGGTGTGGTTTCGGCTCACTGCAACCTCCGCCTCCCAGGTTCAAGTGATTCTCCTGCCTCAGCCTCCCAAGAACTAAGATTCCAGGCACCCACCACCACGCCCAGTCTAATTTTTGTATTTTTAGTAGAGATGGTGTTTCACCATGTTGGCCAGGTTGGTCTCAAACTCCTGAGCTCAGCTTATCTGCCTGCCTTGGCCTCCCAAAGTGCTGGGATTATAGGCATGAGACATGGCACCCTGCAGATTGACTACTTTCAATTACTGATTTGTTTATATGGTTTCTCAATGTCTTTCGATGGCTTGATAGCTCATTGACATGTATCACTAAATAATATTTCATTATATGGATATACCACAGTTTGTTTATCCATTCTTTGTGTCTTTGTGTCTTTCACAAAGCATAAACTTTTCATTTTCATGAAGTTCATCTTATAATTTTTCCTTTAATTGATGATACTTTCAGTGTTGTACTTACAAAGTCATCTCCAAATCAAGATCCTCTATCTGTTCTCCTATATTGTTGCCTAGGAGTTTTATAGTTTGCATTTTATTTTTAGGTCTATGATTCATTTTGAGTTAGTTTTTGTGAAAAGTATAGGATTTGTGTCTAGATTTATTCTTCTGCATAAGGATGTCCAATTGTTTAACCATCATTTGTTGAAAAGATTATCCTTTTTCTGTTGAATTACCTATGCTTTTTCATCAAAGATCGACTGACTATAATTGCATGGGTCTATTAATGGTCTCTCTATTCCGTGACTCTATTTACCTATTTTTTCACTAATACCACACTGACTTGAATACTGTAGCTTTATAATAAGTCTTGAAGTCTGGTTGTGTTAGTCCTTTCACTGTTCTTCAATGTTGTGTTGTCTATTCTAAGTCCTCTCCCCCTTCATATAAACTTTAGAATGAGTCTGTGGGATCCAAAAAATAACCTGCTGTGATTTGTTCATTTGATTTTTGGTATGATTAACCCATTAGATTTTATTCTTTTTTTTAATCTTCAATTTTAAAACTATCACTATACAAAGATCCAAATTATTTTCTCCAATACAGGATTAATCTTAAACTTTAAGAAGTTTATTGTATATATTGAGGTTTTGAACATCAATTAAACATACTGCCTAATGATTTATTTTGTTTTGAACATCAATTAAACATACTGCCTAATGATTTATTTTCTATTACCTGCAGCCTAAAATAAAGAATGATGTTTTCTCTCTCTCTCTTTTTTTTTTAATAAATCAGTATTGAAATTGGAACTGTATTGAAAAGAATTCACAAAGAAGCAAACAACAACAAAACATCTTCACAGTAGGAAATAGTAATATAGCAGAGATGGAAGCAGACTAAAAATTCTTGAAGTTTTTTTCTTTGCTTTTGTTTTTTGTTTTAAGACGGAGTCTCATTCTGTCACCAGGCTGGAGTGCCTTGTTTTGAGACGGAGTCTCATTCTGTCGCCAGGCTGGAGTGCAATGGTGTGATCTTGCTCCTGCTCACTGCAACCTCCATCATCCAGGTTCAGATGATTCTCCTGCGTCAGCCTCCCAAGTAGCTGGCATTACAGACTCCCGCCACCATGCCCAGCTAATTTTTGTATTTTTAGTAGAGACAGGATTTCACCATGTTGGCCAGGCTGGTCTCAAACTCCTAACCTCGTGATCCACCCGTCTCAGCCTCCCAAAGCGCTAGGATTACAGGAGTGAACCACCACACCAGGTCAGTCCTTAAAAGTTTTATGATTTATTTGAATTTGATTTATTTTTATAGACACTGATTAATTTATATACAAATTTTAAAACATGTTATTAATCAGGACATAAAACCCAGACTAGAAAGTGAAACTAGAAGCATTCACATTAATTCATCATTTCAGTTAATTAGGTACCCATCCACTGTGGTGTCAAGTTAATTATGCGAAGGTCTACAAAAATATTTATGGGGTTGTAAAATGTTAGAAGACTAATAAATTTAATATATCTATAAATTTCTGGCATAGTATATATCTTTTAAGACTATAGAAAATATTTACTCGGTGCATATGTTTTGTGCTTGGGTTTGTATTCAGTCTTAAATCAGTTATTGTAGTAAAAGTCACCTTTACAAAAAAGTTTCAAGTCACTTATTCTAAGCAAATTTTATACAGCAAACTATCAATATTTTGCAGCCTTTGTATTGCCTGGGGAGTTCATGTGCAAAACATTTTACCTATATTGGAAATCATATTTCGATCAATGCATTTGTGAAATACATACTTACTGATTTTTTTTTAGGTTGACAAAAGTAATAATTTATACTGACTACAAGCTCAGGGCCCTTTCCTTCCATTACCTTATCTTATTCTCCTAACATCCACATGCAGTGGGTGGTACAGATGGTGTTGTACCTACCTCACCCATGAAGAAATACAAGAAGAATCATAAAGAAATTGCCCAAGTTTACACTAACTAGTAGTTATCAGAATTTAACCAAAGTAAATGTGATTCCAAGTAGAATGTTCTTCTACAACACCATATCCAGAGATGAAGAAAGAATAAAGAAGGGCTGGGCACGGCAGCTCACACCTGTAATCCCAGCACTTTGGGAGACCAAGGTGTTTGGATTACCTGAGGTCAGAAGTTTGAGACCAGCCTGGGCAACATGGTGAAAGC
Source organism: Papio anubis (assembly GCF_008728515.1). Lineage (NCBI taxonomy): Eukaryota > Metazoa > Chordata > Mammalia > Primates > Cercopithecidae > Papio > Papio anubis. The sequence goes on from NC_044981.1 coordinate 53,220,962, forward strand.
CTGTCTCTACTAAAAATACAAAATTAGCTGGGCGTGGTGGTGCGTGCCTGTAGTCCCAGCTACTTGTGAGGCTGAGGCAGGAGAATCGCTTGAATCCAGGAGGCAGTGAGCTGAGATCACGCCATTGCACTCCAGCCTGGGCAACAAGAGTGAAACTCCATCTCAATAAATGAATGAATGAATGAATGAATGAATGAATGAATGAATGAATAAATAAATAAATAAATAAATAAATAAATAAATAATAAAACTCTAGGCTGGGCACAATGGCTCACACCTGTAATCCTAGCACTTTGGGAGGCCAAGGCAAGTGGATTGCTTGAGTCAGGAGTTGAAGACCAACCTGACAAACACAGTGAAACCCTGTTTCTACTAAAAATTTAAATAAAAAAAAAATTAGCTGGGCGTGGTGACAGGCACCTGTAATCCCAGCTACTCAGGAGGCTGAGGCATGAGAATTGCTTGAACCCAGGAGGCTGAGGTTGCAGATCATGCTACTGCACTCCAGCCTGGGTAACAGAGCAAGATGCTGTCTAAAAAAAAAAAAAAAAAAAAAAAAAAAAACTAGAAAACTCTGCAGGCTAACTTTGAAGGCAGAAAGTATTTTACGATTTTTCCTTCTCTTTAATGCAGAGAAGTGCTAGCATATATTGGACAATGTATTTACTATTACTCTTAATTTATATATCTATATATACACACTCAAATAGGCTACAAATAACATCAGAATTAATTGATATTCTTGATATGGGTTGGGTCTGTGTCCATGCCCAAATGTCATGTTGAATTATAATATCCAGTGTTGGAGGTAGGGCTTGGTATAAGGTGATTAGATCCTAGGGTGGATTTCTCATGAATGGTTTAGCATCATCCCCTTGGTGCTATTCTCATGATAGTGAGTGAGTTCTCAGGAGATCTGGCCATTTAATAGTTTGTAGCATTTCCCACCTCGCTCTCTTTTGCTCTTGCTCCTGCTCCAGCCATGTGAAGTGCCTGCTCCCCTTTCACCTTCTGCCATAATTGTAAGTTTCCTGAGGCCTCCCCAGAAGCCAAGGAGATGCCAGCACTATGCTTTCTGTACAGCCTGCAGAACTGTGAGCCAATTAAACCTCTTTTCTTTATTAATTACCCAGTCCCAGGTGTCTCTTATAGCAATGTGAGATGGTACCAATATAACTCTCTTTACTTCTCTACATAAGTCCACAGGGGAAAAAATACTTTCCTTCTCTCAGGTGGGTTCAAAAAGATAATATTCTGCATTGCAGGTAACCAGATATACTTTTTTATGAATATTTATTTATTCTTGTGACATTCTTTATAGGAGATTTGCCATGTTGTATGATCAGCTAGGCATTCATGTTCAAGTATAATGTTATTGGAAGCCCTCAGGGTACATGCCATTGGAAAAACATCAACCTGGGTTGCAGTGTGTATTAGTCTGTTCTCACACTGCTAATAAAAACATACCTGGGACTGGGTAATTTATAAAGAAAAAGAAGTTTAATGGACTCACAGTTTCACATGGCTGGAGAGGTCTCACAATCATGGCAGAAAGTGAGGAGGAGAAAAGTCATGTCTTACATGGCAGCGGGCAAGAGAGAGTGAGAACCAAGCAAAAGAGGAAACCCCTTGATATGATTTGGTTGTGTCCCCACTGAAATCTCAACTTGAATTACATCTCCTAGAATTCCCACGTGTTGTGGGATGGACCCAGGGGTAGGTAATTGAATCATGGGGAGTAGTCTTTCCCATGCTATTCTTATGATAGTGAATAAGTCTCACAAGATCTGATGAGTTTATCAGGACTTTCCATTTTTGCTTCTTCCTCATTTTCTCTTGCCACCACCATGTAAGAAGCGCCTTTCACCTTCTGCGATGATTATGAGACCTCTCCAGCCATGTGGAACTGTAAGTTAAATTAAACCTCCTTTTCTTCCCAGTCTCGGGTATGTCTTCATCAGCAGTGTAAAAACAGACTAATACAGTAAATTGGTACCAGTAGAGTGGTGTGTTGCTGAAAAGATACCCAAAAATGTGGGCGCGACTTTGGAATTGGATAACAGACTGAGGTTGGAACAGTTTGGAGGGCAGAAGAAGACAGGAAAATGTGGGAAATTTGGAAGCTCCTAGAGATTTGTTGAATGACTTTGACAGAATGCTGATAGTGATATGAAAATAAGGTCCAGGCTGAGGTGGTCTCAGATGGAGATGAGGAATTTGTTGGGAACTGGAGCAAAGGTGACTCTTGTTATGTTTTATCAGAGACTGGTGGCATTTTGCCCCTGCCCTGGAAATTTGTGGGACTTTGAACTTGACAGCAATGATTTAGGGTACCTGGTAGAAGAAATTTCTAAGTAGCAAAGCATTCAAGAGGTGACTTGGGTACTGTTAAAGGCATTTAGTTTTATAAGGGAAGCAAAGCATAAAAGTTTGGAACATTTGCAGCCTGACTATGTGATAGCAAAGAAAAACCCATCTTTTGGGGAGAAATTCAAGTGAGCTGTAGAAATTTGCATAAGTAGCATGGAGCCTAATGTTAATCTCCAAGACCATGGGGAAAATGTAACCAGGTCATGTCAGAGACTTTCATGGCAGCCCCTCCCATCACAGGCCTGGAGACCCAGGAGGAACAAGTGGTTTCGTGGGCCTAGCCCAGGGTCCCCATGCTGTGTGCAGACTAGGGATTTGGTGCCCTGTGTCCCAGCTGCTCCAGCCATGGTAGAAAGGAGCCAACATAGAGCTTGGGCTGTGGCTTCAGAGGGTGGAAGCCCCAAGCCTTGGCAACTTCCACGTGGTGTTGAGCCTGCAGGTGCACAGAAGTCAAGAATTGAGGTTTGGGAACCTCTGCCTAGATTTCAGAAGATGTGTGGAAACGCCTGGATGCCCAGGCAAAAATTTACTGCAGTGGCAGGGCCCTCATAGAGAACCTCTGCTAGCGCAGTGTGGAAGGGAAATATGGGATCAGAGCCCCCTCAGAGAGTCCCTACTGGAGCACTGCCTAGTGGAGCTGTGAGAAGAGGGTCACCATTCTCCAGACTCCAGAATGGTAGATCCACCAACAGCTTGCACCATGCACCTGAAAAAGCTGCAGACAATTAATACCAGCCTATTAAGGCAGTCAGGAGGGAGGCTGTACCATACAAAACCACAGGGACAGAGCTGCCCAAGACCATGGGAACCCACCCCTTGCATCAGCGTGACCTGGATGTGAGACCTAGAGTCAAAGGAGATCATTTTGGAGTTTTAAAATTTGACTGCCCCACTAGATTTCAGACTTGCATGGGCCCTCTAACCACTTTGTTTTGACCAATTTCTCCCATTTGGAATGGCTGTATTTACCCAAGACCTGTACCCCCATCATATCTAGAGAGTAACCAGCTTGTTTTTGATTTTACAGGCTCATAAGTGGAAGAGACTTGCCTTGTCTCAGATGAGACTTTGGACTGTGGACTTTGAGTTAATGCTGAAATGAGTTAAAGACTTTGGGGGACTGTGGCAAAGGCATGATTGATTTTAAAATGTGAGGAGATGAGATTTGGAGGGGCAGGGTTGGAATTATATGGTTTGACTGTGTCCCTACCAAAACCTCAATTTAAATTGTATCTCCCAGAATTCCTGCGTGTTGTGGGAGGGATTCAGGCGGAGGTAACTGAATCATGGGGACTGGTCTTTCCTGTGCCAATCTTGCAATAGTGAATAAATCTCAAAAGATCTGATGGGTTTGTCAGGGGTTTCCACTTTTGCTTCTTCCTCATTTTATCTTGCCACCACCATGCAAGATGTGCCTTTCACCCTCTGCCATGATTATTAGACCACCCCAGCCATGTGGAGTTGTAAGTCAAATTAAACCTCTTTTTCTTCCCAGCCTCAGGTATGTCTTTATCAGCAGCATAAAAATGGACTAAGATACTCCTTAAATAACTATCAAATCTCATGAGACTTATTGACCACCTGGAGAACAGTATGGAGGAAACCACCCTCATGATTCAATTATCTTCCATCAGGTCCTTCCCACAACACATAGGAATTATGGGATCTACAATTCAAGATGAGATTTGGGTGGGGACACAGCCAAACCATATCAGAGAAATATGCTGCAATGTCACAGGGGTCCTGTAATCACGTTGAATCAACACCTTTAGTAAAAAATTCTCATATTTTCAAGGAGATGGCACTATATACACATAAAAGCTTCTGAAAAGTCAAATTGTTGAATTTTTACCTATCTCTTTCATATCAAACATAGCATTTTATGATGTGCCTAATTTAGAATAATATGTTGAATCCCTAAATGTTCCATGTAATCAGCTTTCCCCTGGAATTAATACCTTGAAATCTATTTTTTTAAGATGTTACATAGTGTTCTATCAGTGCTAGTACCTAACCTGTCAATTGTTATCCAATCAGATGTATAATAAATTTCTTCCGTATGCCATATTTCATTAGGATTCTGCTAGATCATCATACCTTTTTTCCACTCATATATAAAGGATATTAATATCATACTGCTGAGCATTTGAATGAAAACTGGATGAACCCCCAATAAACCTGAGCTTATTATGATCAGGAGAGAAGAGATTAGACCCTTTTTATCTTCTGATAGGACAGAGAGAAAACACTAGAGACAGCTTTTGATTGGACCTGCTGATACATAAGGAGCAGTGGCATCCATGATGGACTCCCAAGCAGCAGCAGTCCATGGGCAGTCCTCAATGCTTTGCTTCCACTAACCCAGGCTCACATCCTTCATTGTTTGTGTGCCTGTTCTGTCAATCCCAGTCCTAGATTATGCCAACGTTGTTTCCTTCCACTTCTGCTCTGGCTCCTAAATGGTATTAGATCAAATGCAGAAATGACTGGTCAAACTTCAACTAGATTCTTTTCTACTCCTGTGAAATTATTTCATATATCATCTGCTAATTTCACACTGTAATAATTTCCCAGAACAACTGCTTCCTTGAGTCTCCGGTCTTACTCTCATTTTAGTCCTCTGTCTGAGCTAATGCTTTTAAAATCCATCTGGAGAAAATTTCCAAGTTTCTCTCACTTGTATCCATCATAATTTTGTTTCTATATTTACCTTTTGCCTTTGGACAGAGAAAGATTCCTCATCTTGTTTAAAGCTACCTCACTTGTAATAAATACTGATCTATTCCTCTTTCAGTTCTTAGATAACTTGTTTTCTCATCATTCCTTCTGTTTTTATTACTAAAGTTCCTTTCCCATTGGCATTCAGAGGTCTCTCCTAACTTAATAACAACAATGAAACCCCTCAATTTACCTGTCTTTTCTGTTTAACTATCTTAAAACCTAAGTTTAAGAACTTAGACCATCAATGTTATTATCTTTGTAAATAGTTTTTGAGAGAGAAGAAAATGTTTATATGTGTAAACATATACACATATAAACACTCACATTTATATATATATGTTTATACATATATATGTGTGAACATATACACATGTGAATACATATGCATTTATACACATATAAACATTTTCTTCTTCCTTCTCTTCTTCTTAATCTTTGTTCTTCTTCCCAATCTCCCTTGTTCATAAGAAGTGATACATAAATGCTCATTAATCCATTAATTGACATCAAGATGCTGTACAACTTTTTCTCAATTGAACAGTGTGGCTGCTAGTTAGAAGAAAACGACTCTCAGAGGAGCAAGTCCCACTCTTACTCTAGCCAGATGGTATTGCAATGAGGTGATGGGTTCCTTTTCTCCTGGGTGGAAGAACGGACTCCACGTATGAATATGAAGCAAAACAAATAATCTAGAGGTGACTGAAACATGACATCACCTATGTGAACCTATAAAGCCACATATACAGTTTGCTCAATGGGGTCAAGTCTTTATTAATACAATTATAATTTAATAAATATCATAACATTGTTTTATTATCCTTTTGATTATCATTTACGGATGGTATCTGGAACATGGAATTTGACATAATTTATGAGCACTCAATATACATATGACAAAGACAAAAGTACAAGAAAGAAAATGAAGAAATAACACTGGCATGATGCCAATGATATGGGAATTTATTATCAGAGTCAATAAGTCAATTCTCTTTATCTTTAGGAACTGAACTTGGATAATATTCAGGTTCACAGATAGGTGCAACATTTACTATGTTATCCAAAGTGGGAAGTTTTATGAGTAAAACTCGCAAAAGATTTAAACAAAAACTGTGTTATAAAAATTGCCACTCAACTTAGTGCATTAGTCCCATGAAATGAAGTGAACTGTGCAGGTACTAAGAACAGAGGAGCCTGTTGATATTTTTTCTCATCTCTTACTGCAGATTTAAAAGTAAAATATTCAAACATGCAAATAACAACAGTAAGTAAGTTCCAATATTTACTAGTCAGTTTCTAGCATGCAGTAAACCATAGAGACCCTACTAGCTGAATAACTTGGAATGGACTACTTTCCTGCTCTACCTAACATGGGCCTTGCTAGTCTGGCTATTCACAATGATAGGGAATATATTTTTCTGTTCAATTTATATTTTTAAATATGCACTGTATGCCAGACACTGAGATATATCCTAGAGATATACTCAAATTAGGCAGGATCTGCCCTTGAAGATTTACAGTGGTGCAGAATATGAGACAGGCCATTCTTCAGTTTCAGACTTATGCACTAATACATACATATACATTTTAAAAATTATCTCATTTAAATTATTCATCACATCATTTCCCTCCATTGGTGGAGAAAATCAAAGAGATTGAGGAAGAGAGAAACAGTTAGATGTAAAGCTAGATTTTATTAAATACAACTTAAAAATTATTAAAATGTTGATTTACTCATCATTAAAAGTATCTCTTTCCAGGAAATCTGAAGTCTTGCACTGTAACAAAGGAATTGCCTCATCTGTCAGTCAATTACACTCAACTCATTAAGAACATATGCCAATCATATCCCCATGCACATCAATCAATCAACTAAAAACTATCTGTATGGTGCATACAATGTAGGCAAAATGCCAAAACTCTCTTTTTTCGTTGGCATTATTGGAGGTATTCGAATTTTTAAATGGAAAGTTACCAGTACGTAACCCTTCGTTGGAATGTTAGCTGTCAGCCATCATGAAACAAATATAGCACAAGAGCTAGAAAGACCACACCGTTATCATAATCTCCATTAAAAAGCAAAATGATAGTTCCTTCAGCATTGAATCATTACCTTACATGACTTACACTCAGCAGACTCTAATCACCAATATAATATTTCATGTATCTCCAGGCTTTTGTTGAAAGCCTTATAACTGATGTCCTATCCATCTTACCTTGAAAATGTTAATTATGAAATTAGAGATTACAAAGCTATGCCTGCCAGCAGAGTCATGTGATATGATGTCACATACCAGTAACTGAGCTTTGGTGTTTATGACTCATACTAGTAATCCATAATAAATCAGGCAGGCAGGGCTATTTGTGAGTCATTTAGCTATAAGATTTCCTTCTTGCTTGCTGAATGTTCCTGAAGAATATGCATCCCTTATATGTTGTACATGGTTCACATTAATAAATTCATTGATTTAAAAATCCATGTTGCTAAGCAAAGCCTTATATCAATCAATGGTTGATTGAACTTGATGACTGAGTTCCTTTTTTTCCTTTTAAATATATACAATAAAGGAAAGCAGTAATATTAGTCCCAGAAAAATTTGTAGTCTTTCCTTAAAATTGTGAATAACAATAGAAGTAAACTTGAATTATAAGAAGATATAAATGCTCATCTGAATTAGAATGTATCAATCATGTTCTAGAAATATATTATTCTGGAAGATGAGATCAATGGATCACTACAGGAACCTGTAATAGCCAACTTAATACTTGGCAATGTTACTTCATTCAAACATTCCATTGACATCATACAAAATAAATGATTTTTCTTTAAGTACAGACTGCTCACCTAGAGTTACGAACAGATTTAGATCTATTACTTATTCAAAGAAAACACAATGACCACAAAGATTACATGAAATTATTTTAATACTACTGTTCTCTGTGATCCATCTATAAGACTTAACAATAAGTCAACAAAATATGTCTGTGGTAAAACAAGGTTAATAATATGGCACTGCCTGACAGACATGTTTGAGAATTAGCCAACTACTTGCCTTAAAGTACATATAATATTTTAAATAAAAAGGCTATGAACTTAATGTAATTTAGAAACCACAGGAAAAGTACTAGCTACATGTATTTATACATGATAATTAAGATCATTATCTTCTATTCTGTCTTACTTGACAAGGGATTGGAGAAGGAAAATTCAATTCCACTATGCAATTTGTGTGATATTACATTGACAAAATTCTTTTTGTTTTGTTTTTTTTTTTTTTTGAGACGGAGTCTCACTCTGTCCCCCAGGCTGGAGTGCAGTGACGCCATCTCGGCTCACTGCAAGCTCTGCCTCCTGGGTTCACTCCATTCTCCTGCCTCAGCCTCCCAAGTAGCTTGGACTACAGGCACCTGCCACCTCGCATGACTAATTTTTTGTATTTTTAGTAGAGACGGGGTTTCACCGCATTAGCCAAAATGATGTCCATCTCCTGACCTCGTGATCCGCCCACCTCGGCCTCCCAAAGTGCTATAATTACAGGCGTGAGCCACCGCACACGGCCGAGATTGGCAAAATTCTAACACTCAAGCCAACTCTGTCCTTGGTGCTTCACTAGTGCCTCCTTCATATCTGTAGCACTGCTGAGATACGCTTTTTCCTTTCTCCACTTACTTTCAAAAGCCAAGAGTCTGAGTCATTGCAGTAGGACTCGTGGTAAGGGCTGAATATGTATTTTGATTTAAGTGGGTTGAAAAGTCCTGCTATCAGAAGTACCTTTACAGTGCCATAAATGCTAGCATCCAGGTCACCTCTGTGAATCAAGCTCTCTCTCTAATTGGCTTCTAGTAAAACGCATGCAAGTTGACGTGGTGAAGATGAGGGTCCTGGAGGAAAAAATACTCGTTAGCACACCTCAACCACACCTTTGAAAAAAGAGCAGAAGCCTAAGTGCACATAATACAGAAGAACTACAATTGGATGACCTGTGCTTGGAGCGCCACTTAGGGAAGGCAAGACAGATGAGGCAAAAATGAGGCTATTGGCATGATGGGGAGGAACTTAACCATTCAGATAAGATCCTAGAAAGAGAACTCCCTAGGAAGTTGACTGGAGAATTGTGGCCAACTCATATACCACACATCTAAGTCAAGTTCTTACTTCTAAAGGGTGTAAAGCTTACCTAGGAATCTCTTAATTAGAATGCATGTAATTGAATTCCAACAAAGAAAAGGTGACACCATTTTAATAGGAGTAAGTGTAAACTGACTTAGGTAGCAAATGTCACAGCATTTTTAGGATTCTTTCAGGCATTTAAAATACTCGAGTTTTATATAGTTAAACTTAATATATAAATATGAAGATGAAACTAATTTACTCTAAATTATTATTTTGTAAGTTAAAAGTAAACTACAATAAACACAACAAAAATTAAATAATAATAGAAGTGACTGAATTCAGGACAAAGCAGGTCAAACGAGATAAGGTGTCCTAGCACGACAGAGTCAGGCAGACCAGGAATTGAATCCTAGTAATTCAACCTATTTGAAGTCTTAGTTTACTAACCTGTAAAATAGGGAAAATAAGATCTACCCATTAGAGTTATACATGAATTGAGTGGCAAAGTGCTCAGTGAAATAGTAACCATCATTAGACAATTATTATTATTGTTGTTGCTACTACTGCTACCGGTATGTACAATAAGGGCAAGAGGTTTTCAAAGAAAGTATACAATTCTGTGAATTTTGGCACTCTGACACTGTTTTGAGGAAGAGACTGGGCTTGTGCTGGTGTTTGAATTTTGAGTAGATTATATGGGAAGAGAGGATTCTGTTAGCGGGAGGAGGCTTCATTTCATGAAAGAGGAAATGGCATAGTAGTTAAGCAGGCAGAAATAGCTCTGACATAATTTTTTTTTTTTTTTTTGAAACAGAGTCTCGCTCTGTTGCCCCGGCTGGAGTGCAGTGGCATGATTTCAGCTCACTGCAAACTCCGCCTCCTGGGTTCAAGCGATTTCTGGCTAAGTTTTGTAGTTTAAGTAGAGATGGGGTTTCATCTGTTGGCCAGGCTGGTCTCGAATTCCTGACCTCAAGTGATCCATCCGCCTTGGTCTCCCAAAGTGCTGGGATTACAGGCATGAGACACCACGCCTGGCTTCTCTGACATGATTTAAAGAGATAGTGAGTAGATTGATTTAATAAGAAAACAATTTTAAGTAGACATGGGTAATACAGGAGAAAGGGTAAGTTGGGGCCTGATTATAAATGATCCTGAATATCTGCCAGCCCTTAGGCTTTTTTCTATGGACAATTGATAATGGCTTGGGTTATGATTAATAGGCCAGAGTGAGATGCTTGGTCATAGTCTGTTGGGCTATTCTCAACACTGACATTTTAAATGGGTTATCAAAGACCTAGCCTACATAAATAGTCAGAGAGTTACCCAGAGCCAGAGAATTAAGAGTTCCATTCTACTCTTCACTGAGCAGATCCCACTGGAAGTAGGGGACATGTTCACAAAGGATTAAACATGATAATTACAAAACTAGAAACTTTGTCGTCGAAAGGTCTGTGGAAAGGCCTTGGTGTTGTCAAACAAAAAGCTTATAGGTACTTTTTGATATCTGACAGAAAGGCTTTATTTCTGCCTATGAGCATAGGACAAATTGCAAAAGAATTCAGTTTTCAGAATAACTGGTGTCCCAAAATAAAAACAGGAGTTATTTATACTATATTATATAGCATAAATATCATATCTTATGTTTTCTATAGCTTATAGCTTATAGTATATTACATTCTAGTAATTCTCTGTATTTATATTTCAAATAATTATTTAAAGTAAAAATACTAATTGGATAACATTTCAGTCATTTTGATACAGAACAGGCGTTTCTGTGCTTGATAATAAGAGAAAGGAATTTTCTGGTATATAGCACATTTCAAAGCTATCTGAGTCTGTTTGTAAACTGTGTCTTTAAGGAATGTAAAGCATTTAGAAATGCAAATGCTTCTGAGCTATGGAATGTGACAGGCTCAATGTCCAACCAGGGATGGGCTAAGCTAATAGCAAACATCGATATTTTCTTTTTTTTTTTCAAATTCTATATTTTTAGATTGGGAAGTTAATATTTAGGAAGGCCGTGTTTAGCAAATGTTCAAGTAATTAACATGCTGTCATGTGGAAAAGGGTAGACTTATCCTTTCTAGTGTCACAGTGTAGAACTAGTTCTGTGGGTAAAAGATACAAAAAGACCAATTTTAACTTTGCATAAGAAAATACTTTGTAAAATTGGCTGAAAATAGTTTAGCTTGCTTCATGAAGATTGGAATCTTAACGCCAAATGTGAGTGATCAGTAATTTGTGAAGCAGGAAGGAGCTATCAATTAACTAATTCAGTAATTTTCATTCTGCTTGCAAATTAGCATTACCGGAAGGTTTTTTGTAAAGCTACACTGACACCAGGGTCCCACCTCAGATCAATTCAGCAGAACCCCTGGTGTAAAGTCTATAGACATTGATGACTTTATTAAGCAGCAGGGGTGTGAATCGAGACATTAGCTAAGGTAAGTCTACATAGTCCTACAGCATCCACCCTGTCTGTACCCATGAAGCAAGAGAATTGCACACAGAATCACTATTAGAAAAGTCAATCATAAAATGCTATGCAGAATGGATTGGGGGTAATCATGTTTATAGGCAACAAAAACAAGGTGTGCTGTGAGTCCAGCTGCCAGATGCTGGAGACTGCTACAAAGAATATGCATTGCTTTTATAATCCAAAAAATAAGTTACTTTAAATTAGCAGCAAATGATAAGAAAAATAAATGAAAATTTGAGACTATTCCAGCCTTATCTTCAGTCCCACCTTTGCTCCCGCCTCTACCCTTATTCCTATCACATGCACTTATATTCTGGCCACAATAGGTTTCTCAAAATTCTGCAAATATTTTAAATAGTTTCACACTCCTCTAATTTCTGTTATTGAAATCAACATCCTAAGAGTAACTTTGCTTCTTTCTGTGCCTGAAATCGTACCTATCCTCAGACAGAGAGGCTACTTTATGATATGGTACTTGAGTGAAAAGCTTCACTCTCACTGAGATTAATGGCCAGATTATCTCAATTCTTCACCCTAAGGGTTACTTTTTGTTGTTGTTGTTGTTGTTGAGACGGAGTCTTGCTCTGTCACCCAGGCTGGAGTGCAGTGGCTCTATCTCGGCTCACTGCAACGTCCACCTCCCAGGTTCAAGTGACTCTCCTGTCTCAGCCTCCCAAGTAGCTGGGATTACAGGTGTGCACCACCATGTCCGGCTAATTTTTGTATTTTTAGTAGAGACGGGTTTCACCGTGTTGGCCAGGCTGGTCTCAAACTCCTGACCTCACGTGATCTGCCTGCCTCAGTCTCCCAAAGTGCTGGGATTACAGACTTGAGCCACGGTGCCGAGCCCCCTAAAGGTTACTTTCAATTGCACTGACATTCATGTGCTACATCAAAGCCCCTCCCACCTACATGGCATAAAATTTGAAGGAATTGATGGCTGATAAGCCAAGTAACAGATCTGAACTAAATCCAGAAAATGTCATGTATGTGGAAGCAACCAAGGTCATTTAGGTAGAAAGAGAGAACGTGTCATTACAGAAAGGGTCCCCTCTAGGTCTGGAAAGGACAAGCAAAGAAACAGCAAAGACTGCAGTTGAGATGTGCTGAGTGGTGCAGAATAGTCACTCCTGATTCCTATTCAACGTGCACTCTTCATAGATCACAGTAAGTGTTGAACTTGAAATAAAGAATGATTTAGCCTAGCTTTCTGGACTCCATTTTGGTGCTTCATCACCTAAGGGATTTTTTTGTCACCAGTGGAAAAATATATACGTAATTTAGGCATATATGTTCAGGAACTAGTAAAGGGATAAATACTTCTCAGGAGATACTGATTGTCTAGCTTTTCAATTTAAGATCATTTAGCAAAGATAGTAATGGTGAACTCAGTAGTATTAATACCACTAAAATATAAATACTATTTTGGATAACAATATTACATTATTAATTTCTAATTAAGGATGTTACTTGTCATTAAATGCATCATATTAAATCCAGTTTCATTCAAATTAAGCATTTATAATATATAGCTAGAACAATATAATATGATGTAATATAAATGAGAAGTCCTAGATCTCGGCCTAGCTACCAAACTTTTACCCTGATTAGCTGTGTGATCTTTGGAAGACATTTACTATTTCTTGATATTTGGTTTCTCTGTCTATAAAAGATAATATTTATTTGCCCACGTTGAGGATTTATTATGACAAAGATGTAAGGTCATTTGTGTGAAAATGTTTTGTAAACTCTAGGGATCTTCAAGCCTAAGTTATTATTTCTAGTATCATGACAAGTAATGTAAATTGTATATAAAAATATAGAATATACTCATACCTATTCTAAAAAAACTAGTTACTCCAGGAAAGCTTTCATCTTTTAATATGAAAAGTGAAAAGTTTACATTTTGATAAAATCCTAGAGAAAGTTAACTCTCAATGATGGCTTTATGTGGTCAACCAGTTCACTTAGTAAACGTAAGTGCTTCATATACTAATTAGATAACAATCTGAAAATGAAGACCTAGCATTGTTGATCTGGTAACTCAGGATTTATTTCTCTTTCTGGGCATAAAAGATTAAATATATTTTTGTAAAAACAAATTTTATTTCCATCTATTCTCCTATACAACATCTATACTATTACAATATTATACCACTCATTATTCTTAAACAGCTCCCTAGGTTTTCGTATATTCACTCCATTACCTATCAAATATCTGCTCCATTTCTCCATGCCAAAAACTGTAAATTTAGTCACAGCATTATGTATATTAAAACATTCAAAACAACATAGGAGTCAATCACAGAGACTATCTATTATAGTCCACTCTTTGTTCTCCACTTTTTACCTGAGACTATAACTCATCATTTTTACCTGTGTCTTTATTACTTGATATAAAGGCCACTTTTCTCAATTCTCTTGTAGCTAGTCATTGCTATGTGACTAAGTTCTACTCTTTGGATATAAATAAAATGGTGTGTGCAACTCGTGAAAAATGCCCTTCCCCATATTTACTTGACTCCATCCTCCTGAACCATGAGAAAGAGATAGCCTGGGCCTGGGATTCTACATTATGTGGTATCATATCAGCTCAGAGCTTCTTTTATTCATATAAGAAAGAAACTTTTACCTTGTTTAATCCACTCAGTTTTGTTTTTCTCCCACTTGCAGCCCAAGTTGAAACTAAAAAAATACAGCTTTCTACTTGAGGGAACAGGTTTAAAAAAATATTCAGACATTAAAAAGAAGTATCCAAATAGAAATATCACAATCTATTAAGTGTAAATACCAGATTACAAAATAGCATTTACAGTATAATCTCATTCTTATAAAAACATCTGAAAGCACAGAAAACACTGTATTAGCTATTGACAAAATTGTCCTTCATAATAAACCACCCGAAAACTCAGTGGATTAAAATAACAGTGATTTATTCTCAATCACATGCTATTGGTTGTTTGATGATTATTGGCTAATCTAGGCTAGACTTTTTTGAACTTGGTTTCAAGGTGCTGACAGGATTCAGGTCTTCTTCGTGAGACTGTATCCTTTTTGGATCAGGAGGTAGCTTATTTTTTTCATGGCAATGGGAGAAATGTGAGAGCAGTCACATTTCAAGCCACTGCTTGTGTCATGTCTGCTAATATCACACTGACCAAAGCAGGTCACATGGATAATTCAGAAATCAAGACACAGAAAAGAATACACAACCTTTAGTTGGAGGAAATGCATGTCACGTAACAAACACCATAGCTATGTGGGAGGGATAAAAAATTGGAATCAGTGATTCAATCCTGCACAATCAAAACATTGATATTTTTGATATTGACTGGCAGACTTATAGATGATTTTATTTCCTTCTATTTGAAGCTTATTTTGTCTAATTTAGGAGAAATAAATAGGTTTATTTATAGAATAAGTGCATAAAATTAAATTTTAAAGCGTAACACCCATGCTTCAAGGCTTATCTCAGTGCTACTTTCTCTTATAGCCTTTTTAGAGACTCCAACAAGTGCTAACATTTTCCTCCTCTGAACTACAATTTATTTCTATTTATATCCTACACATAGAATTTCTCAGATTTTTTTTGAAATTATTGTTGGTATTTACTTCCCATTGGAATGTAGGGAAGAGATTATGCCTTATTTAGAAATAGATCTAGGCTGGCCACGATGGTTCACACCTGTAATCATAGCACTTTGGGAGGCTGAGGCGAGCAGACCACCTGAGGTCAGGAGTTTGTGACAAGCCTAGCCAAGACAGTGAAACTCCGTCTCTACTACAAATACAAAAATTCGCCAGGTGTGGTGGTGTATGCCTGTAATCCCAGCTGTTCAGGAGGCTGAGGCAGGAGAATCACTTGAACCCAGGAGGCAGAGGTTGCAGTCAACAGAGATCATGCCACTGCACTCTGGCCTAGGTGACAGAGTGAGACTCCATCTCAAAAAAAAAGAAAAGAAAAAAAAGAAATAGATCTACGTAGCCCAAGTTTTGCACATAGAAGTTACTGAAAAAATATTTTTGAAAATGAATGAATTGGTAAAGTACAATCAAATTTTTAAAATACGACACTTTGTATAGGAAAAATATTTACAAATTATTCACAAGACAGATATTAACAGGTCATACACAAAAATATGGAACCCATGCAAAAATAGTATTCATTAGGAGAGATTCTCATGAGAGATGCTGTTTACCTGGTTTGCCCACTCTGATCACCTGAATCTTGACTCTTGCAAACAGACAGGGGTACAACCATTTTGAACAGCCAGTTTTTTAACCTTCGGGCATTATGAATACCACAAAAAAGTTAAATGCAAATGACTGTGTGGAATATGAGCCATCCTCTGGGAACTCTCATGAATAACTTGAAGAGTCTTAAATGGTGGGATTGAGATTCTGCTCTTATAAAGGTGGGGAATATATTTTGAATGCAATATTAATACGCTTTATTCATTTCCACTGGCAGGTAAGGAGAGGCTAACATACATACAGTCAAATCTACTGGATATAGACTGGGTTGTTATCAATCTCTAGGACTTTCTTATTATTGACTTTGGGAATAGACTTATTTAAGGGAATAGTTATATCAGGTCCAATTCTCTCTTCTAGATGTCTCCTGTAATTCTTGCTCTATGCCACTTGATCTATGCAAGGTATATCAGCTCTTTCTTTCACACTCTGCTGTTTACATTTTAATGGACTTTCAAAAACTACCACTACTCATTAACAGGTTTCCTCAAAAGTCTTTTCATCTCTCCAAAGTGGTCTGATAGGTGCTGGGCATGACCAGGAGTGCTGTAGCTCTCTATCTCTGAGAGGAGGACTCTTGACTTGTGTTCTACGATGTGAGGATAAGGAAGACGCAGTGTGAAAGAAAGTTTAATAATCTCTTTTTGGCTGGCTGATTCACTTCCTGGTGGAAGTGATACCTGAGAATTTGAAAACAAATGTGCCACTATGCAAAACCAGGAGGCCACAGACACTATATCAGACTATTAAAACACAATGATATATTGAGAATTAAATAAAGCCAGCTCATCTTGGTTGACCAAGATGGGTCAAACCATTGAGGCTGATTTTACTTCTCATTGCTATGGGCCCTTTAAGAGGAAATAAGTTATTCTCCTCCAGCTTCTCAAAGGGGCAGCCGGTTTGTATTTTTAAAGCATAAATTTTCCTTCTTTGGATAAGAATGTCCTGTGAAAAAGAAAATAGTCTTTTTTCTCTTTAATCTTTGGGGCAAGTAATGTATCTGGAAGGAAAAAGGGATGGCAGCTTTAAATTTGGAATTTAGTTGTGTATGTGGGGAAGGGCATAGGAAGAGGAGACTTCCAGGGACATGGAAGTTCTGTGAGGGGTAAAGGGGCCCAAAAGAGCAAACTTTCAACATCTTTCTTAGGAGTCAAGATAAGAAAGAAAGAAAAGAGAGTGAGAGAGAGAGAGAGAAAGAGAGAAAGAAGCACAACTTCTTAGGTGCTTGTGAGCACTAGGGACCTTAAGAAAACAGAACCGCCTGGGAGTCCAAGCAGTGGGTCCTCAAGATAGAACCTGGGCCTAAGGGATAAGAACCACAAGCAGAGTTGCCCAACTGAGTAAGTTCCACTGGTTTTGGTAGGAAACTGGGAAAACCTCCACATTAGATGCAACTTCAGCATTGAAAAGAGACAAGAGCTTAGAGCCTCTCAAGATATTTTGTATCCACTAAAAACTAAGGTTGCTATGGAAACCATGAACCTTTTTTTCTAAACCAAATAAATACATAAGCCTACATGACTGTCCAAATGCAGGGATAGAAAAGGAGTTTCCAGAAGCCTACATGACTGTCCAAATGCAGGGATAGAAAAGGAGTTTTCAGAAAAGCATTTATAGAAATAGCTCTGTCTGCATAAATTTGATTTGGGCAATCTAAAGCACCATGAATCATTTTTTTAAAAACTGTGGTCAGAACCCTTATCATGAGATCTACCTTCTTAACAAAATTTTAAATATACAATATTTTAAACTATAGGCACAGTGTCGTAGAGCAGATCTCTAGAACTTTCCCATCTTACATAACTGAAACATTAGACTTGCTGAATAGTAACCCATTTTCTTTTTCCCTCACTTCCTGGGAACCACCATTCTCCCTGCTTCTATATATTTGAATATTTTATATATATCTCATGTAAGTGATATCATGCCATATTTTTTCTTTTGTGACTCACTTATATTACTTAAATTGATTTCCTCCTGGTCATTCATGTGGTTGCATATGGCAGGATTTCCTTTTTTTTTTTTTTTTTTTTTTGAGATGGAGTCTCACTCTGTTACCCAGGTTGGAGTGCAGTAGTGCAATCTCAGCTCACTGCAGCCTCCTCTTGGGTTCAAACGATTCTCATGCCTCAGCCTCCCAAGTAGCTGGGATCACACATGGGCACAACCACAACAGGCTAATTTTTGTATTTTTAGTAGAGATGGGGTTTTGCCATTTTGGCCAGGCTGGTCTTGAACTCCTGATCGCAGGTGATCCACCCACCTTAGCCTCCCGAAGTGTTGGGATTACAGGCGTGAGCCACCGCACCCAGCAGGATTTCCATTTTTAAGGCTGAATAACATGCTAATGTATGTCTGTATCATACTTTATTTATATATCCATCAATGAACATTTAAATTGTTTCCACATCTTATCTATTGTGAATAATGCTACAATAAACATGGGAGTGCAAATATCTCTTTGAGACCTTGATTTCAATTCTTTTTGATAAATAACTAGAAATGGGATTACTGGATTATATGATATTTTTACTTTTAATTTTTTGAGGAACCTCTGTAGCAGCTGCACTATTTTTCATTCCCACAAATAGTGGACACGGGCTTTAATTTCTGCATGCCTCTCCAACAGTCACTATCATTTTTTTTTTATCATAGCTATCCTACAGGTATGAAGCGATATTTTGTTGTGATTAAGATTTGCATTTTTATAATGATTAGTAATTTTTAGCATCTTTTCATGCACCAATTGGCCATTTATATGTCATCTCTTGAGAAATGTCTATTCAAGTCCTTTGCCCATTGTCTTAATCAAGGTATTTGCATTTGTGGGTGTGTGTGAGAGAGTGTGTGTGTTTTGTTTTTATTTTTGTTCTGCTATTAAGTTGAAGGAATTTCTTACTTATTTTGAATATTAACTCCTTATCAGATATGCAGTTTGCAAGTATTTTCTTCCATTCCATAGATTGCCCCTTGATTTGGTTGATTGGTTCCTTTGTTGTGCAGAAGCTTTATAGTTTGATGTAGTCGTACTTGTTTATTTTTGTTCTGTTGCTTGTGCTTTTGATGTCGTATCAAAGAAAGTATTTCCAAAACCAATCTCATGAAGTGTTTCCCCTATGTTTACTTCTAGTAGTTTTACAGCTTCAGGTTTTCTGTTTAAGCTTTTAATCCATTTCCATTTGATTTTTAAAAGATAGGGGTTCAATTTTATTATTTTGCAATTGGGTGGCCAGTTTTCCTAACACCATTTGTTGAAGATACTAGCCTTTCCCCATGTGTAGTCTTGGCACCTTTGTTGAAGATCAATTGATCTTCATGCATGATTGTATTTCTAGGCTGTCTATTCTGTTCAATTGGTCTATACGTCTATCTTTATGCCTGTACTATATTATTTTAATTACTGTAACTAAAATATTTTGAAGTTATAAATAATAATACCTGCAACTTTGTTCTTTTTTCTCAATATTGATTTGGCTATTTGTAGTCTTTGTGGTTCCATATGAATCTTAGAATTCCTTTTTTTCCCCTATCTCTGTAAAACAAATTCCATTGGAATTTTAATAGGAATTACACTGAATCTGTAAACCACTTTGGGTAGTATGGATATTCTAACAATATAAAGTCTTCTAATCCATGAACATGGGATGACTTTCCATTTATTTGTTTCTACTATAATTTTATCCATCAATATTTTCTAGTTTTCAGTGTAGAAGTTTCTCACCTTCTTAGTTGATTTCTATTTTTCTTCTTGATGCTATTATAAATAAATTTTTTAAAAAATTTATTTTCAGATAATTTGTTCTTAGTGTATGGAATTACAACTGATTTTTTTGTATGTTGATTTGTATCCTTCAATTTTATTGAATTTGTTTATTAGTTTGAATTTTGTGTGTGTGCATGTGTGTGTGTGTGGAGTCTTTGCAATTTTCCACATATAAGATCCTGTCACTTGCAAATGGGGATAATTTTACTTATTCTTTTCCAATTTGGATGTCTCTTAACTTTTTTTTTTTTTTTTTTTTTTTTTGCCTACTTTACCAAATTGAATTCAATAGCACATTAAAGGGAGCATACACTAAGTCTTAGTGGCATTTATTCCTGGAATGCAAGGGTGGTTCAACGTATACAAATCAATTAGTGTGACATAACACATTAACAGAATAAAGGATAAAAATGACATGATCATCTTAACACATGCAGAGAAGACATTTGACAAAATTCAACACCATTTCATGGCAAGACTTTTAACAAATTAGAAGAATATAAGGAAATAAACTTAACATAATAAAGGTCATATAAAAATGTCCACATAAAAAGGTCATATATTAAAAGTCCACATAAAAAGGCCATATATAATAAGTTTCATCATTGTCAATATGAAAAACTGAAAGCTTTTTCCTCTATGATGAAGAATAAGGCAAGGATGCCCACTCTTGCCACTTCTGTTTAATGTAATACTGGAGGTCTTAGCCAGAGCAACTAGACAAGGAAAAGAAATAAAATTGAAATTGCTTTTGTATTCTGAGTATGCTATGGTGGAACAAATGATAACTACTATACTAACAATATTGCCATATCCTTAATAATTTAGAATATTTCTATTTAATTTTCTTGCCAAATAATGCATGAAGCTTTACTTTAAAATGTGGTACCCAGTGAGTTTGATGTATAAAACAGATAATTAAATTGTGGTACAGAATTTTTAGCAGTTCAGTTTGAAAATAAATATTAAACTATTGATTTTCTTAAATGCTTTGGAATAACATCCCTGACATTTTAGTTTTACAGGTTAGAAGTATATTAATTAAGGTCAGGTTGTATGAAAGATATTCTTATAATAATAAATTAACTTCTAATTCTCTTACATGAAAATATTCTCAAGTGATTGACAATAGGACAGGTGTACAGATAGAAAATATATGTGCCTAACTGCATACATTTTTAAATTATGACTTTCCATGTTTTATTAGTCTGAAATTTTTATTCTATTATTCCATTTATTATTTCTGATGTTGTATAATAGTTATAATAGTTATATTTCCCCCTACACTCCCATCAAAGATACTGAGATGATTCTTAATTGAATATATATACACACATATATATATAGAGAGAGAGAAAAATTAAACATTGGTCTCTCTGTGCTGTTAAGTATTTGTACCATATGTTTGTCTGAGATAAGACCCTATCGACTTAATTGGCAATTTGGCCTAGAAGCAGCTTTATGCAATAGCTAAAAGTCTCTTACCTTAATTACAAGAAGTATTTAGATAGAGGTTTAATTGTTGTACATAATCCATGCATTGTCTACTGTGAGAGCTTTCCATGATTTAGTGAAGCTAATGTGACTAATGACATAAACATTAAAAGCTCTTCTTTCTTTATAATATGCTTAGGATGGAGAACAAGAAACCTGGATATGTTCCAGAGATAAGGAAGGCTCTCTATATCATGTTGAACATAGGCTAGATCCTCTTGAACATTTCCGATGAGTTTTAAGGATTGGGAATATTATTGATTCTGTTAGTAGTGCCTCGTGGTATAAAATTGGAGTTAAAATGCTACTAAGCAGATAGACAAAAGTACAAGAAACAGAGCCCTGAGAGCCTGCTATGACCATGGTTGGTTTTTGGCTTTTTCTAATCTGGTAAATTCCTTCAGTCTTTTTTGCCCCCTTGTAAAATTGAGATAATAATGCTCACGAATGTTTATAGACTGTGGTTTGGGATGCTCAGATGAAATATGTTATTAGATTTATAGAACATTTTACAGATATAATCTAATTAACCAGACATAATTGGGCTTACAGACACAATCTAAATAACTTCACTTCTTGAAGTAAATTATCTCTAATTATTTTTATGTGACTATAGAATCTAAGAAATAATGAGATTAAGTGATGTGCTAAAAGTAATATTGTAAATTAGGGATAGTTCTAGAAATATAGCCTAATGATTATAAAATTTATTGGTATAGATCTGAATAGTGTCAAAGAAACTCACTGGCTATTTATTTTAGGTAAAAATTTTCTGACTGGCTTGGTAAGTTTCAATAAGAAAGCTACTATAATGTAATAAAGAATCATCTTTTAAAACATATTTTCCCCTGAAATTCTTATATTTTATACTCATGGACATTATAGTCATGCCAATCTGTGAAAATTCTAGAGATAGCATGAGCAAATTATCTTAGAATGGAGTTAAAATGAAAATGCTACAGGAGCTAATTGGAGCAATTAGTATAACGTAAATTCCTTTGGTGAGGGATATTATGAATTTGATAAATCCTTAGTCAAAACATTTGTTCTCTATCCTTTTAATCTCCTGAACTTTCCAAGTTCTACTTCTGTGAACTAAACTACTTCTCAAACTTTATTCTGTACATATTTTGTGGTATCTCTTGTAACTATTTTGTTCATTTTGTACTGCTGCTATAAAAAATTACCACAAATTTAGTGGCTTAAAACAACATGAACTTATTATCTTACAGTGTTGGAGGTCAGGAGTAAAAAATGTGTTCCATGGCCTAAACTAACATCAAGGTGCCAGCAGAGCTGTGTTTCTTCTGTAGGCTCTAAGGGAGAATTTGTTTCCTTGCTTTTTTCAGCTTCTAGAGGCTGCCCACATTCCTTTGACTCATGGTCCCCTTACGTCTTCAAATCCAGCAATGGCCTGTCTAGTCTTTCTCACGTTGTCATAGCTCTGCTTCTCCTTCTTTGGCCTCTCTGTTAGATTAGCCCTTCTGATTATATTGCAGCCCACCCCCAGTAATCCAGGGTAAACTCCCCATCACAAAGGCAGATGATTAGCACTCTTAATTCCATCTGCTGCTTTATTACTTCTTGGCCATCTAAGGTAACATACTCTCAGGTTTTGGGATTAAGACGTGGACAACCTAGGATGACCATTATTCCACTGACTACAGATGCAAAGAAGTAAAGGCTCTGAAATTAAAAGTAGTCTTATGAAAATACATTGCCAACATAACCTTGTTAATCTCAAAAGTTGTAACCTACTTTAGTAGGTTTAAATACTATTTTAATTCTTTAATTAGACTTTTTTTTTCCAAAACTCAAAGCTTTTAAATTTTAATATTTTTCTGTTTTAGAAAAGGATTTATTTATTTACTTACTTATTTTGGAGACAGGGTCTGGCTCTGTCCCCCAGGCTGGAGTGCAGTGGCATGATCTTGGCTCACTGCAACCTCTGCGTCCCAGGCTCAAGCTATACCCCCACCTCAGCCTTCTGAGTAGGTGGGACCACAGGCACATGCCACCATGCCAGGTTAATTTTTTTAAATATCTTTTTGTAGAGATGGGGTCTCACTTGTTGCCCAGGCTGTTCTCAAACTCCTGAGCTCAAGCAATCCACTCTCCTCAGCCTCCCAAAATGCTGGGATTACAAGTGTGAACCAGTGTGCCCAACTTTAAATTTTTTTCTCATAATTAATGAAGATCAAAATACTATTGGCTGATAATTTTTGAAAACATACATTAAATTATGTAATTATACATGACCAGTAACATTATTATTCAGTCAGCCCAAACACATGGAATTTTTAAATCTGCATAACTACGACAATAGAACCTCAATATAGGAAAAATTCTTTTCAGCATTTTGAATAAAAACACAGCCTTATAGTATGAGGTATTTGAAACTGATCACATACATTTTATGCTCCTTGAGAGTTTTTTCTTTCTTTCTTTCTTTTGAGACAGGGTCTTGCTCTGTTGCCCAGGTTGGAGTGTGGTGGCATGATCTCGGCTCACTGCAACCTTTATCTCCCGGGCTCAAACGATTCTCCTGCCTCAGTCTCCCAAGTAGCTGGGATTACAGGCACCCACCACCATGCCCAACTAATTATTTCTGTATTTTTAGTAGAGACGGGTTTTCACCCTGTTGGCCAGGCTGGTCTTGAACTCCTGACCTCAGGTGAAATGCCTACCTGGGCCTCCCAATGTGCTGAGATTATAGGCGTGAGCCACTGTGCCCAGCCACTTGAGAGTATTTTCTTTTTCAAAATAATAAACCTCGGCATTAAAGTCACTGAAATAAGTATATTTTCAAAAGAATTTGACAAATATTTCTTTTAAATATATGGATTATTGCTCAACTTCCTTATTATTAACACCACTATTCTTCTAGTCACTCATCATTATAATTTATACTTTTATTTTATTCATCCAGATATCAAATTCTATTATTCTTTTGAAAGAATATTCTGTTGCCTACTAAAAATCCTAATTAATTTATATGAATATTACTATGAGAATATATTTTAAGGATTAGTCTACATTGATTTGTTTATTTAAAAGTTAATGGAAAAATATCAACTCACATTTATTGAACAACTTACTATGTCCTAAGCAGCATTGCAAACACTTTAAAATGTAAAATTCAATGAATTCTTACCTCGACACTCTGTGTTAGGTATTATTAACCTAGTTTCACAGATGAGAAATTGAGAATAGAGAAGTTAAATAATTTGCCAAAGGGTTGACAAATAAAACTGGTGAAGCCAGGATGGAGAGTTTACACCAAACTGCTCACTATGCTACCTGAACGGTTTTATGAGAACCAAATTAACTACATTTGTGTCTTCTGGGGTTTGGGTGACCCACTATACTATTTCTAATAAATTCTTGCTCTGACAGATTCCACAGGGAAATGAAGGATGTATTTGGTAGAGAAAAGGAACCACCGAGTGTCAGGGCCTCCATTACCAAGGGAGGAAAGAAGAGGAACACGTCCTACTACCTTCAGATAGAAACTAGCAGAGTCCTGTTTCCCTAGTCCTGCCTTGTCATCCTTCTTCCAGTCTAGCTAGGCAAAGCTGCCAGGTAATTTGTTCAATAGCACCCCTTACATCATGTTATTTTCTTACCCAAGAACTAAAGTGACTTTGTAATGCTTGCAGAAGCAAGTCCAAACTACTCCAGTTGATACTGAATATACTTTTTATTTAGCTCCATTGTATTTATCTTTCACTTCTTCCAAATACAAATCTTCTATTCCCAAACCTTGCAGTCATCCTTGAGTCCCCTCTTTCTCTAACACCTCATAGCCAATCTATCAGCAAATCTCACTGACTCTAACTTCAAAACATACCCTGAATCCAATTGCTTATCAGAACCTTTGCTGCTACCACCCTAGATCATGTGATTATTAACCTTTTTTTGGACCACTAACATAGCTGCCTAATTGGTTCAACTGCTTTCACCCTGACCAGTCTACAGAATCTTCCAAACACTGCAGCCAAAGCATCGTTTTAATATAAATTACTCCTTTGCTAAAATCCCTCTTGTATCTCTCCATATGATGCAGGATAAAAGTCCAAAGGCTTTACCAGAGATTACAAGGGACTACATAATTTGGCCCCAGCAATCTCTCTGCCTTTATCGCTTTCCTTTCTCCCCCTTGATCACTTTGTACTAGCCACATTGGTACATGTTATTCTTTGTAGATGTATATTTAGAAGTAATTTCTAAAAATATAAATAGTTTCCATGTATCACTCCCTGGAGCATAAAGATAGAATTAGATAGAAACTCTGGATGGGTGCGGTGGCTTATGCCTGTAACCCCAATGTTTTGGGAGGCCAGGGTAGCAGGATGGCTTGAGCCCAGTAGTTTGAGACCAGCCTGGGGAAAATAGTGAGATGCTATCACTACAAAAATTTTAAAAATTAGCCAACTGTGATGGTGTCTGCCTATGGTCCCAGCTAGTGGTGTGGCGGTGGGCTGAGGTGGGAGGATCACTGGAGCCTGGGAGAGTGAGGCTGCAGTGAGCTGTGATCGTGCCACTGCACTCTAGCCCCGGCAACAACGGAGTGAGTCCCTCTCCACCCCTCGCCAAACACACACACACACACACACACACACACACACACACACACACACAGAAAAGAAAGAAAACTTTGAGTTTTCTATAAAAATATTGGCTGAAATTCCTGTGGATAAAAACAATAGTCATTATAATTGAAATTGTAGTCTCTGGAGAAATACAGTTTTTTTATACCTTCTTATACTTGAAAAATACAGTGATTAAATGTCACCCTTAAATTCTCTTAAGGATTTTGAAAAAATTTCTTTAACCTATACATAATATACCATTGATAGAAACATAACACCAAAGACATTAATAAACTGATATTTTCTAAATAGAAAGAGCTTATGAATATAAAATCCTAACCCTGAATATTTTTTAGTAACATTATCCACTTTGAATTTTGGTAATACATAACAAAAATTGAGCTCGAGATGCAGTCTATTCTTCTCCTTCCTTGAAGTAAAATCACTGTTAAAACTAATAAAATTGGATTTTACTTTATCTTCTGTTTAAATATAAACTTTATCAAAGTCTTTATAAAGCATTTTTTAGCCCTTTAAAAAAATTCCATTTTAATGCTGAACAAAATATTATAAAACTGAGGAGATAAATGTCTTTTTTTTTAAGTTCTGAGATAAATGTGCAGAACACACAGGTTTGTTACATAGGTATACATGTGTCATAGTGTTTTGCTGCACATATCAACCTACCATCTAGGTTTTAAGCCCAACATGCATTAGGTATTTGTCCTAATGATCTCCCTCCACTTCCCCCCAACCCCCCTGAAGGGGCCTGGTGTGTGATGCTACCCTCCCTGTGTCCATGTGTTTTCATGGTTCAACTCCCATTTATGAGTGAGAATATGTGGTGTTTGGTTTTCTGTTCCTGTTTTAGTTTGCTGAGAAATATGGTTTCCAGCTTCATCCATGTCCCTGAAAAGGACATGAACTCATTTTTTTTTTTTTTTTTTTTTTATGGCTGCATAGTATACCATGATGTGTAAATGTGCCACAGTTTCTTTATCCAGTCTATCATTGATGGGCATTTTGGTTAGGTCTAAGTCTTTGCTATTGTAAATAGTGCTGCAATAAACATGTGTGCATGTGTCTTTATAGTAGAATGATTTGTAATCCTCTGGGTATATACCCAGTAATGGGATTGCTGGGTTAAATGGTATTTCTGGTTCTAGATCCTTGAGGAATAACCACACTGTCTTCCACAATGGTTGTACTGGTTTACACTCCCACCAACAGTGTATAAGTGTTCCTATTTCTCCACATCCTTGCAGCATCTGTTGTTTCCTGACTTTTTAATGATTGCCATTCTAACTGACATGAAATGGTATCTCATTGAAGTTTTGATTTGCATTTTTCTAATGACCAGTGATGATGAGCTTTTTCATATGTTTGTTGGCCGTATAAATGTCTTCTTTTGAGAAGTGTCTGTTCATATCCTTTGCCCACTTTTTGATGGGTTTGTTTGTTTTTTTCCTTGTAAATTTGTTTAAGTTCCTAGTAGATTCTGGATATTAGCCCTTTGTCAGATAGCGAGATTGCAAAATTTTTCTCTCATTCTGTAGGTTGCCTGTTCACTCTAATGATAGTTTCTTTTGCTGTGCAGAAGCTCTTTAATTTAGTTAGATCCCATTTGTTAATTTTGGCTTTTGTTGCAATTGCTTTTGGTGTTTTAGTCATGAAGTCTTTGCTCATGCCTATGTCCTGAACGGTATCGCCCAGGTTTTCTTCTAATGCTTTTATGGTTTTAGGTTTTATGTGTAAGTTTTTAATCCATCTTGAGTTAATTTTTGTATAAGGTGTAAAGAAGGGGTCCAGTTTCAGTTTTCTGCATATGGCTAGCCAGTTTTCCCAACACCATTTATTAAATAGGGAATCTTTTCCCCATTGCTTGTTTTTGTCAGGTTTGTCAAAGATCAGATAGTTGTAGATGTGTGGTGTTATTTCTGAGGCCTCTATTCTGTTCCATTGGTCTATATATCTGTTTTGGTACTTGCACCATGCCATTTTGGTTAGTGCAGCCTTGTAGCATAGTTTGAAGTCAGCTTGTGTGATGCCTCCAGTTTCGTTCTTTTTGCTTAGGATTGCCTTGGCTTATACAGGCTCTTTTTTGGTTTCATATGAAATTTAAAGTAGTTTTTCCTAGTTCTGTGAAGAAAGTCAATGGTACCTTGATGGGAATAGCATTGAATCTATAAATTACTTTAGGCAGGATGGCCATTTTCACTATACTGATTCTTCCTATCCATGGGCATGGAATTTTTTTCCATTTGTTTGTGTCCTCCCTTATTTCTTTGAGCAGTGGTTTGTAGTTTTTGAAGAGGTCCTTCATATCCCTTGTAAGTTGGATTCCTAGGTATTTTATTCTCTTTGTAACAATTGTGAATGGGAGTTCAGTCATGATTTGGCTCTCTGCTTGTCTATTGTTGGTGTATAGGAATGCTTGTGATTTTTGCACATTGATTTTGTATCCTGAGACTTTGCTGAAGTTGTTTATGAGCTTAAGGATTTTTTGGGGCTGAGATGATGGGATTTTCTAAATATACAATCATGCCATCTGCAAAGAGGGACAATTTGACTTCCCCTCTTCCTGTTTGAATACCTTTATTTCTTTCTCTTGCTTGATTGCCCTAGCCAGAACTTTGAATACTGTGTTGAATAGGAGTGATGAGAGAGGGTATCCTTGTCTTTGCTGGTTTTCAAAGGGAATGCTTCCAGCTTTTGCCCATTCAGTATGATATTGGCTATGGGTTCATCATAAATAGCTCTTACTATTTTGAGATACATTCCATTAATATCTAGTTTACTGAGAGTTTTTAGCATGAAAGGGTGTTGAATTTTATCAAAGGCCTTTTCTGCATCTATTGAGATAATCATGTGGTTTTTGTCATTGGTCAATTTATGTTATGGATTACATTTATTGATTTGTGTATGTTGAACCAAGCCAACTTGATCATGGTGGATAAGCTTTTTCGATGTGCTGCTGGATTCTGTTTGCCAGTATTTTATTGAGGATTTTTGTATCAATGTTCATCAGAGATATGGCCTGAATTTTTTGTTGTTGTTGTGTCTCTGCCAGGTTTTGGTATCAGGATGATGTTAGCCTCATAACATGAGCTAGGCAGGAGTCCCTCTTTTTCTATTTTTTGGAATAGTTTCAGAAAGAATGGTGCCAGCTCCTCTTTGTACCTCTGGCAGAATTTGGCTGTGAATCCGTCTGGTCCTGGACTTTTTGGTTGGTAGGCTATTAATTGCTGCCTCAATTTCAAAACTTGTTATTGGTCTTTTCAGGGATTCGACTTCTTCCTGGTTATTCTTGGGAAGGTGTATGTGTCCAGGAATTCATCTATTTCTTCTAGATTTTCTAGTTTATTTGCGTAGAGGTGTTTATAGCATTCTCTGATGGTAGTTTGTATTTCCGTGGGATCAGTGGTGCTATCCCCTTTATCGTTTTTTATTTTGTCTGTTTGATTCTTCTCTCTTTTCTTCCTTATTAGTTTGACTAGTGGTCTATCTATTTTGTTAATCTTTTCAAAATAATCAGCTCCTGGATTCACTGAGTTTTTGAAGGGTTTTGTATGTCTCTATCTCTTTCAGTTCTGTTCTGATCTTAGCTATTTCTTTTCTTCTGCTAGCTTTTGAATGTGTTTGCTCTTGCTTCTCTAGTTATTTTAATTGTGATATTAGAGTGTTGATTTTAGATCTTTCCCTCTTTCTGGTGTGGGCATTCAGTGCTATAAATTTCCCTCTTAGCACTGCTTTAGCTATGCCCCAGAGATTCTGGTATGTTGTCTTGTTTTTCTCATTGGTTTCAAATAACTTATTTATTTCTGCCTTAATTTCATTATTTACTCAGTAGTCATTCAGGAGCAGATTGTTCAATTTCCATGTAGTTGCGCAGTTTTGAGTGAATTTCTTAATCCTGAATTCTAATTTGATTGCACTGTGTTCTGAGAGACTGTTTGTTATGATTGCCATTCTTTTGCATTTGCTGAGGAGTGTTTTACTTCCAATTGTGTGGTTGATTTTAGAATGAGTGCCATGTGGCAGTGAGAAGAATGTATATTCTGTTGATTTGGGGTGGACAGCTCTGTAGATGTCTATTAGGTCCACTTAGCCCAGAGCTGAGTTCAAGTCTTGTATATCCTTGTTAATTTTCTGTCTCGTTGATCTGTCTAATTTTGACAGTGGGTTGTCAAGGTCGCCCATTTCTATTGTTTGGGAGCCTAAGTCTCTTTGTAGGTCTCTAAGAACTTTTTTTTATGAATCTGGGTGCCCCTCTATTGGGTGCATATATATTTAGGATAATTAGCTCTTCTTGTTGCATTGATCCCTTTACCATTATGTAATGCTCTTCTGTTTTTTTTTTTTTTTTAATCTTTGTTGGTTTAAAATCTTTTTTATCATAGACTAAAATTGCAACCCCTGCATTTTTTTTTTTTTTTTGCTTTTAATTTGCTTGATAAATATTCCTCCATCCCTTTGTTTTGAGCCTATGTGTATCTTTGCACATGAGATGGGTGTCTTGAATGTAGCACACCAATAGGTCTTGACTCTTTTTCCAATTTGCCAGTGTCTTTAAATTGGGACATTTAGCTCATTTAAGGTTAATATTGTTATGTGTGAATTTGATCCTGTCATCATAATTCTAGCTGGTTATTTTGCACATTAGTTGATGCAGTTTCTTCATAGTATCATTAGTCTTTACACTTTGGTGTGTTTTTGCAGTGGCTGGTGCCATTTTTTGTTGTTGTTGTTGTTTTGTTTTTTTCCATATTTAGTGCTTCCTTTAGGAGCTTTTGTAAGGCATGACTGGTGGTGACAAAATCACTCAGCATTTGCTTGTCTGGAAAGGATTTTATTTCTCCTTCACTTATGAAGCTTAGTCTGACTGGATACGAAATTCTGGGTTGCAAATTCTTTTCTTTAAGAATGTTGAATATTGGCCCGCACTCTCTTCTGGCTTGGAGGGTTTCTGCAGAGAGAGCCACTGTTAGTCTGATGGGCTTCTCTTTGTAGGTAATCTGACCTTTCTCTCTGGCTGCCCTTAACATTTTTTCCTTCATTTCAACCTTGGAGAATCTGATGATTATGTATCTTAGGGTTGCTCTTCTCAAGGAGTATATTAGTCTGTATTTCCTGAATTTGAATGTTGGCCTGTCTTGCTAGGTTGGGGAAGTTCTCCTGGATAATATCCTGAAGTGTGTTTTCCAACTTGATCAAATTCTCCCTGTCATTTTCAGGTATACCAATCAATGATAGATTTGGTCTTTTCACATAGTCTCATATTTCTTGGAAGCTTTATTTGCTCCTTTTTATTCTTTTTTCTCTAGTCTTGTCTTCACACCTTATTTCAGTAAGTTGATCTTCAATCTCTGATACACTTTCTTCCACTTGACCAATTTGGCTATTGATACTTGTGTATATTTCATGAAGTTCTCGTGCTGTGTTTTTCAGCTCCATCAGGTCATTCATATTCTTCTCTAAACTGGTTTTTCTAGTTAGCAGTTCCTGTAACCTTTTATGAAGGTTCTTAGCTTTCTTGCATTGGTTTAGAATATGCTCCTTTAGCTTGGAGGAGTATGTTATTACCCCTCTTCTGAAGCCTACTTCTGTCAATTCATCAAACTCATTCTCCGTCCAGTTTTGAGCCCTTGCTGGAGAGGAGTTGCGATCATTTGGAGGAGAATAGGTGTTCTGGTTTTTGGGATTTTCAGCAAGTTTGCACTGGTTTTTCCTCATCTTCATGGTTTTATCTACGTTCGATCTTTGAGGCTGATGACCTTTGGATGGGGGTTTTTGTGTGGGGGTCCTTTTTGTTGATGTTGATGCTATTCCTTTGTTTGTTATTTTTTCTTCTAACAGTCAGGTCCCTCTGCTGCAGGTCTGCTGGAGTTTGCTGTAGGTCCACTCCAGACCCTGTTTGCCTGGGTATCACCAGTGGACGCTGCAAAACAGGAAAAACTGCTGCCTGGTCCTTCCTCTGGAAGCTTTGTCCCAGAAGGACAGCAGCCTGAGGCCAGCTGGAGCTCTCCTGTATGAGGAGTGTGTCAACCCCTGCTGGGAGGTCTCTCCCGTTAGGAGCCACGGGGTTCAAGGACCCACCTGAAGAGGCAGTCTGTCCCTTAGCAGAGCTCCAGCGCTGAGCTGGGAGAATCTTCCTTGTCAGAATCTGCTGCTCTCTTCAGAGCTGGCAGGCCGGAAGGTTTAATTCCGCTGAAGCTGAGCCCACAGCTGCCCCTTCCCCCAGGTGGTCTGTCCTAGGGAGATAGGAGTTTTATCTCGAAGCCCCTGGCTGGGGCTGCTGCCTTTCTTTCAGACATGCCCTGCCTAGTGAGGAGGAATCTAGAGAGGCAGTCTGGCCACAGCCACTTTGCTGCACTGTGGTGAGTTCCACCCAGTCTGAACTTCCCGGCCTCCTTAGCACTGTCAGGGGAAACTGCCTACTCAAGCCTCAGTAATGGCAGACGCCCCTCCCCACCACCAAGATGGGTCATCTCAGGTTGACTTCAGACTGCTGTGCTGGCAGTGAGAATTTCAATCTAGTGGTGCTTAGCTTGCTGGGCTCCACGGGAGTGGGACACACTGAGTGGGACACACTGAGCGAGACCACTTGGCTCCCTGGCTTCAACCCCCTTTCCATGGGAGTGAACGGTTCTGTCTTGCTGGGGTTCCAGGTACCACTCAGTTGGAAATGCAGAAATCACCCACCTTCTGTGGTGGTCTCACTGGGAGCTACAGACAGGCGCTGTTCCTATTCGGCCATCTTGCCAGATCCCCGATAAATGTCTTTATATAAATTTTTTTTATTTAAAATTTACCTGGTTTCTGCAATTGACCAATGGATCCAATATTAAAAATTATAAAATGAAATGATAAAAGTACTAGATGATGATATTCTACTGTTTGCAAACACCATCTTTTGTTTATCCATTCATCTGTAATAGACATTTCAATTGTTTCACCGTTTGGCTATTGCGAATAATGCTGCTATGAACATCAACATATAAATATCTGTTTGAGCCCTTGCTTTTAATTCCTTTGTGTATATACTTAAAAATTGAATTGTTGGATCATAATATGGTTGGTTGTATGTTTAATTTTTTGAGGAACTGCCGTCCTGTTTTCCACAGCAGCTGTACATCTTACATTTCCACTAGCAATGCCCAATGTTTCCAGTTTCTACACATCCTCTCTAATACTTATTATTTACTGTTTTGTGTTTTGTGTTCAGGACTGACACATAAATGGAATTTCTAACATTCAAGGTTATTCACTGAAGCATTGTTTCTCTCAGGGACAAATGAATATAACGCAATTGTCCTTTAATGGTAGATTACTTAAATAAGTGGTTAGAATGTGTGCCCGATAATGTGATTGTGGATCTGATACATTTATAATGTTACTGTTTGACGAGGGGAAAGTAGCAATGAATGAAAATGAAGTCGGTTCTTAAATCATCTTGAGCTAATGCTAGAAACAAGAAATATGTAGAATTAGATATTTCTTTGAAAAAAAATGTAAGAATTATAGATATTGTCTACAGTAGTGGCTACTTGTTAGTCAAATGTAGACATTCAGGAAGACTCCTTAAAGGGTGGGAGCAGCCTTGTTTTTGCATTCTCCTCTCTTGCTTGACAGAATGGGTGCCTGGGCTAGAGCAGACATCTTAGATTGTGAAGCAATTCTCTTAGTATGATGAACCAGTGATATAGAAGGAGCCTAGGTCCCTGCTGATTATAGAATTTCCTGGAAATTTCCATGTTCTTCATGCCACTACTGTGTATTCTTTTTAAATATGGTGGAGCAAAAGTTTAATGAATATAGGAGCAGAGGTGAAAGCAGATTGACAGTTAGGAGGCTTATACAACAGTTCAGGTGAGAAGCAACCAAGATTAAGAGGTAGTGGAATAATAATAGATGGTGAGATTTAGAGTATACTTTAAAGAACAATACAACAGACCTGGCTGGTGGATTGAATGCATACTAATTATTGAGATAGAAATGAAGCATACATCCCTATTTTTAGCTAGAATGAAGTTACTGTTTACTAAGTTGGGAAAAATTGCAGGTGGTGAAGCCATGTTTTTTGTCTGCTTTTTTTAATTTTTGAAGGTCAGACCTAATCAAGACTATTTCGAGTATGCTAATTTTAGATGCTGTTATATTTCCATACTGAAATATGGTGGGGGCATTTGATAAATGATTCTGCATTTTGAGGGAGAGAACTGGGCTGGAGATATATAATTATGGATTTATCAGATATCAGCTAGGAAACATGTATAGATAAAGAAGACATCAAAAGACTGAGTTGATGGGCACTCTGAAGTTTGCAAATTCAGAAAATAAGGAATCAGCAAAGAAAACTGAGAAGCAGCAGCCAGTGAGGTCTCTTAGCAGCAAAAGACTTGTTTCAAGAAGAATGGAGTGATCATTTGTGATAAATCCTGCTTTTAGGTCCAGGTAAATTAAAATAAAAAATTCAGGATTGAATTTGGCAATGTGAATGACAAGGATAGCCTTGTCAAGTGCTGTTTAAACAGAATAGTGATGAAAAAGACCTTACTGGAGTGGATTCAAGAAAGAATGAGGAGATAGACATTAGAGATTCTTGGGACAGACAACTCTTTTTAGAGCCTTTGTTGTAAAGAGGAGCAGAGAAATGAGGAGTTAGCTTTTTATCACTTTATTTTAGATGGGAAATACTATAACATGTTTTTATGTTTGCAGGACAGATTCAGTAGAAAAGACCAGTAGAAAGCAAAAAACAGGAGGGAGAAAAATCCATGTCCTATCTTTGAGTAGGTGACAAGGGACAGAATCCAGTGCACACATGAAGAGGCTGGCCTTTTGCATGAGTAAAAATAGTTCAACCAAAGGTTAGAGCACACATTTTTGTTTCGGAATTTATATTTTGTTGTTGGAATGTTGGGACATTTTCTCCTAATTTCTTCAATTTTTCAGTAAAATAATAGACAAAGTCATCAGTTGAGAGTGGGAGGATGGAGGAAATGTTAGAGGCTTGGGGATAGAAAAGAAGATGGGAAATAGAGAAAACAGTGTGAAGAGTGAATTGAACAAGATAAAATTAGTAGGGGGGTTGAAAGTTAGTAATCGTAAACGTAAGCTGGGACCAGTCAGCACTGTGATGGGGTTTTTTGCCAGCTATATTCTCCCCTTGGGTACAGGTGCAGAAGAGGTAGAGGGTTATATTTACCCAGGCTTGGAAACTTGGCCATGAGAATACAATGGAGGCAAAGAAAAAGGAGGGAGTTGCTAATATATATAAGGAAATGACTATAATGATGAGCCATGGTATCTAAGCCAGGTAGGAGAGAAGTTAGGAATGAGAGAGGCAAAAAGGAGTAAAAAGGCATTAGAGTGAATGAATTGGAGGTCCAGTGGGCTTGAGGTTTTTAGATGTCAGATATCTACTGGGAACAAACTGAGAAGAGTAAAAGTGGTGGTCAGAGTGTGTGGTATTAAAAATTAATATTACAGAGAGGGCATTGCTATTGGTAATGGCAAAGTCCAGGGTACCACCATAGAGTGGTTACCTGAGGCAGGTTGGAGGCTAAGATTATTGAAGAAGAGGTAAAAAACCTAGTGGCCACAGTATTGGAAAAATGATCTATGTGGATATTGCAGTCACCAAGAATTAAGAGAGCAAACCAGGTGCCTAGAATATTTGTATTGGTCCATTCTTGCACTGCTATAAAGAAATACCTGAGACTGGGAATTTATTTAAAAAGAAGTTTAGGGCCAAGCATGGTGGCTTACGCCTGTAATCCAGCACTTTGGGAGGCCGTGGTGGGCGAATCACCTGAGGTCGGGAGTTCAAGACCAGCCTGATCAACATGGTGAAACCCCATCTCTACTAAAAATACAAAATGTGTCAGGCATGGTGGCGCATGCCTGTAATCCCAGCTACTCGGGATGCTGAGGCAGAAGAATCACTTCAACCCAGGAGGCGGAGGTTGCAGTGAGCCAAGATCACGCCATTGCACTCTAGCCTGGGCAACAAGAGCAAAATTTCTTCTCAGAAAAAAAAGGAAAGAGGTTTAATTGGTTCAGAGTTCTGTAGGCTATACAGGAAGCATGGCAACATGTGCTCAGCTTCAATCATGGCAGAAGGCAAAGGAGAAGCTGGCACTTCACATGGCAGAAGCAGGGGGAGGAGAGAGAGCAGAGAGGTGCTACATGCTTTTAAACAACTAGATCTCATGAGAACTCTATCACAAGAGCAGCACTAGATGGGTGGTTTCTAAACCATTAGGAATGGCCCCCATGATCCAATCCCCCGCACCAGGCCCATCTCCGACAATGGAATTACAATTGAACATGAGATTTGGGTGGGAGCACAGACCCAAACCATATCAATATGCAAGTAATTACAGAGTGATGTAGAAGTCATAGATGTCAAACTTCTCATTAATTCCTTAAAAAATGAACTGTCTTAGGTATGTGAATACACTGGAAACTTAAGACAATTCTATGTTGATATAATATTAGTTCACTTTCCCTGTTTTAATTAAATGCTAACAAAATACTAGGCACTGAAGAAAGAAAGATTTATAAGGATGGCACAGCCTCTGATATTAAGAAAACGACTCTAATATAGGCAACAAACATGCAAACAAATGGCAATTCAGTGAAAATGCATTTCCACAATCTGTGAAACAATAAAAACAAAAAAATTATGTTGGTCATGAATTGCTGAAATGAAAGCCTTCTTGATCATATACAAGTCATCCCTGGATGCAGTTCAAAATTGGATCCACCTTACACTGATTTTCTCAAAAATATCTACTGAGTACTACCTGAGAGTGTATAAAGTGTGGTAGAAGACAGGATTATATATTAAATTCTAACTCTGTCTTTATATTGAATGATATTATGGTAGGTCTTATCATACATTAAATTCTCTGTGGTTAATTTTTTTTCCAGACATTTTATTCAGGCAGTGCATGAGCTCTGATCAGCTAGGGGCAAAGTTATTCTTTCATGTTACATCAAATTATCTGAGTCATGTAAGTATTTGTTTAAAGTCAGAGCTTTGGCTAAGAAAAATATCAAGGGAAAACAAAAGTGGTAACTGGATGCTGAAGACAGAGGATATTATCTAATATTCAGATTTTCTCTGAGAACTTAAAAAAGGCTCAGTGTCAGTGGGATGCTGTTTTGTTTTTGTTTTGGGTGATTTTTTTTGATCAAATAGTATTATCTGTCAGAGCATCTAATAATGTCACTGGATGGCTGGTATTTACCTCCCTGTAATGATCATGACATGCTAGTGAATAACCAATTTCAAGAAGAGAACTTGCAGCCTTCCTGAGAATATTTATCTCTCATCTTCTTGGTTGGAAGCTTATTATAATTTCACAGTTTACTTAAAGGAA
Source organism: Papio anubis (assembly GCF_008728515.1). Classification (NCBI taxonomy): domain Eukaryota; kingdom Metazoa; phylum Chordata; class Mammalia; order Primates; family Cercopithecidae; genus Papio; species Papio anubis. The sequence goes on from NC_044981.1 coordinate 53,258,139, forward strand.
CTCAGTATCTATTGATTCTTTAATTCATAGTAATAACTTGCTTGAATGATTTTTTTTCACCTAAACATGTAACAATATATGTTAATATATTGAGTTGGGGATAAAAATGGCACCTATCTCACGAGGTTATAGTGAACATTACATAATTCATGTATAGCTGTGAAAAATGCTTAATATAAACTAACATTATTGTTGTTATTATTGCCATCATAATTATTATTTTGACTACATAGCTGCTTTGTTTTGAAACATCTAGTTGCAAGTAAACAGAACCCAATTAGGAGTAATGCAAGCATACAATGAAGCTTAATTGAATTTACAGCGACAGTGGAGTGACATAAGGGCTGGAATGGTATTAGGACTCAGAAGACAATGGGATTAGAACCAGGAGAACCATTAAAACTCTATTTAAGCATCTCTCTTTTTATTTCTACATACCTGCATCTTTTTTTTTTTTTTTTTTTTGGTCTCTGCATAATGGCTGAAAGCAGAAATCTCTGCTTTTCATCTGTAAGGTGGAATGGCATTGCCGTAGCCCCCGAATTTACATGAAGGTACAGACACATGCAGGACTAACCAGCTGACTCTGAATTCCATTTCTACATAGGGGAGAAAGTGTAGTCCATCCAATTTGGCTTAGTAATCATCTTCTGACCTTGTTAGGATTGAGGATAAATTGATACAAGTTACTCATCCTCATGATACTTGGGTAGAAGCAGGAGGATTATTATTAGTATGGCAAACAAAGATCTACCACATACTATTAATTTCTCAACACATATGTAAGTCTTTCTTTCTATATTCCCAAAGGTATCCTATCCATGATCCAACTAACTTACGTGTAACAACAAACTACTCAACGACCTCATAACCGGAGGAACCTGATCTTCTTTTGGTCATAGGCCCACATAGGTCAATTGCTCTACTTAAGACAAATGGAGATTTATCTGTGTCTAGAGATGTGTCACGTGTTTACCTCTAAGGCTGGGACAAATAGATAGGGGTAAAGATATACTGTATGATTGACAGCCGCACTGGAATCACATGAATGGGGAAGGGATGGCTCCACAAAGGTAGAGTGCTTATAAGATACTTTCTAAGCCACTGCTATATTCCAACCCTAGCTGCCCAGCATTCACATTATGAGAAATTATTATATGTCTCTACCTAATAAGCTATAATAATTCCATATACCACCAAATACACACTCAGTTCCTAAGGGAAATAAATCAATATTCTCTCCAGATGACACATCTACTGATAAGGTCCAGATGCAATCCTCTATGATGCATTTAACCACCCTACCACTTAAAATCCACCATGAAGGTAGGCAGAAAACAATAATAATAAAACAAGATAACTGCAATAGCTGTCTTATTTGTGAAGTAGAGAAGGAAAAATAACAAAAAGTCATCACTGCATCTTAGTGTAAATCATATTCTATAGGAAAGGGTAGTAAGGATCCCTACCTTTGTCCATGGAGTAATTTCCAGGTTACATATCTGCCTCCTTTTGCTATGACTGCCAGGAGGATTGCCGGCATTCATTTTCCTCTGTGGTCATAATCCAAAGCAGCATATGATAAGATTTCATCTGGAGAACTATGATCTCTTAGTCCACTCATTTTCTGTGGATATGATTATAATAAACTGAGTGTTGAATTAATGGTTGAACAAAAATAGATCTTTTTCAGGCTCGAGGGTTCTCTGACAACTACATTTTCTGAAGTAACCCACTCTTTTGCTTGTTAATTTATTTCTGAAACCCCCAAAGGATAATAATCAGCATTAGAAACCTTGGATCTAGAGCACTGAATCTTAACCCCACAGGTGTTTGTCTCAGTAATTGCCGTTAGTGCTCTGCTGGTCTCCTGAGGCCACTGCTCACTGGCTTCCACTGTGCCCTTAGCTGAAGGTGGTGAAGGCGAACCTGTCTGTACCCTGTCCCGGTGCATCCCAGTAGATGCTTTACACTATCTACTACCTGAAGAGAGAGAGTATTACCTCTGTCATTCTGGGAACAAATATTAAGATGTGGTTGGAAAATAAAATCTATGACTTAAGCTACTTCTGGATAGCAATCTTACTTTTTTTCTTCCTTTTTCATTTTTCTTTTTTTTGTTGTTGTTTTTTGAGATGGAGTCTTACTCTGTCATCCAGGCTGGAGTGCAACGGCGTGATCTCGGCTCACTGCAACCTCCACCTCCTGGGTTCAAGCGATTCTCCTGACTGTCTCCAAAGTAGCTGGGACTACAGTGTTAGGTACCACCAGCCAACTAATTTTTTTTGCATTTTTAGTAGAGATGGGGTTTCACCATGGCCATTACGATGATCTCAATCTCCCTGACCTGGTGATCCACCCGCCTCAAATCCCAAAGTGCTGGGATTATAGGTGTGAGGCCACCGTGCCTGGCCAGCAATCTTACTTTTTTGGGGAGGCGGAGTCTGCAGCTCTGCCGCTTGGCGGCTGGAGTGCAGTGGCGGGATCACCGGCTCACTGCAAGCTCAGCCTCCCGGTTCCACGCCGACTCTCCAGCCTCCAGGAGTAGCTGGTTAGAAATGCGCCACCTGTGAAGCCTAGTTTTTGTATTTTTTTAGTAGAGCCGAGTTTCACCGTGTTAAGCAAGTGGTCTCGATCTCCTGACCTCGTGATCACCAGCCTCGGCCTCCCAAAGTGCTGGGATTACAGGCTTGAGCACGCCCGGCGTGCAATCTTACTTTCTTACCTCCCTGATTTTTGTCTGCTCTAACTTTTGCTTAGAAGCAAATGAGTATTTTCTTTCAAAATTCATAAAGCACTGCTTTTCTGATTCTCAGCCATCTCAGATTCCTGTGCTGTGTTTTATTAACAAAGATAAATATTGCTGTCTTTCTAATTGCAAATAACTAGCTTAAGAACCTAAGCATGACCACTTCTTGCAGGATCTTGCTGGAAGCTGCTGAAAGTGAACAGTATTTGCCAACGTTCTCATCTATTTCTTTTAGGTTCTCCAAAGTTCCACCTGAAGAAGGCATATCAGAAGCATAACAAGCATTTCCAATCTCCAATGCAGAGATACAGAGATCACTGCTGCCTGCAAAGAAATCTGGACTCAGACAGTTTCTCATTTCAAGATTTGTACCTGCAGGTTTACTTTTCAATATACCAATTTATACATTGAACTCTTTGGTTTACAGGGACAAAACCCAACTCATATCAGATTCAGTTTAAGATTCAGTTCATATATATATATATGAGTGCAGTGGTGACATCTTGCTCACTGTAACCTCCACCTCCCAGTTTCAAGCGATTCTCATGCCTCAGCCTCCCCAGTAGCTGGGATTACAGGTGTGAGCCACTGCACCTTGCCAGATTAAATTTAAAATGGGAACTGGATTGATAGTTTTAGACTGGGCTCTATTCAAGACTCAATCAATGTAGTAAATTTTTTGTTCTCTCTCTCCCTTATTTCTGCCCCCACCTTCCCCTCACCCCATGGCTTATTTTTTTTTTTTTTCATAAGCTGGCTTCATTTTCTTTTCCTTTACACATTTTTCCTACATGCAGTTAGGAAAGATGGAAGCCAACATTCCAGGCTACTCACTCCAGTTTAACAATCTTGGAAAGATAGCCTCTAAGTTCTGGAATTACAGTATGATATATTGATACAGTTTTTAAAAATTATCCATTTGTAAAATTGACTAATTTTTGTAATTGTACACATGTATGGCATACAATTTGATGTTTCAGTGCAAACATTGCATGATCTTAGTTATACATGGAATCTAGAAAATAACAACTGATATCATAGAAGCAGAGAGTAGAACAGTGGTAACCAGTCACTGGAGAGAGAAGGGGGAGAAGGAGGGGGAGGGGAGGATGAAGAAAGGTTGGCCAACGTGTACAAAGTTGTAATTAGATAGGAGGAATAAACTATGGTGTTCTATTGCACAGTAGGGTGACTACAGTTAATAGTAAAACATTGATATCATTTTAAACTCCACAAAATAATACTATATATTCTCTCTTTTTTTTTTTTTTTTTTTGTGACGGAGTCTTGCTCTGTCGCCCAGGTTGGAGTGCAGTGGTGTGATCTCGGCTCACTGCAACCGTCACCTCCTGGGTTCAAGCAATTCTTCTGCCTCAGCCTCCCAAGTAGCTGGGACTACAGGTGCACATCACCACAACTGGCTAATTTTTGCATTTTTAGTAGAGACAGGGTTTCACCATAGTGGCCAGGCTGGTCTCGAACTTTTGACTTCATGATCCACCTGCCTCAGCCTCCCAAAGTGCTAGGATTACAGGTGTGAGCCACCACACCCAGCCAATACTATATATTCTTTATGAATGTCTACATATGTTAAAAAAAAAGTTTTGTGACTGACATGGGAATAATAAACATTAAATTGAGCAGAGTGATTACTTCTGCAGGACCATAGGTGAGTGAGCTGCAGTGGGGTGCATAGGAACCTTAGCTATGTCGGTAATATTTTATTTCTTACACTAGTTGGTGGTTATATGGATTCTTGTTATATGATTTTTTTCAACATTTAAGTATGGCCAAACTATTTTATAGGTTTAAAAAAGAAAAAAGTCCGATTGTTATTAATGTTGGGATTTGGATTCCAGAGACAATCTCAGATTGGCCCTGTCTGGATGATCCAAGCATCCTAGTCCTTTATTTCTTCCCAGTAAAACGTGGATGGTTAGGTCATGCACTGATCACTGTGGCTGTGGGATGGGTAAGGAGATATTGTGGTTTCCAGCTCCATTACATACAAAAGGAATAGGGAAATATGACTTTTTAAAGAAAGGGATGTTGGCTAGAAAAAAAACAACTGAGGGCCGTTTTAGTCTGGGTTAATTTTCCCTAAGCGCAGCTCATTCCTTTCTCCAGTTTATTCTCAATCTGTCCAGGTATAGATTCTTACCACATTTTAAACTGTGCCCTAAAATTTTAAATTGAACCATGGCCAACACACTTGATAAGCAATGGTGGTGAAAAAAAAAATGCTTTTTTTTTTTTTTGGAGACGGAGTCTTGCTCTGTGGCCCAGGCTGGAGTGCAGTGGCATGATCTTGGCTCACTACCAAGCTCCGCCTCCCAGGTTCACACTATTCTCTTGCCTCAGCCTCCCAAGCAGCAGGGACTACAGGTACCCACCACCACACCCGGCTAATTTTTTGTATTCTTAGTAGACACAGGGTTTCACTGTGTTAACCAGGATGGTCTCAATCTCCTGACCTTGTGATCCGTCCACCTCAGCCTCCCGAAGTGCTGGGATTACAGGCATGAGCCACCACACCTGGCTTCCTTTTTAAAAATGAAAAAAATAAATCTTAATTTTTTCCTTAGGTAGTGCTGTTCAAGGTCACTCCCAAGGGGAGCATGAGGAAGGTTCCTGTGAGTGGGTGTGTGTGTTTGCACACACACATAGGTATGAAAACACCACTTCCTAGTAGTGTTTACATTTGGATCTGAGGGTAACCCGAGTGGCTAACACTTCCCTTACTATTTATTACCATGGGTCACTGTTCATTAGAATTTCACGCCATCTTAAAGCTCTTATATTTGCTGTCTTTTGATTTCATTTTGGGGGACTTGTTTTGCTAAAAACAAACAAATAAACAAACAAAACATTTCCGTAAGACATTGTCTGTAAAGACACTCCCCAACCCCTATTCTACCATGAAAACTCCCTGCTTGTGATGATGAGCTGTTGAGAGTACTCAACCATCCTCACATTTTCTGCCAATTAAACTCAGCCACAGACCACAGATGGGTAACAGTCACCATAGGTGGGTAACAATGGGATGAGGAAGGAGCCAAATTAAATATATCAGGGTGCAAACAACACATTCTCACATCTGCAGATATTTGCTACTGTTTCTACAAAAGTTTCGTCATTGGTAGGCACTCAGCCTAAGTTTTAAGAATCAACAGATAATAGCTTAATCAAAAACATCACTGTATGTATACTAGACTACCAAATTCTCCCCTGGGTTGGGAAAACCTTTCTGGACCTGAACCTTGCCTGATTTAGCCAGTTCCGTATTTTCAGAAGTTCTATTATTCTCAGCACTTCACCTGATACTAAAATAGATTATTAGCTAGAATTCTTTAGAACACAAGTAACAGACACCCATTTGTGTTTACAAATGTAGGAATGGAAAACGTGTTATGAGGATGTGTGCATATCTCATCTCCCAGGGCTAAGGATAGGATCACATCCAAGCCTCATGCAGAACCTGGACCTATGAAATGAAAAGCAGTTAGGACTCAGTTTCATTTTTTGTCTTTACTTTGCCCTGTGCCTTTATGTCCTTGTCCTCTTTCCAGATCAGTTTGCTTCCTTTTTCTATCTACATGACTATGTACAGTTACTGCACAGTTTGACTTTATAGATTCAGACACATGCTGAAGTTGTCTCCAAATTCCAAGGGAAAATCTGATTGGCTTAATTGAAGATAAATGCCTTCACCTTGTCCACAGGTTGTGCTAAGTGAAAACTTAATTTGGGGGGAGTTATTTTGAAATATCAGCTGGTCTCTTTAGAACATGGTCATTCAAGATAAACCATTATAATGGAATTTTTGCCAGCTAGAGATAAAAGACTATGTTTCTGTCTAACTCATCTTAGAGCTGGTCTTGGTTTTGATGTTTGAAATAGGTGTGGAATGTCTGCAGTAACGATAACCATAGTAATATTGGACTTTTGTATGATAATTGCAGGTTTTATAAGCTACCCAACATCTTTTTGAGGTTAGTCAGTATTATTATAATTATGCTAGATTTAGGGATATGGATATAGAGACATAGAAATTTAAGTTGCTATGCTAAGTGGTCATAACAAATCTCAAAAAAATCAGAATTTAAATTAAAATCAACTGGCTGTAAAACTTGGGCTCAAATTTAGTAATGGTATTGGAGTTCTAGTTCTATTCCATCTGGATTTTAATTTTCTTCTTACCATTTCTCATTCCAAATGCTCTAATGGCCCAGCCATTTCTCGTAATAGATTTTTTTTTTTTTTTCTTCCTTGAGAGGCAGTCTCACTCTGTCACCCAGGCTGGAGTGCAGTGACGAGATCTTGGCTCACTACAAGCTCCACCTCCCAGGTTCACGCCATTCTCCTGCCTCAGCCTCCTGAGTAGCTGGGACTACAGGCGCCCGCCACCACACCTGGCTAATTTTTTGTGTATTTTTAGTAGAGACGGGGTTTCACTGTGTTAGCCAGGCTGGTCTCGATCTCCTGACCTGGTGATCCGCCTGCCTTGGCCTCCCAAAGTGTTGGGATTGCAGGTGTGAGCCGCTGCTCCTGGCCTAGATTTTTAAACTGAAAATTATTTGTTCTTTATGCAATAACAAACACCAATGCAATCTGTCTACAGCAGTAGTATCTTATATGTTTTTGTAATTTTTTTTGGTTAAATACTCTTCCATAATTCTCTTTTTTTCAAATAACAATCATAGTGGCCATGAATTTTATTCTGCCTACATTTGTAGGTAGAACTGGGGTCCTGGCAAACATCTACTTAAATAAAGTTTAGTGTTTTAGTGGGGATTCCTTTCAATATCTACTAGAGAAATATATTTTTAGTTTGAATACAGGGAGTAGGAAAGATAGAAAAGAGCATTGTTCAAAAATGTATCTAGGCTGGGCATAGTGGCTCGCACCTGTAATCCCAGAACTTTGGGAGGCCTAGGCAGGTGGATCACCCGAGGTCAGGAGTTCGAGACTAGCCTGGCTAACATGGTAAAATCCCATCTCTACTAAAAATACAATAATTAGCTGGGTGTGGTGGTGGGAGCCTGTAATCCCAGCTACTCTGGAGGCTGAGGCAGGAGAATTGCTTGAACCCTGGAGGCAGAGGTTGCAGTGAGCTGAGATTGTGCCATTTAACTCCAGCCGGGGCAACAAGAGTGAAAACTCAGTCTCAAAAAAACAAAAAACAGAAAACAAAAATGTGTATCTATATTTGTGATTTAAATATGAATATTTTCACTATAAATTATGAATAATTTTATTCTAATAATTACAGCAGTGATTAGGAGATAATTTTTTGATATTGGAAGTTTGATGTTGAGTAATGTAGATGTTGAATCCTTTGAAGCTCAGTTTCCTCCAGAAACAGTTGCGTGTTCTCTAAGAACCAGAAGAGTTGATCTTTTGTATAAATAAACCTAACATTATAATTATGACAGCCTCATGGTTTGGTGCTGTCTTCATGATAGTGAGTTATCCTGACATCTCGTTTTTTAAAATATGCGTGACACCTCCTCCTCCTTTTTCTGTGGCTCTCACCATGTGAGGCACTGGCTTACTCCTTTGTCTTCTGCCTGATTGCAAGCTTCCTGGGGCCTCCCCAGAAGCCAAGGAGATGCCAGCACCACGCTTCTTGTACAACCTACAGAACCATAAGCAAATTAAACCTGTTTTCATTATAAATTACCCAACCTCAGTTTTTGTGTTTTGTTTTGTTTTGTTTGTTTTGTTTTGTTTTTGAGATGGAGTCTCCCTGTGGATATGCAGTGGCGTGATCTCGGCTCACTGCAAGCAAGCTCCGCCTGCCGGGTTCACGCCTTTCTCCAACCTCAGCCTCCCCGGTAGCTGGGACTACAGGCGCCCGCCACCAAGCCCGGCTAATTTTTTGTGTGTTTTTAGTAGAGACGGGGTTTCACCGTGTTAGCCAGTATGGTCTCGATCTCCTGACCTAGTGATCCGCCTGCCTTGGCCTCCCAAAGCACTGGGATTACAGGCGTGAGCCACCACGCCTAGCCCTCAGTTTTTTTTTTTTTTATAGCAACATAAAGAATGGCCTAACACATTAGGAAGAAAAAGTACATAGAAGCTTGTAAACCTAGAATTGAGAGTCTAAGAAACCAGGAGGCTTTCCTGTGAAAAAGAGAGTTAAGTTAAACTGTGAAGGAGGAGTTCATAGTAGTTTTTTTTTTTTCATTTTTAATATACAAGGGTGTTGATGGCAATATTGTGAATAGTAGAAAAAATAATCTGGATATAAAATTCTAATCAATTAGTGCTACATATATAATATATCCTCACCAAGGGGTATTATGCACCCATTCAAATAAACAATTAGAGCTCTGTCTTTTGACATGGAGGGATTTCCATGAAGTAGTGAGAAGTGAGAAAAGAAGCATGCATTTAAAAAAGCACAGGAATAGTTCCAGAGAGAGCATTCCTCAAGAAAAAGAGAGAGGAAGTGGTGTAAAGATGAGCTTCCTAGGCATAAGGAACAGCATGTGCAAATGCCCCAAGGAAGAAGACAGCCTGGTGAACTACAGTAACTGAAAGGAGAGTAAAGAGGCTGGAGCTCAGAAAATGAGGTCGGGGCTATAGGTTAAGGAGAGGTGGGAGGCATACCGGGTGAAATAGAGAAGTAGACAAGTCAGAGCGTATATTTGAGAAAGCCACATGTTTTATACCTTGAACTATTTCCTTTTTTAAAACTTAGTGATTGCATGTCATTTAACATGTAGTGATTGCTGGGGGAGCTATGCAGAGTATTCACTATAGTTTAGAATCAATGACACAAAGGAAATAAATTCTTTCCTGGCACAAAGGAAATCACCTTGTCCCCTTTCCAGTGGTTTTCTCCCATGAAGGCATACAATACGGTTCTGTAGTTCTCAACTCCCAGGCTCAATGCCCCTTCTTGGTTTTAAAGAAATATTTTGTAACATCGTCTTGTTACACTAAAACAATGAAATTTATTAATAATGTAATTTAGCCTACACATATAACTTTTAAAAATAATGTTATGTCCTGATTATAATGTAAATAAAAGGAATTTATAAAAAAAATGCTATTTGTCGTAGTATATAAACATTCATACACAAATATACCAGAAGACAGAAGAAGCTGTGAGAGGTGAGATGACTGACCTACAGATGCTAAGGAAGAATGATGAGTTTTATTATATCTCTGAAGCAGTTCTGTAGTGCCATGATCTAAAAAATGATGACTAATTCTTAGCAAATGTCTACGTTAAGCAAAATATATTGTAATTGGATTCCTGTAATTCAGTATACATTAAAACCGTGCCAAACATTTCTTGTATTTGTATGTAAAACGGAGAGAAGCTCTGAACTTAGGCAATTATAAATGAATTTTTCATCTTCATTTTGTCTGGCAGGGCTGCTATTATTTGCTCAAGACATCAGATAATTTTCCATTGTGATGGATATATCACAGGACATTGTCATTCCCAGGCCCACCATATAACCTCAATACACAGCCCTCAATCACTGTAACATTTTCCAAAAGTTCCTTATGAATTAGTCCACTGAGAAACACTGATCTGACTGGACGACAAGACACTGGAAATGTCACATTATACCAGAAGACTTCAATAACAGCCGGAAAAAATAAATAAATAAATAAACAAATAAATAAAAAGGATGTTATAAAATCACATATAGTTGGCAGAAAAAATAGTAAAGGGATTAAGTCTTAGGCATTTTAAGGGGCCTACACCAGTCAAAGCTGGAATAAAACAATGTAGAAATAGATTTTGAACAATGACTAACCTGAAGCGAGACAGAGGAACGAGGGAGGCATTGTAGGCTGGAGGTCCACTGAGCAGAGGTGGGCAAACGTGTGATGTAGAAATAAACATGATAATGTCTGGGACACAGTGATACAGAATTTCAGACATCCTCAAATTAGGCCTTCCAAAAAGGCAGTTGGAGTTGGCAGTTTACTGATGCTCCATTTTTGTTGTTGTTTTCTCTTTTTCTGTCTTAATTATAAAAAATACAAGTTATATCCCAGACCTCAGCTGAAGTTTGTGAAATCCAGTCCAGACTGTGACTCTAAGGACACCAAAAATGATCACTACTGATGTGATTTTTTATAATTCCTACAACATATAGTAACAATGAATGTCTATGATTATGCTAACAATGTTGATGATAATGACCTTTCTATATTGCTATGATAAAACACCTTAGAAGATGGCTATTCATATTCATCCATAACAATGAGTAACGAACGACTTCAGAAGTTAGATTTAGTATTTTCAAAGATGTTAAATATTGACAATTCTCATGTCCTAACAAATACTAATAACAAAAGATGAATGAATATTTTAAAAATTGAATAATTAAAATAATCAGTACTTTGTATGAAATAGATTCTATTAGCTCACTCTATGTTCTGTTTTTACACCTAATGGCATGATTATGCAATTTACCAGTAAATACCAGCATGGTTTTTAATGTTATTTACATGTATTATGAAAAATGTAAGCAACCTAATATTTTCACGTGTTTGATCTGCCCAAGAGAAAGAGAAGAGGAAATGCACTCATGAGAGAATAGGACCTAATGAGTTTAGCAATTTAAAAATTAAGGACCATGATTTTCTGCTATTTTAATTAAGTCATTTCATATCTCTTTACCTCATTCTCTAAAATAATTTGTTACAATTATCTAACCTTTTACAAATGTTTGCAAATTAAAAGAAATAATTACCCAGTACTACACCATAATTTTGAAGAATGGATGAAGCACACAGTATGATAATGTGTTTTTCATCCTTCTAAAGGAACTTCGTGATGACCAAAACAGGAAAAAAAAAAATTTTAATCTACGAATCTATTGAATTTTATTACATTTGTTTCCACACCTCTTTTCACAAATGTTTGCACCATCTTTTTGAACTTCAACTGGTCTTTAATTAGTTGTCTACACACCAATGAACACACAAACATCAGTCAAGGAATCAAATTAACACAAGATTCCTAGTTATATTATCTGCTATGCTTTATTAGTCTTTCTATCCTCTGCCCTAACCAGTGCTTGGCATAATGCCTTTTCTTTAGAAAGCTCTCAATAAACGTATTTATGGCACTTACATAATACTTTATGAACAATTTAAATGTGAGCGATATATAAAATGATTATGATGTTCATTTCAATAATTTTCACAGTAGTCTTACATGAAATGTCATAAGACAATTAAACTAATGTGATGATTCATCTGGCCACAGGTTTAGCCAACACTGACAGGAATTTTGCTTGGTAACTTCCCCAAAGTACTTGGGGAAAATATTTGTTGTTGTTGTTGTTGTTGTTTATTTTTTTGTGGTGACAAAGTCTCACTCTATTGCCTAGGCTCCCAGGCTGGAGTGCAATGGCGTGATCTCAGCTCACTGTAACCTTTGCTTCCCGGGTTCAAGCAATTCTCCTGCCTCAGTCTCCTCAGCAGCTAGGGTTACAGGCACGTTCTACCACTCCTGGCTAATTTTTAGTAGAGACGGGGTTTCACCATGTTGGTCAGGCTGGTTTGGAGCTCCTGACCTCTTGATCCACCTTGGCCTCCCAAAGTGTTGGGATTACAGGCATGAGCCACTGCGCTCAGCTGTGAAAATGTTTTCGAGAGACACATCCATTTTCTTCTCATTAGATATGACATTCTTTCTGTATTAAAGGCTTTATCTGCCTGAAAACCATTGTCTCGAACTGAACTAAAATACATACATCCTAAAGCTCTTCAAGGAACTAGAATCTTAGTGCTCTTTTTGTGTGCAAATAATGACTGAGACCTGGTAAATAATTGAAATAGCTTCTCATACTTCTCATACTTCTAAGGATTTTTAAGAAACATATTTGTTGAAAACAAATCAACAACTGAAAAAAAACATGTCATTCAGAGTATGATTTCCTTCTTTCCCAATAAAGTTAGTTGCTTTCTCTCTTCTATAATTCCTGTCTCTTTAATTGTTATCTATATTTATGTGTATATATATATTTTCTGGATTATTCTACTTTACATATATCTTATCAGTTAAATTATAAGTACTAGCCGGGCACGGTGGCTCATACCTGTAATCCCAGCACTTTGGGAGGCCGAGGCAGGTGGATCACGAGGTCAGGAGTTTGACACCACCCAGGCCAATATGGTGAAACCTCGTCTCTACTAAAAATACAAAAATGAGCCAGGTGTGGTGGTGCATGCCTGTAGTCCCAGCTACTCGGGAGGCTGAGGCAGAAGAATCGCTTGAACCCGGGAGACGGAGGTTGCAGTGAGCCAAGACCATGCCACTGCACTCCAGTCTGGGCAACAGAGTGAGACCCTGTCTCAAAAAAAAAAAAAAAAAAAAATTATAAGTACTTTCAAGACAGGAAAAAATACCTGATTGCTTTTCAACCCCCTTGCATACCTGTTAAGTATAACTTCATATTTCCACTGATTTGTTTGGACTTTAAATATTGTAGAATGGAAACATTTTTATAATTATTTAATAAATATTTAGATTAAATATTGTAGAAAGATGCAATGAAGATTGTAGTTTTTTGAACAGATATTGTTTTAAGAACCTTTTTTTTTTTGAGACGGAATCTCGCTCTGTCTCTAGACTGGAGTGCAGTGGCACAATCTGGGCTCACTGCAATCTCCGCCTCCCGGGTTCAAGCAATTCTCCTGCCTCAGCCTCCCAAGTAGCTGGGATTATAGGTGTGCACCACCATACTCAGCTAATTTTTGTATTTTTAGTAGAGACGGGGTTTCACATGTTGGCCAGGATGGTCTTGATCACCTTGACCTCGTGATCTGCCTGCCAAGGCCTCTCAAAGTGCTGGGATTACAGGTGTGAGCCACTGTTAGTGTAATCTTCCCATCCATCCTGTTAGCTACTTTTAAAGAATTAACTGTAAAAGTCTAATTTTAGTTTCTGTCTTAAATATAACCTATCCATTTACAAAATAATAGAGAATTTATTAGGCATACTTTTCATATGGAGTGACTGAGGTTTTGTATCTCCCTTCCCATATCATCTGGACCTTGTTCATTACTCATTATTTTCTATTCTCTGCTATGTCCTTTCCAACACAATTACCTGAGTACCTATAGCTACAGAAAGATTCCCAACAACCTGAAAATAACCTTTCATATGATTCTGCTCCTGCCTCTTCCTACTTTTCACATACGTGGCCATTTTCTTTCTTTCTTCCCCTCTATTGATGACTTTTGGCAGCTTGAAAACACAGTTATAACTTGGGCAACACGGTGAAACCCTGTCTCTACAAAAAAAATACAAAAATTAGCTGGGTTTGGTGGTGTGCACCTGTAATCCCAGCTACTAGGGAGGCTGAGGTGGGAGAGCTGCTTGAACTGAAAAGTTGGATGTTGCAGTGAGTTGAGACACTACACTCCAGCCTAGGGGGCAGATCAAGATCCTGTCTCAAAAAAAGAAAGAAAGGAAAGAAAACCTATTTATTTCTTTCACTTTAAATTCTACATCCAATCTATCTGACGCAAATCATATGATTTTCAATCTCATTGGCTGTCAAATTGGTTTCCTCCTTTTCATTTTCACTATTTCTCCCCTTGTCATACTATTCACACTACAGTTAGGCATAACTACTCTTCCTGACTCCCTAGAATTTATACCAAAGGCACCAACTGTTAGATTAGTCAACACATCACCAGCAAGAGACACAAGTCCATATTTTTCAAATTGCAATCAGAGTTCTTCCCAATCTGATTCCCAGTATAATTAATAGTAATGGCCACTTACGTGCTTACCGCAGATCAAGAGCTGGGATGTTTTTCACATACCATATCTAATTTATAATTCTCACAACAATCTTAGATTGTAAATAATTTTGACCTCATTCTGTGAGAAAATTACTCCAAACTTTATTTTTTTATTTTTTTGAGACCGAGTCTCGCTCTGTCGCCCAGGCTGGAGTGCAGTGGCACGATCTCAGCTCACTGCAAGCTCCGCCTCCTGGGTTTACGCCATTCTCCTGCCTCAGCCTCCCGAGTAGCTGAGACTAACAGGCGCCCACCACCTCGCCTGGCTAGTTTTTTTGTATTTTTTAGTAGAGACGGCGTTTCACCGTGTTAGCCAGGATGGTCTCGATCTTCTGACCTCGTGATCCGCCCGTCTCGGCCTCCCAAAGTGCTGGGATTACAGGCTTGAGCCACCGCGCCCGGCCTCCAAACTTTATTTCTAAACGTATCTTCCACCACAACCATGTGGTGCCCATGGCCAAATCAGGTAGTTGATTTGTGAGTTCTGGAACTTGCTTTAACTTTCATCCTCTAGCCTTTACTCTGCTCTTTCAGCATCTAATCACATGCCAATTTCATTCTCCTGAGAAGTTTGCTCATCAGTCAGGACCCAATTCAAATTCTAATAGTTCTATGAAATTCTGTCCACATTCCTCACCTACCTTCTAGGCTCCTATGTATCTTTCCATCCCATTAAGGATGGAAAGGTCTTACATAGCATAATACCTTTAATGGATTCTCTCTCTCCACTTCTATTTTCTGATCTTTTATTTGCTTTTAATAATGAACACTCTAGTAGATATCCTTCTTTCTTTGTGATTTCACTTGACTTAGCATGAAAGCATATCTTAATAAAATTAGACTTCCTGTGGGCCTCATTTTACTGTAAATATTCTTGATATTTTTAAAAATAGGATAAGTGTAGTCTCAAAATATTCGTAAGTATTGCACCTTTAAGAAACATCCAGAATTATTCTCAAAGGTTGTAGAAACATGCTAGTATATTAAGTACCACATACAGAATATTAATTTAGTCAATGGATTGCATGCCAAAAATGAGGAAGAGAACTGAAAAAAATACTAACAAGTGAGATGTGAAAATTAGGAACAGAAGGAAAAAAATAAATACATAAAACAAGACAATTCTCTACATGCTTTTGAAGAAAAGAAACTACAAATCAGACACCAAGATTTGGAAGATTAGCTTTGTACTATCCTGGAATTTGCTTTTACTTTCCTGACTTTGCCCTTTGCTCTGATGTTTCAGTATCCAGACTAATGCGAATTTCATTCTTCAGTTTAAATCAGCACATCAGTAATGATTTAGCATTTTCCTAAACTGTTTAATTACGGGCAAAATAGCCATGAAAGTCATTTTTAAGGGTCAATTCAATTTTATGATAATTTATATATTATGTCAGAAGCTTAAAATATGCCTATTATTACCCTAAATTCTATTCTTACAATACTAGGCTGCATTTTAAACATTTGCTGCAAATGACTATATCTTGAAGTCTACGTGATTACACAAGTTATTGTAAATACTCATGACAGATTTACTGAGGTGTAGGCAAGGAAATGAAAAAATAAATTTTATTATTTACTGTATTTCATGTTAAAACTAAATTATACTGTCTCTACTTCCGTAACATTGCTCCGCAGTATCCCACCTAGAGTGACCTGCTTTTGACGCACATCTCCCTATTTTAAACAATATCCTTTCATCCCAAATCTGTAACTAGGACAGTTGAGAGTCAGTACCAAAATCTTTGATGATATTTGAAATTGTGACGGGGCGCGGGGGCTCACGCCTGTAATCCCAGCACTTTGGGAGGCTGAGGGGGGTCGATCACGAGGTCAGTAGATCAAGACCATCCTGGCTAACATGGTGAAACCCCCGTCTCCACTAAAAAATACAAAAAAAAAATTAGCCGGGCGTGGTGGCGGGCACCTGTAGTCCCAGCTACTTCGGAGGCTGAGGCAGGAGAATGACGTGAACCCAGGAGGCGGAGCTTGCAGTGAGCCGAGATCGCGCCACTGCACTCTAGCCTGGGCGACAGAGCAAGACTCCGTCTCAAAAAAAAAAAAAAAAAAAAAAATTCTTTTACACACACAAAAAAGTACTTTTTCTTGTACTTTTCCACTCCTCACGTCGTCTCCAAGCCTAAAAACTCTTAGGCGTTGAGAAGGAGTCTGCACTGCGGGATGCCCAGTGGAATTACCTACTATGGATGAATCCGCCCCACACTCTCGAGGGTGCTACAACCCTTGCTCTCACCCCGCCGTCCCCAGGCCTGTCCTCCAGGCATTCATGAGCCCAGGGAGAAGCGAGGCCGGGACCACGGCCCCGCTCGGCCTAGATCCGCCTTCTTCTCAGGTGAGCGTCGCTGTCCTCCGGGATCGCTCCTTGCCCCAGCCCAGGAGCAGGGTGTCGGGACTTGTAATTGCTCCGGAGCCCCGAGGGCGGGCAGGAAAGAAAGGCTTTTTCATACTCCGCCGGGAGAGGGTTGGGTGGTTGAGTTCAGACAGGTTCCGAGCGCTTTCTGGCTGTTTGGGGTTTGGCGTGCCACGACTAGAGACTTGTTGTAACCCGTCTCCACTCCCGCCCCCTCTAGCGCTGCACCTCGGTCTCGGGGAGGCGCGGTTCGAGCCGGAATCAGCCTCCCTCCGCCGACTTGACGCTGGGCAGGTAACTCCCCTCCCCTCCCCGCCCTCGCCCGGGCGCTCGCTGCTTCCTGGGAGGCAAACCTTCGGCAGCGGGCGCGGTGTGGCGGGCGCGGTTGCGCGCGGCTTAGGGCGCTCCTGGCCGTAAGTGGGGCTCGGGCTCCCCTGCCCGGGACCACGGCGGGCGGGACCCCAGCGGGCGCAGGGTTGAGGTGCTTGGGGTGCTGGTGGGGGGGGGGGGGGTGCCCAGGGCTTCACCTGCCCTTGGCCGGCGCGGCTGACGGGAGGGATAAGGGCCTTCCTCTTGGGAGCGCGCGCGGGCTTGGAAGTTCCCCAGGGTGCAGAGCTCAGTTGCTTTAGTCTTTTCTACGTTTCTTTCATTGTCGTGTGGGTGCGAGTGAGTTGAGAACTTTGAAAAGTTGTCTCGGGCGGAGTCGGTTTGGGTCCCCAAAGGACGGGCGCCGCCGCTCGTGGACGCTGGATTTGTTTCCTCTTTCCCAGTGTAGGAGTGCGCCGAGGACCCCGGGAGAGGAAGCGGGAGGAGAGACCGCTGGGAAGAGTCTCGTGGGAGGAAATCCAGGGTGGAAGCGGAGGGCGTGGGGGTGGAGGGTTCCGGGAAAAGGTGGGAGACCTTAGGTCGCTGAGGGGCGTGGGTGTTCTTTAGATCCGTAGTAAGGAGCAGAACTTGAAAAGACAGTTTTTTTCACACAACCTCTTAATTGTACAGGATCCCGTTTCTGAGTGCAGACTGGTAGCGACCTGTGTTTTTCAAACTTGGGTCGGCCTGAGTCTAGGTCTGTGTGCCCTAGCAGCTCTCCAGGAGAAAGTCTGTACCTACCAAAGTTTGAGAACCACTGCTCTAAATCGTGGTGAGTGATCTAGAGGAGGAGAGTATGCCTAGAGCAGGTTGCTCCTGGAACGAGACTTGGAGACTTTTGGCCTATTCTGTGTGATATGTGGGGGGTCTTGCCTGTATAAGGTGAGTGAAGAGGCAGGGAATGTGCCTGTGTTCATTGCAGGGGTCATAGGTATGTCAAGAGACAACAGTGCTTTATAGGAGGAGGCTGGGAGGTTATGGGAACACAAGTTAGCACGTTGTCTATGCTTGGAGTGGTGAGGTTATAGGGTCTCTCTGACCTAGTCGTGGAAATGAGAGCTCAGGCGGCCAGAACACTTAAGAAGAAGGTGTGCGGGTGGCAAGCAGTTGAGGCGAGAATTTAATGCCCAACACCTTATGTCCAAATTCCCATTTACAAACATCTTGCCAGGTTACTGGCAGGCACCTCCCTTCTTTCCCTTTCTCATCCTAACAAGTGCAAGAGCCCGGAGGAAATCCATGACAGAGGCTGAATCATTGCTGACTAGCATCAGGAAAGGAGACAGTGATGAAAGGGACTTAGAAGAGAAAGCTGGGTTTTTTTTTTGGGGGGGGGGGGGTGGTGGCGGAGGGAGGCTTCAAAATGATTGACGAATGAGAATAATATGAAATAGAATGATGGAAGGTTGGGAGTGCCGGTCTTTGTTGCGTTTGTTTCTTTCTGTCTTCCTATAGTTCCCAGAAAAGTAGAACTCCCCACACCTTCCAATTGCAAATTCCACCCCCTTGCCTTTGGGGCTCAGGCACACGTGGGGGGGTATACACCTATTTAGGGTGCTGGCTACACCCTCTAGAGCCTGCCTAAGGGGCTGGGTGGATCCTGCCTTTAAAGCTGGCAGGCTCTAGACCGCAGATGCTGAGAATTTATTGTGGGAAGCATTACCAATTGAACAGTTGCTGAAAGAGATTGTGTAGATGCAGACAAACCACACCTCTGGCGCTGACTCAGTGATGTCTTTTACGTTTATGCCCTTGAGTTTATGACGCTAACTGGCTAAACTTTTTTGGGATGAATTAATTAATTTTATTAATCTTTCTATTTTATTCCCTCTAGCGTCCACCGTTCTTTATAGTTTAAGGTGGAGGTTCATTCACTGAGTATTTTCTTGACCATGACTCACCTTGCAGCAACTCACCTACTTGTTTCCCATTTAATTACATTATACAATACTGAGTTGCCAAAATGTAATGTTATTATACTTTTAAGTGTCCAGAATCTTGGGGTAAAAAACTGTGATCCCATCAAAGCAGGACTCTTCCAATACATAAATCTAGTTGGATGAGACCTTTTGAAAAGAGGCCACTTAGCTTAGTTTAATTAATTATTGGTAAAATTTCAAGTTATCCTTGTTTAGCTAGTTAGGTAAGTTGCACATCTGTCCCTTTATAAGTTGCAAAATGTGAATGTCCCATGGATGTTTCACAATTCAGCTTTTTAGACACAATGTTTTGTTCTTTTTGAAATGTGCTTTTGTTCCTTTAATTTCTGACCTGGAAATGGAATGTATTTTAGAATTTTGTTGTTGAATTTATCATTTGAACATCAGAATACCTCCACTCCCCTGTGGAAACAAGAGTTCTAAATGACGGTTATTCACAGCCCAGCTTTAAGGATGCTGCAGAAAAAAATTTGTACAAATAGCACTTAAACTCCATCAAGAATTAAAGCCAACAACATTTCTCTGAGAAAATGTGTTAGAGCCTTCAGTGGGAGCTTCTTTCCCACTGAGGTGTGCCAATGGGCATGGGCACTGTCTAGAATTATCCTGGCCCCTAAGGGTAGAGCAGGCTTCCCAAGGGGATTGGGAGGCGGAGTGCTGTGGGAAGACAAGAGCTGGGGGAATGGTAGGCTCCAGTGGAAAGGATATACGTGGAGGTGAGGTGGTGTGGGGGGCAAGTGGGCTGTATGCTGGGGAGGAGGGTGCACTAAGGAGGCAGGGGGCTAACATGTACAGAAGGTAGGGGTGGGGAATGGAGGGGCAAAGGATGTTTTCGGGGGCTGTGATGCTATAAGGAAGGTGAGCCTGGGTGGAGAGATGATCCAAATATGAGGGATATTCACTGGGCTTGCTGTCTGTGTTGGGAAGTCCTAGAATCACATGATCATGAATGGTAGGAAACTTTTCCTCTCGGGACATCTAATTACTACCCAGTTTGTCTTTTGTTTTATTTTTACATTGTCCTTAGGAGTGGGGTGAGATGTCCCCTAAGGGCACATGACATTTATCTTTTGAGCTGTGTCTTAAATAATTTGTAGATTACTGGTCCGTGGGGAACTTAAAGTAGTCATAGTCAGCCTCTCTTGCATACTGACATAGGGTCAGGTGTAATCTCCAGGTCACTGGCAGGGGCCTATGTTAAAGAGTTTATAGAGAAGTTATGCAGTGATGATAATTATCTAACGGCTCTAACTTTGTGCTCTTTTACACTATCTCTTTGATTAAACATATTTATTGACCATTATCTGCCAAGCAATATATTCCTCTCCAGGGATAGGAAAGTGAAAATATATTCCTGGATCTTAGGAATCTTGCAGTTTAGGGACCTAATGATGATTACAAGTATACAAATAAATAAATGGATCAAGTCCACTGATTTTTGTAGTTCCTTCCTATTCTCTGAACATCACAGCAGACGTTCGTGTTCATTAATTCATTTGTGAAATTGAACATTAGCAGCCCTGGGATTGTCATGTTTTTTGACAAAGTATTAACATTCTTTAGGCTTGCAGGTTTTTCACTGGTATTGTGAAAGTTTTAGACTATGTGGCCACTCCTGTGTCCCACCCACAGTGCTCTGAAATTCTCTGTGATCACTTCTTATTGAAAATATCATAAAATAATGTTAACTAAGGTTTCTTCACAATATCACTGTGAAGCTTATTATTTCCACTACGTTGGCCAAATTTTCATTTCAAAGGGTTTTCGTTCTTTATTTAACATCAGGTTCCTTCTTTGATTACATAAACATTACTACTTGGGAAATAAAAGGCAGTTTTCAAAGTACTAAAGAGTGACATCTTCCATCTCAATGGTGGTAATAGAATCAATCGACATGAGATGTTTGGGCTGTCATTTATATATACATACTAGCAATTATGGCTTTAATTCTTAACAGCATGTTCCTCCAAATAACCTAGTCTCATAAGACTCATTCAGCAGATTTTTTTTTTTTTTTTATTATTCCTGAGACAGTGTCTCGCTCTGTCACCCAGGTTGGGGTGCAGTGGCGCGATCTCCACTCACTGCAAGCTCCGCCTCCCAGGTTCATGCCATTCTCCTGCCTCAGCCACCCAAGTAGCTGGGACTACAAGGGGCTGCCACCACACCTGGCTAATTTTTTTTTTTTTATTTTTAGTAGAGACGAGGTTTCACTGTGTTAGCCAGGATGGTCTCGATCTCCTGACCTCGTGATCTCTCTGCCTTGGCCTCCCAAAGTGCTGGGATAACAGGCGTGAACCACCACGCCTGGTCTCAACAGATGTTTTAAAAGTACTATATTTTAACGGCCAGATGTGGTGGCTCACACCTGTAATCTGAGCACTTTGGGAGGCCGAGGCAGGTGGATCACAAGGTCGGGAGTTCAAGACCAGCCTGGCCAAGATGGTGAAACCGCGTCTCTACTAAAAATACAAAAATTAGCCAGGTGTGGTGGCGGGCGCCTGCA
Source organism: Papio anubis (assembly GCF_008728515.1). Lineage (NCBI taxonomy): Eukaryota > Metazoa > Chordata > Mammalia > Primates > Cercopithecidae > Papio > Papio anubis. Next base: position 53,279,867 of record NC_044981.1, read on the forward strand.
GTCCCAGCTACTTGGGAGGCTGAGGCAGAGTATTGCTTGAACCTGGGAGGCAGAGCTTGCAGTGAGCCGAGGTCATACCACTGCACTTCAGCCTGACTGACAGAGTGAGACTCCGTCTCAAAAAAAAATAAAAAAAAAAGTGCTGTATTTTTTCAAATATAACTTCTGAGTTATTTGTTAAAGATAAGTGCAATATAGCTAAGATGTTTTTAGAGTAAGTAACTGTTTACAGTGTTCTCCCATAATTCTTTTTTTAGTTTCAACTCTTCCTTTCCATTTTCAACTTTATTGGTCTTTTCATCTTTTTTGTCACATCTCATCCTTTCTACCCTCCTTTTGTCCCTTCTCTTCCTTCTTTTTTCTTTTATGCTTCGCTTCTCTTCCTTCCCGTTATGTTTTTCTCTTCACCTGCCTTCTCTTTTTATCTATCCCTTCTCATTCCTTCTGATTTACTTTTTTACCTGTTCATCTTTCTTCTTTCTTATCTCCCATTTCATACTTCTGTTTATTTGTCCATTTCGCCATCTGTTGAACTACCGATTTATTTACATTTTGTTTTGTTTTTTTGAGATGGAGTCTCGCTCTGTTGCCCAGGCTGGAGTGCAGTGGTGCAATCTTGGCCCACCACAACCTCCGCCTCCCGGGTTCAAGCGATTCTCCTGCCTCAACCTCCCAAGTAGCTGGGACTACAGTCATGTGCTACCATGCTTAGCTAATTTTTGTGTTTTTAGTAGAGATGGGGTTTCACTATGTTGGCCTGGCTGGTCTCAAACTCCTGACCTTGTAATCCACCTGCCTCAGCCTCCCAAAGTGCTGGGATTACAGGCGTGAACCACCGTGCCTGGCCTATTTACAGTTCTTTATTTCTGTCAGTCATCTTTATCAGCACAGTTCTCTACTTTGGTATTCTAAAAATCTGTACAATTAAAATTAGAAGCATATCTCGTTTTATTGCGCTTTGCTTTATTGGACTTTGCAGCAGTTGTGTTTTTACTAATTGATGGTTTCTGGCAACACTGCCTCAAGCAAGTCTGTCAGTACCATTTTTCCAATAGCACATGCTCACTTTGTGTCTCTGTGTCACATTTTGGTAATTCTCACAGTATTTCAAACTTCTTCATTTTTATAATATCATTTTGGTGATCATTGATCTCTGATGCTACTCTTGTAATTTTCTGGGGGTGCTGCAAATCATGTGCACATATGACAGTGAACTTAGTCTATAAACGTTGTGTGTGTTCTGACTGCTCCACCGACCAGCCGTTCCCCTATGTCTTTCCCTCTGCTTGGGCACAATATTGAAATTAGGCCACTTAATAACTCTACCAGGGCCTTTAAATGTTCAAGAGAATGGAAGAGTTGCATGCCCTCTTTTTAAATCAAAAGCTAGAAATGATTAAGCCCAGTGAGGAAGTCATGTTGAAAGCTGAGATAGGCTAAAAGCTAGACCTCTTGTACTAGACAATTATCCAAATTGTGAAAGCAAAGGAAAAGTTGTTGAAGGAAATTAAAAGTGCTACTGCAGTAAACACACACATGAGGAGTGAGTAAAATAGCATTATTGCTGATAGGGAGAAAGTCATATTGGTCTAGAGTTCAAGGCTGTTCAATCTGTGGCCTGCAGGCCGTAGGCAGTCTAGGACGGTTTTGAATGTAAACTTTCTTAAAAGATTATGCGATTTGTATTGCAATTTTTTGTTTTGTTTTCTTTTTAGCTTGTTGGCTATTGTTGTTAGTGTATTTTATGGGTAGCCCAAGACAATGCATCTTTCAGTATGGCCCAGGGAAGCCAAAAGATTAGACACCCCTGGATAGATCAATCCAGCCACAACATTCTCGGTCGAAGTCTAATCCAGAGCAAGACCTTAACTGTCTTCAATTCTGTGAAGGCTGAGAGAGATGAGGAAGCTGCAGGAGAAAGGTATGAAACTAGCAGAGGTTGGTTCCTGAGGTTTAAGGAAAGAAGCTGTCTCCAAAATGTAAATGTGCAAAGTGAAGCAGCAAGTGATGATGGAGAAGCTGAAGCAAGTTATCCAGAAAATCTAGCTAAGATAATTGATGAACAAAGTGACACTAAACAACACATTTTTAATGTAGGCGAAACAGCCTTCTAGTGGAAGAAGATGTCATCTGGTTTTTCAGAGCTAGAGAATGCCTGATTTCAAAGGATAGACTGACTGTCTTTTTTGTGGTTAATGCAGCTGGTGACTTTTAAGTTGAAGCCAGTGCTCATTTACCATCCCAGAATGCCTAAGGTCTTTAAAAATTATTCTAAATCTAGTCTGCCTGTGTTCTATAAATGGAACAACAAAACTCAGATGAGAGCATATCTGTTTACAGCAAGGTCTACTGACTTTTTAAGCCTACTGTTGAGACCTACTCAGAAAAAAAAGATTCCTTTCAAAATATTACTGCTTATAGACAGTGCACCTGGTCACCTAAGAGATCTGATGGAGATTAATGTTGTTTTCATGCCTTCTAACACAACATTTGTTCTGTAGCACATGGATCAAGAAGTGACTTTGACTTTTAAGTTTTATTATTTAAAAAGACATTTCATAAGGCTGTAGCTGCCACAGATAAGTGATTCCTCTAATGAATCTGAGCAAAATAAATAGAAAATCTGGAAAGAATTCCCCATTCTACATGCCGTTAAGAACATTTATGATCCATGGGAGGAGGTCAAAATATGAACATTAACAGCAGCTTGAAAGAAGTTGCTTCTGACTCTTGTAGATGTCTTGGAAAGGTTCAAGACTTGTGGAGGACGTAATTGCAGATATGATGGAAATAGCAAGGGAACTATTAATAGAATTAGAAGAGGAGGCTGATGGTGTGGCTTAGTTTCTTCAGTGTCATGATAGCACTTTAATGGATGTGGCATTGTTTCTCATAGATGAACAAAGAAAGTGGATTCTTGAGATGGAATCTGCTCTCTTGGTGAAGGTGCTGTGAACATTGTTAAAATGACAACAAAGGATTTAGAATATTATAAAAACTTAGTTGGTAAAGCAGCGGCAGGGCTTGCGAAGATTGACTCTAGTTTTGAAAGAAGTTTTACCGTATGTAAAATGCTGTTAAACAACATTGCATGCTACAGAGAAATCGTTTGTGCAAGGAAGAGTCAATCTTTCTGACAAACTTCGTTATTGTCTTATTTTAAGAAATTGCTATAACCACCCTACCCTTCAGCAACCACCACCCTGATCATTCAGCAGCCATCAACATCAAGACAAGCCCCTCCACTGGCAAAAAGATTACAACTTGCTGAAGGCTCAGGTGATAGCATTTTTTTGGCGATAGGTATCTTTTGACTAAGGTTGTTCATTGGTGTTTTAGACATAATGCTATTGCACACTTAATAGGCCACAGTATAATGTAAAGATAACTTATATATGCACTGGGAAACCAAAAAAAATTTGTGTAACTCGTTTTATTGCAATACTCACTTTATTGTGGTGTCTGGAACCCAACCTGTATTATCTTCAACGTATGCCTAGGTATGAAAGTCAAATTGTATTTTCTAATGCAAGGCAAATTTTATTTTCTAGTAGCTAAAATATAAATAAAATTGACAATTACTCTTTAAACATTGTAAGCACAACATTCAACAATATGTTTCTAATATTTTATACTTTTAAAATGTTGTTCCTTTTCTTCACATTGGAACATATGTGCAATGGTCATCTGATCAGGACCAAAGAGTCACTTCTTTTGGCATGTACAGTGAAGTTCATCTTTGCTTTAATTCAAATTATAAACATCCTGCCACTAACTTCAGAATTTTCATTTTTCCAGTTTTCAAAATGTATTATAAGTTCAAATTGCAATAAAATATTCAAATAAGTGTGCAAATACACGGTAAAAAGAAATACAATGATATTATTAAAACTGCATATTGACATGCTGGCAGCCCCATGTACAGTAAAATGAAATACTTAGTAATGATAGATTAAACACTGGAATTATTAAAGTTGTTTTGAGTGTCAATCTCTCATGCAGAAAAGTTCAGGATTTTCAAATGTCGAAAGAACTAACTAGGAGATCACTTATACGTATAATTGAAAATTACAGCATATGGCTACAATTTCTATGTCTGTTAATGTCAGACAAAAACATCAGTCCATATACATTGAAAGAAATATAGAAAGTGCTTTATTGCAGAAGCACTTATTTGTATGATACTAGGCCAATTCATGTCCACTGATATCTCAATATATTATCTGAGAAATCTGTCACTTTTGGTTCATACTCAAAGCCATACTCATAGCTCTGTTATTAACATAAGGTCTTCAAACTTTCTGAAATTCTATATTTTGTTTACGGAGTGACTTCACTCCCATTTAGCATGTTAAATCTTGTATGTGGAAGAATTGGAATAAGTCATTTAGAGGAAAAGAAGAGTGTTAAATCTCTCCAAGGTCACTAGATCCAAAATATGATTCCACAGAAATTTGAAGTGGATCCAAAATACGATTCACCAAAAAGTGGGGCAGGAGCTTGAAATCCTAAGTGTGTGTGTGGATGTATCACACACAGAGAAAATGATTTGATAAAATCATTAATTACTTGAGTTAAAGAAACGAATCATCTTTGATTTTAATGTAACAATGCAGAAATTCCATTGTCTCCCAAATAATTCAGTTTATTTTGTATACATATGAGAAATATTTTTGATTTGTATAGAGGATGGATAAAACTGAAACAAAGAGAAGAAAGGAGAAGAAAGGTTTAGATAACATAATCAATGATGATTCCATGGAAAGGGTGCCAAGGTCTTTTCACTTAAGATATATAGTGTTGTAGCAATTTCTAAATAATGGCCAGAGCTCTTTGGGGAAAGCTTAATTGAGAGACTAAGCGAGGAACCCTGTCTTTGAAATCAATTAGAACTTTGAGCTGCAAAGGAGTGGAAAAAGCAAGATTTACTCATGGACTCATATCCACACCCACAGGTAGACTGTGCAAAGCGATAAGTAAACCAGTGATAGCTGCAATACTATGCGGCCAAGTCGTCTCCTTCTCCCTCACTGTTATGCTGACATAGGCCTTAAGGACAGACGAAAGTGAAATAAATAACTGCCAGGTGCATTTTCTGGTTCAGGTGTGGTTTAAGCAACTGTGACTAGCAGAGTTCTATAAACATCAGCTTTGTCTCAGAACTGCAGTCTTCCAAGTTAGCGCTGCTGTCAGAAGAATTGAGCACAATTGTAGAGAGAGAGAGCTGAGAAACCAGGTTACTATTTGTAGGTAAGCCACAAGTCCTAGAAATCTGTCTGTATAAATCCAGCAGCATTTTACACATTTAAAAGCTATATTTATTTCTTATTTATTAACTTCCGTCTGTGCAAAGTCTCTATAAACAAGTAAGAAGCCAACGAAAAAGGTTATTTCAAAAAGAATAAAAAGTTGAACTAGAGTGGGCTGGTTTTCTAATCAGGTTTGTTGGCAGTTTCTGGGGTAACATAAAGAGAAAAGCACTTTTTTCAGTTGTGATACAGCTGTCTAGCCAGGCTTCATTAAAAGTGAATCCTAAGGGAAATGACTAATAAAGAATTGGTAGGCATTGGGATTATTTTAGATATTCTGATTATTTATATGGCTCTTTAACCACGTGAAAACTAAAATCTTTCCAGGCTAGATATATTATTAATATTTAATATTATTTGGCATTCAAACTAAATAAATTTGTGTCCACTTACACAATTGGCACAAAATTATTTCTGTTTTAAAGCCTCTACTTTATAACAGTCTGAGACTGCTTCCCTGCTACTAAATGTATGTAACAATTTTACTTTTTATGAAAAGCTGTTCCTAACATAACTAAGCAAAATATATTTTCTTAAGACATTTTATTTATAGACTTCCTCACTATTTTCTAGTTGAGGCACACTACCCTTGTTAAATGTATTTGGGAAGCCATTTTAAGAGTTCATATTGGAACATACATTTATGAGTTTTCCTACAGCATTTACTCTGCAAATGTCAGCATGCACCAAGAGTGACTTTATTGCCTTTTAGACTTAGAGGTGGAACAGGAGGGTACATGACACATTCAGCATTTCACTCCATGGGGCTCTTGTTGCCTGTGGTGTTTTTGTCTCAATATGTCTTTGTTATAAATTATACTACATTTCTGAAACTGAGGTTGAAAGAGACTGAACCCTACTTCCTGTGGTGTTCAGGGGATTGTGTATGAGAGTTGTGAAGTGAGGAGGAGGAGGAAGAGGAGGAACATCAAGGTGAATAAGTAAGGGGTAGGTCAATAGATCTCTAGTTATTTCTCCTTTATAATTATACCGTGAGGGCAGAACTGAATTTACTTGTAATGTAAGAGAATAGGTCTTATCCAAGACAGTGATGATACCCAAAATATGAAATAACTAACATGATGGGGCCACTGGTAAATTAGAATATACCGACTCAGTGGCCTTTAAGCAGCCTTTATTTTACTGAAGGGGGTACAGGAAATAGCACATAAATAAATAAATATTTTATTTCACATAATAAGTGTTATAAGTTAAAGCAGGGTAAAACGATTAAGTATGGCAGAGAGGGTGGGTTCTTTCTACAATGGGTAGTCTGGAAGACCTCTCAGAGAAGGTGGCATATGGGTAAGATAGAAATGAAAAAAAAAGGAGCATTCCAGGCAGATGGAACAGCTGGTGCAAAGATCCTAAATTGGAAATTAACTCAGGATGTTAGGTGTAAAGAAAGAAAACCTGTTGCGTATCCGGGGAAGATGTCCACAAACCAACTGGATATGTGAGTCTAGAGGAGAAGGGAGCAGTGAAGTCTGGAGGTTTGCAAGTCATTCATGGATATAAGGCTGGACGGGATTATTCTGGGAGAGTAATGAGAGAAGAGCTAAGAGAGATGGCAACTCCCAAGTCGAAACCCTGATAACAGGAAATCAATAGCTTTGATGACACTTGAGGAAAATTCTTAGTCTTCTGCATATCTCAGCAATGATTTTCAGATACCATTGGCACTAACAGTAGTCACTATTGAAAAGTCATTTCCGGCCGGGCGCAGTGGTTCACGCCTGTAATACCAGCACTTTGGGAGGCCGAAGCGGGCGGATCACGAGGTCAGGAGATCGAGACCATCCTGGCTAACATGGTGAAACCCCGTCTCTACTAAAAATACAAAAAAACTTAGCTGGGCGTGGTGGCGGGCGCCTGTATTCCCAGCTGCTTGGGAGGCAGAGGCAGGAGAATGGCGTGAACCCGGGAGGCGGAGCTTGCAGTGAGCCGAGATCGCGCCACTGCACTCCAGCCTGGGCGGCAGAGCGAGACTCCATCTCAAAAAAAAAAAAAAAGAAGAAAAGAAAAGTCATTTCCCCCACCTATCCGACATTTTCAAGAAAAGGAGGTCCTCATCCTGTTGTAAGTTTTGCCTACCTTTACAGTAGAGTGAGGGATGCATTCTTTTTGGAAAAAGAATCTAGATTCATATTTGGATGACTTATTGGATGAACTTAAGCCTTACACTATTGTGTTATATCAAGTTGTAAAATATAGACTTCAGCTTCCCAGGGACTGCTCTGAAATATATAGTTACTTCAATTTCACCTTATTGATATACGAAACATACATAACCATAATTTATTTAAACACCCAATTCATCTTTCCTTGCTATTGAAATAAGTTTATATAATAACTGATACCAGAAACACCGGAAAAAATGAGTCATGCTTTATAGCTAATTTGTATCACTACTTGTGTAGAAAACACAAGTCGGTAATTTATCTTGTTATGATTAATGAAAATGCCCAGAAACTGTTTGCTGAATGACTTTAACATAATAAAACAATGAAAAATGCAAATTTTATGGAGAATCCCCAAAGACACTTGATACCACCTTTGTTCTTCTGACAAAGTTCTCATTTGAAATTAATATTTATGTTTTTGATATAGATCTATCTATTTACCTAATCACCTTTACAGTACTCACTGCATTTCTGGTTATTCTTTCTGAAGCCCTTTATAAATGGGTAATATTTTATATTACCAAAAACCTAACCTCGATTTAACATAAGCAAATGTATGTTCAAATATTAACAATTTCTGTATGGGTATTAAAATTCCTTCCCCCCACCGCCCCCCACGCCCCACCGCCCCCCCCGCCCCACTGCCCCTCCCCCCGACCCAGACGCAGTCTCATTCTGTCACCCAGGCTGGAGTGCAATAGCGTGATCTCAGCTCACTGCAACCTCCGCCTCCCAGGTTCAAGCCATTCTCCCTTCTGCAGTCTCCTGAATAGCCGGGATTACAGGCACCCGCCACCATATCCGGCTAATTTTTGTATTTTTAATAAACACTGGGTTTCGCCGTGTTGGCCAGGCTGGCGCCCAACTCACCTTGTGATCCGCCCGCCTCGGCCTCGCAAAGTGCTGGGATTACCGGCATGAGCCACTGCGCCCGGCCATAAGTATTATGATTTTTTTAAAAATTTATTTTTTAACAGTCTCGTTTATACTTTAGTCAACTCTCACTCTGTTGCCTTCAGTTATTAAGGCAGTATATCATGAGCTTATTTAACAATTATGTACTTACTGAGCATTTAGAATTGTGCTAAACAGACATAATCCCTGCTGTCATAGAGCTCACAATCTAGTGGAGAGGGTAGAGTATGATGCATTTAAATAATGCATGAGAAGGGATAACATGTATTGGGAATTACTGTGGGAGCTCCTTTCACTGACTGTTGTACTAGCCCCCGAGAGTTAGGCATGACATTCTGTGTCGGTGAGCTACTTACTAAGCCCTAATTAGGTACATCTAGTTATTTTATTTTTTTTCCTTTATGGGTCAGTACCCATATGACTTTAGGTTGGATATTCTGTACTTGTTCATGTGTTGCTCTGTAAGAATTATTAAACTTAGATATGCAGGGTTTTGAATCACTCATTGCAGCCAACAATCTGTGAATGAGAAAAGAAGTGGTTATTGTAAACTCAAAAATAACTGTTGAGGTACTTCTTTTAAAAAAATCTTTCCCCATTGCAAAATAATACATATTCATTGTATTATTAATGATTTAACATTGTATTGTATATATAATGATTTAACAAATGTTAAATACAGAAAAGTGAAAAGAAGCTTCAGAAAACCACCTGTAGAACCACTACTCGAAGAAAACCACCCTCATTATATGTGCGTGTGTGTGTGTGTGTTTTCCTTTTGTTTTTGGGTATATTTTCTCCAATTATAATTGTGCTCTTACATAGTTTTGTAGCCTGCTCGTTAGCTACATAACATTGTAACAAGCTTTTCTGCATGCTATTAAAACCACTGGAGGCAGCTTTTAACATTCTTGTTTTTGCATTTGAATAGTGATGTTGATAATGTTGCTTAGTTAACTTAGAAAAAAAAATGAAGCTGGAGATTCTGGGTTGGTAAACACATTGACTTGCTGAGAGGGGGATGTGCTTAGAGAAGGCATGAAAGCTCTCCACTCCCTCTATACTCTTATACCTTGTCCTATACCTTTGGTTCTCCCTGAGTTGTATCCTTTATTGTATACCATTAAAAAAATTGTCAAGCTGTTTCTAAAACATATATGGAAATGCAAAGGGACTAGAATATCCTAAAGAATCTTGTAAGAGAAGTACAAAGTGGAGAACTTACATTGAGTAACTCTAAGACTAACTGTTAAGCTGTAGTAACCAAGACTGTGTGATACTGACGTATGTATCAACAAAGAGATCTATGGAACAGAAGAAAGAACCCAGCAATAGACCCTCCTTATATAGTTATGTCACATTCAACCAAGGCATGAATCAACTCAATCGGAAATAGAATGTCTTTTCAGTAAATAGCCCTGTAACAACTGTATTGTGTGTGTGTGTGTATAAATATATGTACATAATCGTATCACACACCATATACAAAAATTAATTTTAGATGATTCAAAGACCTAACATTTAAAATCTAAAACTATAAAGCTGCATAAGGAAAATGTTTCATCAAAATATAAAACTCTGTTCTGTACATGTTTGTGGCATGTTAACCACAGACTTCCGTGAGCCTTGACTCATTGCTCTGCTTATCCCTGACCCTATCCAGGACTTGAGGGTATTGTGGTGGTTCACGTTATGGTTTCGAACTCATGACCTCAGATGATCTGCTTGCCTCGGCCTCCCAAAGTGCTGGGATTACAGGTGTGAGGCACCATACCAGGCCATGGGTATTGTGTTTTTTTCAAATTTATTTTTTAGTAGTCTCTAGTTTATACTTTAATCAACTCTCACTCTGTTACCTTCAGTTATTAAGGCAGTATTTCATTATTAATTTGAGATGAATTTGAGCAAATCTTTCTTAAGATGAGAGTTTAATATTTCATTCTTTATACTGCATCAAAATGTCCCAGTATAGAAGTGGCCTGGTCTGGGCACAGTTGCTCATACCTGTAATCCCAGCACTTTCGGAGGCCGAGATGAGTGGATTACTTGAGCATAGGAGTTTGAGACCAGCCTAGCCAACATGGCAAAACCCTGGCTCTACCAACAATACAAAAAAATTAGCCAGGAGTGGTGGGGCATGCCTGTGGTCCCAGCTACTCAGGGAGTTGAGGTGGGAGGATCACTTGAGCCTGGGAGGTGGAGGTTGCAGTGAGCCAAGGTGGTGCCACTGCTGACAGAGGGAGACCTTACCTCCAAAACAAACAAAAAAGAAGTGGTCTCATAAAATGAGAGGAATGGTCCATGATGTGGTCTCTTGGGTTCTTTCTGGCCCTAAATGTCATTTCAGTTTAAAAAATGATGGAAGAAGCAATGAATCCCAGGTAAAATGACCCCAAAACTAGTTGGAGTGTTTCCAGACAGAAAGGTCCGGCTGCTTGTTCTCACTGTCCAGTAACGAGATGCAGACAGACTGGGAAAGAAGGGAGTTTATTTCTGCAACCGGTTACAGGGAAAAGGCCTGAGTAACTCACCAGACCAACTCCAAGTTACAAGTTTTTTTCTCGTGCTTAGGTACATTTTAAGCTCCATGCCTACTTGTGGGAGTGTACCTACAAGCCGGAGTGTTTCATTCAATCTGTATCTACTCTTTAACTAGAGTCTGTAGTCTGGAAAGTTTTCTCTAGAGTCTTGGAAAGTTTCTTAAGTGGGCCCTGGTACAAGGTAGTATAGGAATGCCTTTATTATTCAATCAGACGTTAGGGTCTAAGAAAAGCCAGGTGGGGTCATAATGGATTTGTTTTCATATTCCAGCCCTTGTACTCCAGTTTCTCCAGTTCTTTAATGTTTAACTTATACACACATCAGAGTTATAATAGAGGGTTAGTAGAAACTGACTCTTCTGGTGGCTAATGGGAACCTGGCCTGCCACTGAAGGCCACAGGTTTTGACAGGCTATAGGTCTATTCAGATTATATGACCAGTCTGGGCTGAGCACAGTGGGTCACAGGAGGAGGAGAACAAAAGGAGAAGGTGAAGTCCAGCCTTTGAGCAGCATCAGGGTATAGTTGGAGTGATCCAAGGCACACCCTAAAAACAGTGAGGGAAGTAACCCTTGCTGAGGAAGCTAGGACTGTGGGAAGGACACTAGGTGGCAGTTAACAGACCTGAGTTCTTACCCAGGATGTGACTTTCAGTATGTGGCCCGTGGTGGACATTTGCTTCTTCCGTAAAATGAGAGGCTAGCGGATCAGCAAGTGTTTCTTCTTTTTAAAAAACCTGTCATTGGCCAGGCACGGAACCTCACGCCTCTAATCCTAGGACTTTGGGAGGCTGAGGCAGGCAGATTTCCTGAGCTCAAAAGTTTAAGATTGGCCTGGGCAACATGGTGAAACCCCATCTCTACTGAAATACAAAAAAAAAAAAAAAAAAAAAAAATTAGCCGGGCGTGGCCGCGCACCCCTGTAGTCCCCGCTACTCGGGGGGGTAAAGGGGGGGAAAAGCTTTTGAACCGGGGAGGGGGAGGTTGCAGTGAGCTGAGATCGCGCCATTGCACTCTAGGCTGGGTGACAGAGTGAGACTCCATCTCAAAAAAAAAAAAAAAGAAAAGAAAAAAAAAAAAAACCCACCTGCCATCTTGTTTTCATTAATTAAATACTTTTGATTAGTGCAAAAAATAAAGCTGAAGTTCGAAGGCTGATTCTGGAGAAACTGGGAAGAAGAGTAGGAGGCAAGTTCTTGTCACTCTGGTGTGGGAAACCACAACACACGTCACTGCTGAGCAAGCTTATGAACCTCACAGATCTTTTGAGCAGGCAAAACAAATACTATTTTGGAATTCTGATGTGAAGAATGTCTCAGAAATCCAACTGGTTATCCTATAGGACTCTCTCCAAAAATGTGTCCTCTGCTAAATTATGTGCATAAAGAGGGGTTTCAGTTAAAAACAACACAACAATAAAAAAAAAATAGAGGTACCAATTCTATTTTTATGCACCTTTACTAATTAAATAAAACTCCATCTTAGGTTATTACCTAACAGTTTTTAGCAGTTTTTATGGCAGATGTACACTTGAGGGCCTTCATCTCATTTAGCCCACATAGAAACCCTTCGGGGTCAGTACTGTTATTTTACCCTTTTTCCTGGTGAGTAACATGAGGCTTAAAGCCCTTAAATAACATGACTGAGGTCTTACAACCAGTAAGTTTCAGAGTAGAGGTCAAAACCTGTGCCGTCTTACCAACTATGCCACTGAGCCAACCTGTGATTTTTGTCATTTGGTCCTTAATAATTCTACTTCTCCACTTCATAAAATTGAAGACTACCCTTAGTGCGTCTCCTAGTGTTCTCTTTGGACTAAATGTTCCAATTTTTCAACTATTTTTCATGACATAATGGGCTCCAAACCCTGCCTAAACTTGTGTGAATGTAGTTAATTTTTGATATAAATTAAAACCTCCAAATTTGTTGCAGTTGAACTTAATAATGTTCATGTTGATTTATTATTTTGCCACTTTGTCACTATTTTGAATGTCTATTTTGGTATCTAGCATATATGTTTTTTGTTGATTTTTGCAGAAATTTTAGAGAATATGTCTCTATTTACTCATCCAAATGATTACTGATCAGGGCCAGAACAAGAATACAGCACTTTGGTATGGCACAAGACACAACTTTATCAGGATAGCCTTATAGTTTAGATGTTGGTAAAAATAATAATTTAATTTTATTTACATTTTTAAGCCATGTATAATCCTTTGGAATTTGAGCATTCAGTATAAGCTCTCTCTGTAAATGGTTTTTTTTAAATGAATTTGTTTACAGGAAGTATTCAATAAATGCTTCCAAATTACATTGAATAATTGTGTTTTAATGTCATTAACATATATTGGGTGTTTTTTTCCCCTGATATCTAAAATTCCTATAGTTTAGATCTAAGAAGGCAAATAGCAGCCAATAGAAACAAGCCCTGGAATCATATTGGTATGAAAGTGATATTGCTGTCCCCTCCCTCCAGTTAAAGTAAATTGAGGAAATTAAAGAATTATTAGGTATTGAGCAAATGGGATTCCTGTTTGAGGTTTAGAAAATGAATTGGAAGTATGTTTGTTGTTTTTATGAGTTTGATAAGATGGGTGATTCTACTGGTAATGCACCTGTGGAGATGTTTGCATCCAACACCCTGTGACTGAGTGCGTCATGTGTTTATATGTTCTGTGACCTGCTGAGTATCATACTGTGAGGATGACTGTAATCCGCACTATTGGGCCATGTTGTTATAAGTGTTATTATGAAGCCAGCTTAGAATCTTTTAATGAGTTTGGATGTCAACATGAGATATCAAATTGCACTTGACAGCTTGAATATTATAGTCAATTTTTAATTTAATAGAAACTTCTTTCATGTTTTAATTGTCATCTTAAATTTCTGGTAATCAAATGAGAAGAAAAACACAATCTTAGCTGAAGAAAGAAAAGATATATGATTTTCAACTGTTGTGGACCATGGATAATGATAATCATGAATAATGATTCAGAGATGTTCTGAAACAATCCTTTATGAAACATTTTCTTACATTATGTAGATATTCATTTTGATATATATCATAAAGTCAATTACCAAAAGAAATGACGAATTCAAGAATTTTTTCCCTCAATATATGAGAGTTTGCAAAGTATTTCTTAATAAAATTGCTTAATATTGAAGTTACATCAGGTAACTAGTTTAACAATATCATATAAACTACAAAAATCAATCATTTCTAAATGGTAAATTTACTTGTTAATTTAAGCTTATTTTAAAATTGTGAAGATTTCAAAATAAAAGCATTTTTGTATGCATTTGTATCAGCTGCCTAGTGCAGCTGTAACAAAATACCAAAAATATGGGCTTAAAACAGCTGAATTGATTCTGTTATGCTTCTGAAGTCTAGATGTTTGGAATCGGGATGTCAGCAGGGCCATGCTCTCTTTGAAGTACTCTAGGGGAGAATCTGTTCCATGCATTTCTCTTATCTCTGCTCTTGTAGGCAATTCTTGGCATTCCAGTCTCTGCCTCTGTAGTCACATGCAGTTCTCCCTTTGTGTCTGTCTCTGTGTCCCCTCTCTCCTTATAGACACGAGTCATATAGTCATATTGGATTAGGACCAGCTTGGGTCTAATATGACCTCATCTTAACTTGATTACATCTGCAAAGACCCTATTTCCATGTAAGGTCACATTCACTGGTACTGCAGGTTAGGACTTTAACATATCCTGTTGGAGGATGTAGTGCAACTCATAAAGCATTCAATAGTTGGAGAAAAACAGTTTAAGAGAGAGACTGGAAAATGGACTGCAGCGATGTTAGCACCTGTGATATTTTTTATATTTGTTTCAGTCAAAATTCTGACTTTGGATTATTGGCTTGCACATTAGGTAATTATAGCCTCAGACTTTTGATTTAAGAAAGTTGTAATTTCTCTTTGGAACATTTTCCCACTGACCTATTAGATCAGAAGCCTTTTCAATGAATTCTCTCAGATCAGAAACTAGGAACAAACTGAGACTGGGTTTGGTTGTTTTATACTGCAGATGATTAAATAGTTACAAATTGTACGATATTGCCAATGGTATGAAAAAAAATCTCTTTTCAAATCTTAAAATCTCTTATCAAATTTATCACATATTTGTAGTAATTATACTGTAGCAGATTGTGAACATGTAAAATATCATCATCATCATAATAAGGTTGAAGTGCATTACCTTATTTATTCCTTAAAATAACCCAAGGAGATAAAAACTGTTGTTATTCTTCTTTCTACATCTGCCCCAACTGAGGCTTGTGGACATGTGTAACTTGTTCAAGAGCTTCATAGTAATTGATGAAGCAGAATTTTAACCTGGCAATTTGACCCTACAGATGAACAATTATCTTGTGTGCTATAGGTTGTTTTTTTTTTTTTTTTCTATCTAATGCTCATGACATTGCTCATCAGTAAGATTTTTTTCATTAAACTTTTTATTTTGAGATAATTGTGGTTTCACATACAGTTGAGAGCAATAATCCAGAGAGATTCCTTCTATCCTTTACCCAGTTTCCCCCAGTGTTGCTGTCTTGCAAAACTATAATACTGTGTCTAACAAGTATGCTGATATTGATACTGTCAAGATACAGAATATTTCTATAACTATAAAAATTCCTCTGATTGCCTTTTTATAGCCACATCTACCTCTCCCACTGTCATTTTAAGAGTGCAGCATCTAAACAAATGAAATTATTCAGCATGTATACTTTGGAGACTGGTGTTTTTTCATTCAGCATAATTCTCTGGAGATTCATCCAGGTTGTTGCATGCATCAGTAGGCCACTTATTTTACTACCAAGTAGTATTCCACAGTATGGGTGTACCATAGTTTAATATTCACCTGTTGAAAGACGTTTGGGTTGTTTCCATTGTTAGGCTATTATGAATAGAGCTGCTATAAATATTTGTGTACAGGATAAGTTTCAATTTTTCTTGGATAAATCACCAAAGTGCAGTTGTTGCATTGTATGTTAGTTGCATGTATCATTTTATAAATGAAACTGCCAAACTGTTTTTCCAGAGGAGCCCATGAATTGAAATCAATTTTTATGACTTATTGTATATCCTTTGTATTTATAGAATTTCATTGGAATTTCTACTTGCTACAAATGACCCTAAAGCTCAATATCAAATGCAATTTTTAATTTATTTTGAGGCATGGATTTGTAAGGCCACTTTTTTTCTGGAATGAGTCATTTAACTGTTAGATAAGCCTAATGGTCTGCTCAGCTTACATGGCATAGTGATATCTTTTTTTTTTTTTTTCTTTGCTCATTAACTCTACTGTATATGATAAAAGAATGTACTTCCTAGGAGCTTTTAATAGTTATTAATAAAATAATGCCTTATTTTTTATGTATGTATTTAAAGGCACACCTAATTAATTCTGTCCTCAAATAAAGCCCTCCAAATTTTCAGGGATTGAACTGTTGAGAGTGCTTTATTAAGTCTATAACTAAATGCAGGTGATATTTTATTGCAATACTCACTATGCAAGTGCCATTACCTTGTAGTTCTCTGATAAAATTTGTTTATAGATGGTTCCTTCACAAGTATTCCATGCAAATAGCTCTTGTGATAAATATCTCTGGACATTGGCTAGAACATAGCCTCTCTACCAGAACAATATCAAGTATATTTAGTAGTAATCTTAAGTCTTGTACATAATATTATAACCTCATTGTTCATTCTGTTGTATTTTTTATGTAATATAGTTTTCTGTGTGGTATCTGGCTATTGATTAGTCCTACAATTGTAATTAATTATAAATAAGTTTCACTTCTTATTTCCATTTTTTTCTTCAGATTAATTTATCTGTCTTCATGGTTTTATTTGGTTTTCATGGTCCTTTCGAGGTCTGTGATTTCAGAGTTTATACAGTTCCAGAAAGAATTTTTTACAGTTGCAAAATATTTATTTGCATAGGTATAGCTCAGAAATAAGTAGTATTTTAAAAGTACTTTATGCATTTTAACTTCCAAATAGGTAACAGGTGTTTAACATCACATATATAGGAATTCAGAAGTTACATTTTAAAAATTAAATGAATAAGTTGTCAGGAAACTTTGATTGTTTATGAACAACTAGTAGTTACCTATGACTTAACAATTATAAATTACAGATGTGATTTATCATGTAATCACCAGATACTTGTTCCTTCATTGCAGGAATTTTCAAGTGAAAACTGTACCTCACTAAACCTTAGGAAACTGTAAGCATAAGGATTGAGTGTTTCAAGTGAATGTAAATCTTATTTTTTTTTTTTTAATAAAGATGAGCATTATGTGCAAAAGAGAACTTCAGTGAATGTTGAAAGTTATTAATTAGTGGTATGATATCATGAATATGAGGTGAGCAACTTTATGAAGATTTGTCAGCCTTGGCACTGTTGACATTTTGGGCGGGATTATTTCTTAATATGGATGGCTGTCTCATGCATTGTAGTATGTTTAGCAGCATCCTGGTTCTCTAATCATTAGATGCTAGTAGCCCTCCTCTTCACAAGTGATTCTATTTAAAAATATCTCCAGATGTTGTCACATGAGGGACAAATCTTCCATTTTGAGAACCACTGAACTTGATTGAAATGTGATTGGGAAAAAGATGACATATCCTAGAATGATTGAGAAATTTATGAAAGTCTCAGGATGTATCCCCATACATGTCAATAGATTAATTTTAATTAGGTAACAAAAGAAATTTTATTTCCCCATGTGATAGCTTTTATACTAGCAGACAAGATAGGTGTTCTTCCTTTTTCTCTTGGAGAAGAGAATATTTTTGCAAAACTTCACCATAATACTATTTAGGGCAGGAAGACTGCCATCCCCAGAATTCAGATGCTGCCATCCCCAAAATTCAGATGCTGCATTGTGGAGCCTAGGATCCAGGTATAGTTCTAGTTGTCTGGGCTTGGATCAAATTATGACTCAAACTGAGGGCTTTCCAAAAGACAGAAGAGAACATGTTCTATTTTTATTCCTATATCATATTTAATCTTTGGGCTTTCTGTACTGTTAGACTTTCTTTGTAAAACTTCTGAGCTCAGCGATGGGAACAGGATAGTCTCCACTAAAATGGCACTCTTTGTCTTCCATGCTTCTCAGTTCTATGTTAGTTGCTGGATCTTTTCTGATCCTTGTTCCCCAGCAAAATTTATTGCTCTGTTGTCCATTCTTCAGGACTGCTCTGTATGATTAGCTTGTGACTCCTGTTCCATATTTTGAGCTAAGGAGTTATTCAATGGTAATGGTTCTCTGGGCTACCCTCCCAAATAAGATTTGAATTTTGGTAGGCCTGAGACTGAAAAGACTGAGTCAAGTGGAAAATATAAAATTTAAAATTAAGGCAGGGTTACTGACAAATATATATCTCATCAAGTCAGCTTTTTAATGCTTGTAGCACATCATAAAGCTGTACCTTGAATCCACACAATGGAGATTATGATTTCAAAAGACTGGAAAGTCCATCGTCTGATTGAGATAGCCCATTCCAGTATCTCACACAGTGTGGAGTAGTGACTGAATGATTGAATGAAGAGCATTCTGTGGGCATTATGAGAGTTGGAATGTGAGCCTGGATAGGCAGAATTTGACTCCTAAGATAAATTACTGAATTATCTTTCATGCCTTAAATTTCATCCTGTATACTCTGTCAAGTCACTGAATTGCAAGGCTACTTCCTTCAGACCATCTCTGGAATACTCTGTCCACTTCCTCACTGGGTTTTTGAACAATGAAACACTTTCCTAACTACTTGTCTCTTCTCCAGTCCCCTGCTACTGCCAGAATTGTTTAAAACAGAAGTTTTGTTGAATCACAAAAATTTGTGTCCTTCCATTCTTGGCTTTATCTTGTCTATTCAATTTTATATCTTACTCCTAGTAAAAAGAACCTATTTTCCAGCATGCCAGGTTTTTTTCCTTTAAATTTTTTTCTTCCTTCATGATTAGTGAATGTACCAAACTCTCATATCTCTTCTGTGCTTTTGCTTATGTTTTTTTACTTGTATGGGATGGAAATATTTCTTCTTGCCACCTGATCAGATTCTTACTCATTGCTCTGGGTCCAGCTGAAGCCCATCTCTTGCTCATGGCTGTTCATAACTCATTTACTCCATATTGATCTCTCCTTGCTTTTATTCTTAAAGCACTGAATATAGGTGTTACTCATTTTGGCCCTTAGCAATGTATGGCTTTCTTCAAAGTGGTAACTAACGTTTTGTGTGTACAATTTGCCCCCTCAACTAATTAATAAATTCCTGAAAGACCCATGTTTTGTGCTTTTAACATTACATCTAGCATATTACTGTATGCATGACAGGTACTCAGTAGAGACATTAATGACTGGGTAGGCATTGATTGTTTTCTAATTCTCTTTTAATTTAAATTGAGATACTTTGGAAAGGGAAAATCCAACAGCAATCTGTAAGGGAAATTGTTTAGCTTATTTGTGATAGATGTGTGAATTGTGGTGCTGTTAATGTCATTTTGGATATGAAATATTTGTCATTTTGAACTTCTGGTAATGGAAATGTGTAAATGAAAAAATAATAGTTGATATGTATCATAAAACATTCTATTGCAGAATTTTAACTTGATCTTGATTTTCTTCTTTTCCAATACCAGATACTTCTCACCACTGCATGAATGGACATTTGAAAGTGCCATAGCCAAACACTTGCAAGCATGGAGACCTCATCAATGCTTTCCTCATTGAATGATGAGTGTAAATCTGATAACTACATTGAGCCTCACTACAAGGAATGGTATCGAGTAGCCATTGATATTCTGATTGAACATGGGTTAGAAGCGTACCAAGAATTTCTTGTCCAGGAACGAGTTTCAGACTTTCTTGCTGAGGAAGAAATTAATTATATTTTGAAAAATGTCCAGAAAGTTGCACAAAGCACAGCGCATGGTACTGATGATTCCTGTGATGATACCTCATCTTCAGGGACCTACTGGCCTGTTGAGTCTGATGTGGAAGCTCCAAATCTTGACTTAGGCTGGCCATATGTGATGCCTGGACTCTTAGGGGGCACCCATATAGATCTCCTTTTTCATCCACCAAGAGCACATCTACTTACGATAAAGGAAACTATTCGGAAGATGATAAAAGAAGCAAGAAAGGTAATAACATTTCTATTTTGAAATGAAAAATTTGAAACATAGAAAAGTACAGAGAGTAATAACACAAATATGTATGTTAACAAAAGAATCTCTATATGTATATGCCATGTCTTTTATTTTTAGGAAATGTACCCATGATACACAGGAAGGTTGTATTTCCTATATCTTGCATATTTCCAAGAAAGTGGCATTAGGTCTTTGCTAAAGAAAGAGATTTCCTTTTCTTTCTAATGTATTGAAGAGATCTCTTCTCTTCATTTCCAAGAAAGTGACATTAGGTCTTTGCTAAAGAAAGAGATTTCCTTTCTTTCTAATGTACTGAAGAGATCTCTTCTCCCAGAAGACTGAGGTATGTTGACTGGGAATAAGATGACTTGACACTCACAATTTTAAAACACTTAAATTTTTCTTCTCTGAAAGGAAGTAGTTGGTGGATATGGTGGAATTTTCTTTGTTCTTAACAGGACTGAATGCCAATTCTTGCTCTGGATGTGGTTTATGCAGTTAAATAAACCATACATTTACTTATCTATTTTCCTGAGTTGTGTGGAAACAGTATAAAATCAACATAATAATGTAAAATTCTAAAGTAAGATTCTGAGATATTTAGCATTTTAAGGCTTTGGTGTTCTTTATCAAATATTTATATTGTCTTATACATCTCACAGATCTTATTTTAGAGCTTGGGTAAAACTGTAGAACTCTTTAATCAAGCAACAAAAGTTGTTAAGAGTTTTCTATCTACTCAGCACCATGGTAGGCACTTTGGAGACTATAAAAAAATTTGCCAAGCTCAATCTAGAGTTTTAAAATGTATGGGCAAGGCCGGGCATGGTGGCTCACGCCTATAATCCGAGCACTTCGGGAGGCTGAGACGGGTGAATCACTTGAGGTCAGAAGTTTGAGGCCAACCTGGCCAACATAGTGAAACCCCATCTCTACAAAAACAAACAAACAAACAAAAATAAACCAGATGTGGTGATGGGTGCTTGTAGTCCCAGTTACTCAGGAGGCTGAGACACAAGAATCACTTGAACCTGGGAGGTGGAGGTTGCAGTGAACCAAGACTACACCACTGCACTCTAACCTGGGCTGTCAGAGTGATACCCTGTCTCACAAAAAAAAAAAAAAAAAAAAAAAAAAGGATAGGCAAAAAGTTATAATTTTTAATTATAAAGTGTACATTTTTTAGTTATGACTATTTGATACAGAAATTTAGATCTAAAAAGGACCTTAGGAGCACACATGCATGACATTGCTTTCTTCTATGCCAGTAAGCACAGAAATGCTTGCAAAAGCATGCTTTTATGAAGTACATCAATATAAGACCCTTGAATTCCTCAGTGACATGGCAGTTTGCAAGACAGGCAACTAAAAGGCTAACAATCACGTAGGGAGACACAGTGTTCTGAAGCTAATGTCAAATGCAAGCTTTGCAAAAATGAGGTAATTGTTTCCCTAAACCTTTTTAGTTCAAATAACCTGTCTTTTTAGCTGTATTAACTCCTTTAACAGTATTATATTAAATAAAGTACTAATCCATTCCAGTTGTTAAAAATTAGCTATAGAATCAGTCTCACTGTAAGTGACCAAACTTTTATTGAATAAATTGAACTGTCATTCAATTTTCTGAATTGAACCGAGAATTTTTTTTTTAACAGTACTATCTGAACAAATTATACAGCTGTATTTTGTAAGGCAACAGTACAAAATTTGAGGATATATATGAGTCTTTCTAATGGCAAAATCATAAATGTCAAGTATTAATGTTTGCTAATTTTATTTGGGGACATGATATGCTTTTGAAGCACAGTGTTAACAGAAAATTGAAATCCATTTTTGAAAATACATCAGTGAAGATGAAGATTCTTATTGTGGTAACTTAGTAGTAATGCATTTATCATCCTGCATGATAGCTAGTTTCCTTTGGGACATTGCATTATTATGACACAAAATGTTAATTCAAGAGATATCATAAGTTTTTGGGCTAGCACTCACTGGGAACTGAACATCAGTCATGATCTTCTGATGTATTTTTCTTTCTAATGTGGCAGGTATGTATTTAATAAGCCTCTAAAAGTAATATCTTCTACCCGGTCACCGTCTATTGAGAACTCCCACTTGAATTAGCGAGCTGAAGAAATTGAAGTCCATACTGTAAAACAGTAATGTAATGTGTGCTTCTCTTTCATAAAATCAATGTGGCATAAAAATAAGAAAGAGAATTGTGTCTTTTTTCTACTTGTATAGCTATATCTAAGCTGAATTCAAAGTAAGAGAATTATTTGATCTTGTTAACTGAGTATACTGCCAATCAAATATAAATTATAACAGATGACTTCGATTTGGTGAACATGGTGTGTGTGTGTGTGTGTTTGTTTGTTTGTTGTTTTGATTTTTTTGTTTTTAACACAGAGACAAGGTTTCCCTGTGTTATCCAGGCTGGTCTCAAACTCCTGAACTCAAGTAATCCTCCCGCCTGAGGCTCCCGAAGTGCTGGGATTACAGGCATGAGCCACCACACCCAGCTGTTATTTTTTAAGGTGTTAGGGAATGTGCTAGTTTCTACCCAGATGCAATAAATATTGAAGTCTAACTGGCTATCTTTGCATGGAATATGTATTTCTCAATTATTGTGGAAGATTCTTCATATGTCACCATATCTACTTAAAGATTTTTGAAGGATTAAGTACTCTGGGGAAAAAAGTTATTGACCCCATTTTAAAGAAATTAAGATTATTTAGCTTATAACTGGACATTGTCCTGTGAATAATTTTTAAAAGAACAAATATTTTGAAATAAAAGCTTACCAGAACACATTGCTTTTTAAAGATTAAATGTGGTTTTCATGACTATCATTTACTCAAGAGATGTCTTGCTCTTATTATCTTTCAGAATCAATGGAAGCCTAATAGTCATCAGGATAAGCTTTCTGTTTTTGAATTTTTTTCAGAGGATAATTTGTCTTTATTGGTAACTCAATGAATTGTCATGGCATTGTAAAGGGATGACCTTTTTTTTCCATAAAGTGTTTGGATAATGTATATTTTAATGGTTAAAGTTTCTTTTTTTTTTGCTTCCAAATATCTCAGGGAGAGTTTTTTGGTAATAAACGTTGTAAAACTCTACAGAGATAAGCCAAACCAGTAGGACTAGACACCAGCAAAACAGAACCCAGGAAAAGATCTCAGATAAAAATTTAAATCCATTTTCACGTTTGTGTTTGCAATTGAGATAAGGAACTTCTGAAAATAATGCCATTTTGTGGAAAAATCTTCAACTAATGAAAAGAATATAAGTTATCTGCTTAAAGGCCCAAACATTTGAAGTCTGATTATAAGCACCAAGTTAAGCTTCCAGTCTCTTGTGAAAGGAATTAAAAATGATTCTCAGTCTCAACTGTCTTTACTGGAAAGAGGTGAAACATTTTGTTTTTGTTTTTGAATTTCAGTAATTTATATGCTCTCATTTCTAGCTTAAGTTATATAGTTGAATGATCTCTTGATCATTTTTCTTTTATAAGCAGAATGTGATCTTTATAGTATTTCAAAAATCTATACTTTTTTACTTTTTAATTTTATTTTTGCTAATTGTCACTTAGAAATTGATTAGAGATTTTTGTTTCTTTTGTTTTCTTTCTTTCTTTTGTTTGTTTGCTTAGTTTGTTTGATAACTTTCCTTTGGGAAAATTCAATTGTCGATAATATCTTACTTGTGCCCTAAAGGGACATATTTTAATTTACTGGTTCTTTTTTTAAAACACTGTTTTTTACTTTGTGATTGACATAATTACATTTGGGTCAACTTCATGAAGTCTGATAGTGTCTACTCAGACTTTTCCCAGGTAATTATTTGTCTGTCAAGAAGTGTTCCCAAGATGATATATGCACATATTCCTAATTACTGTGAACTCCTCTTATGAAAACATCACCTCTAATTACTTAAAAAAGTCATCTTTCATTAAAGTATTTTTTTTTCCTAGCCACTCAGTGGTATGTATTTACAAAGTTATAACTTCTGAGAGTCTTGAATATCTGAATGTTTAACCACAATGTTATTTGCATCTCTGTTTCCTAATTCTAGGCTAGCTTTTTTTGTGAGATGTGAATCTTACTCTTGCGAAATACGGAATCAAGACACATAAGCAAAAGTCTAGTGAGAATTAGGGCAGAGTAATTCCTAATGCGCTCTGTACCATGTTACCTGAGTTCAGGGCTTGGTTCCTCACTGAGTCACTGCTCCTGGGTGTGTCTATTATGGCCTTAGGAGTTATTAGTAATACAGAGAAATATTAACCATCAGTTGACCCCGCAGATGCACAGAGGAAGATGAACAGGTGATGGGAAATCTTCTGGGAATAAGCTGATATTATAAAAGTAGAACTAGACTAGAGACTTTGTCACCAGGACTCTAACTAGTGTGGCATTAAACAAGTCGTTGTACCTCCTCAAGTATCTTCATTTATTTAGGGAAAGATGTGAAGCAAAAATGTTTTTATATTTTTAAAATCTGGTGTTCCTAACCAAATCTCTAATATTGTTTACCAACTTAAGATTATTTTGATATATTATACTTCTTGCTGAATTAGTTTGTTATAGAAATGATTTTTATTCTCTGGTGATATGTTACTTCCATCTGCATCCCTTTGCAACCATGTCCTGCCCAGCTAAGTGATATTTATATGTTTATCTGTGCCTTCATTAGACTAGAATGATCTGTCCTGATGTTCCTAATTTTTATTAAGAATTTCCTCTCTACCCTATCCCTGTCCCAACTCTCACTGTGAATTTTGTGATTCTTTGAATTTGAGTCAAAATTGATTTCTTCTTGGAAAAAAATTTTGCTTAGTTAAATTTAGTGATATTACTATCCTAGGACATTAAGTTGAACATTTCTTCTGTGAATAAAATGTATGACATGTTAATATATATTTATGTTTGAGTGTGTATGTGTGAGAGAGAGGGCATGAGAGGAGAAGGAGGGAGAGAGAGGGAAGAAGAGATGGAGGGAAAGAGAGGGAAGAGGGAAGGTGGAAGAAAGGGAGAGAAAAGAAGGTGGGAAAGAGACAGGAGAGGAGGGAGGGAGAGAGACAGAAAAAGAGATCTGGTTAAAATTGCGCTGACTTCATCCTGCCAACTATTGCTGTGTCTGTATGGCAGTACTGTGCCTTTAACAAGCTCCTGGTGCTATACAGAGACAACACATTCCATGTCTATTTTATGGTTGTTGAAGCAAAAAATTAAAAAAGTATGAAAAGATGAAAATGAAATTGTTATATGAGATTTCCAACTTGGTTGCACACCAAAGCCATCAGTAACTTAGGAATTTCAGATGTTTTACTCTGTTGAATATCATCAGGTAAAGTCTAAGGATCATCAGTGACTTGTATTTTTAAGAGACTTTCATTTAAAAATTGA
Source organism: Papio anubis (assembly GCF_008728515.1). Taxonomy (NCBI): domain Eukaryota; kingdom Metazoa; phylum Chordata; class Mammalia; order Primates; family Cercopithecidae; genus Papio; species Papio anubis. The sequence goes on from NC_044981.1 coordinate 53,305,386, forward strand.
CAACTGAGAAAAGAATTTGGCTTTAAAAAGAAAAAATACAGTTACTTATGGGTGTCAGTAAGTTTATCAGAGTCTTTGTGTTGCTGATACTAACCTATACCTCTATTAATAGTTGGAAAGAAATAATTTAAAATGCGAGTTATTTAGGAGTGCGTGTATATATATATAATTTTTTTTTTTTTTTTTGAGACAAGAGTTTTGCTCTTTTGCCCAGGCTGGAGTGAAATGTCGTGATCTCGGCTCACTGCAACCTCTGTCCCCCCAGGTGCAAGCGATTCTCCTGCCTCAGCCTCCCGAGTATCTGGGATTATAGGCACCCATCACCACGTCCGACTCATTTTTGTATTTTCAGTAGAGACAGGGTTTCGCCACATTGGCCAGGCTGGTCTCTTGACCTCAGGTGATCCACCCGCCTCAGCCTCCCAAATTGCTCGAATTACAGGCATGAGCCACCGCACCCTGCCGGAGCGCATATAATTTATCTGATTACGAGAAATGTTTTTGAGATTATTTTCTTTACTCAGCTATTACTTTTTAATACTTTTAAATTCTCTCTCTCTCTCTCTCTCTCTCTTTTAATGTAAAATAAGCCGTGAGAAACAATTTTGGTAGGGACTGCACATGACGTGTTTAGTCCTTCTCTGAGCTTTGAGGTAGTGTTACTGACTACAGTACAGAATGTAGTTCTATATATTTGGGGATCTCTGAAGTAGAATATTTATTTTTTGTGATTGTTTATGTTTACTCATTCTTTCCTGTCTCTGGTTTACAATAAAAGCCAAACAGTTACTTATTGAAATATGTAATATTTTCTGATGATACTCCTTTAGTAGTTTGTTGGAATGGCAAAGTTAATTGTCATCATAAAACCTTATCATAAAATACTGAGCGTTCCTAATGCCTAAACACCTAAATTCCAGAGGGGTAGAAATTAGCAGTTTTATACACTCAAATACCTTCAGGGCTAAGCCACAAAAATAACTCTGCAAAGGAGAAAGGGCAGGTGGTATTCCAATAGAGAATGAAAGGAACATGGAAGAAGAGATAACTTGACCCGACTTAAGGCATTCTTTAGGCATTTGTTATAGAGGTGATAAGCTTAGGACCTTAGGTACACATTGAGGCATCATATCAAAAGTTAAGCTTCATGAAAATAAGGGGATATTACTTTACTTGTTTGTTCTCTCAATGAGATGTAAAAAAGTCATGAAGGTTTGACATGGGAGCCTTTTAGAGGTGATGAGAGCTGACATTTTGACACACTGACATTTTGCATTTTAAGGATTCTGCCTGCTCTCTTACAGTTGTTACAGATCCATCATGTGGCGTACATTATTATATCAATTATTGATATCTTTAGTCACTCTTCAAATTATCTTGAAAAAATTGGGTGGCTTTTATCCTAAGGACTGGAACTCACATCTGATTTTGAGTAATGAATTTATATTATGTAATTTAGTAACAGTATCAGGTAACATGTATTGAGCACTGACATGTTAGGCATTGCGCTAAGCACTCTGCATGCATTATCTTAAGTTGACCTTCATAGCAACCTTGTGAAATGTGTCCTTTTATCATCCACAGTTTTCTGATGAAAAATACTGGGTTCATGTGGTAGGTTGGTCAGTGGTAATAAAGCAGAATGAAACCAAAATGATTATAACCTGAAAGTGGTAATGATTACATGTTCCTAATCAGAGGTCTTCGAGACCTGGTTGAGAGGGTCTAAGATTGAGATCAGTGGGTGTAGATGTGGAAGCGTTGATTTCTAAATGTGTCAGGTAAAAAGTATCGTGTGGTTGTTATTAGAAGTCAGAAGTAACTCACTTGGAGCTGACAAAAGTTTATGATAAGCAGATAAGGTGATAGTACCTAGAGTGCAGACCAGGCCAGGAGACACTGAAAGGAAATGCGTTTCTGAGTTCAAATATAAGGTAAATTTGAAGCAGGAAGAAAAGGAAAATCAGTTAGTGAAGTTGTCCTTTGGCCTCTGCTGGGTTCAGTTATGAGGGAAATCAGCAAGTCTTTGGCCAGCCTTACAGGTTAAAGGTATTGCAGGCCATTTATTTATTTAACAATTATTTTTTAGTGCCAGTGATGTATCAGATACTATTCTAAGTTCTGAGAATACATAGGTGAATAAAGTACCAAAGAAACCCTGCCTGCCCTTGAATGAAGTTTACCTACAAATGGGAATAATCAACTAATAAATAAGGAGTGCTAGCAGGAAGAAGCAAAACACAAATATTTTTGAGTAAAGGGAGCTACTAGTGGTGGTGGAAGGTAGCTTGCAATTTTAAATAGGGTGCTTGGAGCAGGCCTTAACAAAGTGACATTTGAGCCAAGATTTGAGTAAAGAAGGAATAAGCCATGCATATATTTGTGGACAGAACACAGGAGACATAGGGGAAGCTTTCTTGTTTTTTAGAAGAAGAGCAGAAGCCAGTTATTGGACCTGACAGCAAAGAGGAGAGGAGTAGAAGATGAGTCAGAGAGGAAACATGGAGGGTAGATCTTGGGGATCCCACTGGCCATTTTAAGGAATGATTCCTATAAGTTAGGAATCTACAGGAGAATTGTGAGCAAAAGAGAGACATCAGTTTTAAACCGGCTATATTTTAACAGGATACATCTGGCTGTAATATTGAAAATTGACTCTAGGGGACTAAGAATGAGCATATCAGATATTACTAAAATAATTCAGGTGTGGGATGATGGTATCTTAGATGGTCAGATGGTGGCAGCAATGGCTAGTTTTTAGGTATGTTTTGAAGGTAGTGAAACATGGAATGTGAAATAGGTTGAACAATGCAAGATGACTTCAACATTTTTTGCCTGAGCAGTTGGAGTGATGGCATTGTCATTTGAGGTTGGTGTCAGAGGTCCCAAAGTTGTGAGCAGGAAGCAGGCATAGAGGGTGAGTTAAGGAGACTTTTAAGTTACCACTTCACCATAGCCTTTGGATGGTTGATCCGTAACCCCAGCCACTGACATCTGGCAACACACATGGCTAAGTATCTCTAGATGAGGGTTCACATTGGAACCCAAATAGTGACTGACTTGGAGAATAGTCCTGACCCGGATGACGTAGTTGTAAGTAACTTGGATATTCAGATGCAAAGGAGTAGGTAAATAGAGAGTATGAGATAAGAACATGACTGATTAGATGCTGTCCCAGGACCTAATAAAACAGGAGATTATCTACCCTGCTGGGAAGCAGAACCTCCCAACACATAGTCTTTTCAAACAAACTTTTACAGGCAATTATTTCGCAGTTCCTTTATGCTGGGTCAGGTGAGTGGAAGACACAGAAGGAGAAACTGGGAAGGGGTCACGTAGGAGGTCCCTTTTTTTAACAGGCCATTTGGATGGATAGTTTTGATAAGTAGGAGATGAATGGTGGAGAGCTGGGCATTTTCAGACAATGGGGGAGTGTAAGAAGTAGAGTAGGGTGGAAAAAAAGGAAGGGAGAGTTGTTGAGAGAGGTTGATTAAGGCCAAATTGTGAAGGTCCTTTGATCAAACCTTGTGAAAGTGAATAGTGGAAAGTCATGAGATGTTTTTTAGTGACAGTAATGTTGTTAAATCTGATTTTGGACATACTAATATTGCGTTTTGGTTAGTTAACACATAGAGAAGAATATAAGACAGGTTGTAACAGGCATTGGGATAATGGTCAGCAACAAGCTGACAATAGGCTGAAGCTGATGTTCAATAGCAAACAAAATGTCTTTTCAAGGGGAAAATATATCTTCAATTTCCTACTAGAATAGAATGTAAATATAACTACTTAATTCTGTATCTTAAGGAAAGTGCCTTTTTTTTGTTTTAAAGCTATTTTTAAGATGTCTTAATTATCTGATTTTAAGGTAATAAAATGTATTTCTGTACAAAATAGTTTTAACTATCTACATACGGTTTAAGTCTACATATGCTTATTGAGTCCCAGCTATGTGCAAGGCACTCTGCTAATTCATACGGATGGGGGGAATAACCCACTTCAAGTGATTTAAAGTCTGATATTTGAGGGATATGGTAAAAAATTCATTGGAAATATATAGGTAAAATCATGTGTGTTTATGGGCATTACCCGAATGAGCTATGTATTATATAGGGTCTGGATTTTTTCCCACCTGTTTACTCTTTAAGTATCAGGATTATACAGACAATTATTGAAATTTTAAAGTAGCAAAAATATGATACAGATAAAATACCTCCAAAATATTTATTAGCAAATGTGTTTCACTAGTGCAACAAATGTATATATAGAACGTGTCTTTTTTTTTTTTTTTTTTTTCTGAGAAGGAGTCTCGCTTTGTTGCCCAGCCTGGAGTGCAGTGGCATGATCTCGGCTCACTGCAACCTCTGCCTCCCAGGTTCAAGCAATTTTCCTGCCTCAACCTCCTGAGAAGCTGGGATTACAGGCGTGTGCCACCATACCTTGCTAATTTTTGTATTTTTAGTAGAGATGGGGTTTCACCATGTTGGTCAGGCTGGTCTCAAACTCCTGACCTCATGATCGGTCTGCCTTGGCCTCCCAAAGTGCTGGGATTAAAGGTGTGAGTCACTGTGCCCAGTTGAAGGTTTATTTTTTATTATTGGGGTGAATATATTCCTTATAGGCAATATGAAAAATTCCAGAAAGGGTTAAGAAAAGGCAATCGTAATCTCCCAGTAGAGATAATCACTGCTACTAATGTTAGAAATTTTCTTACTGATTAAATAGAGAAATACATGTATACACAAGTGTATGTGTATGTATTTTGATATCTTATATAAATCCCTGAAATAGAAGATTCATATGTGTTATATTTGAGATCATATATTTCGTAATATTTTAAAAATTGCCTCCTGTCTTTTTTCACTTAGGATTTTTCTTACAATAAAATAATTGATTTCTTGTGCTGAAATGCAATGGCATAATAAAATAGGGGGCAGTGGGAGCTGCTGTGTCTCCCACGGAATTTAAAAACAGTAAGATTGACTAGATGACAGTCTGCTTTTGAGAGCATGTGCTGACAACTGTAAATAATATTAGTGATAATATATTCCTTCATTACTGCCACCTCCACCCATTTCTTACTCATCCCTCTACCCATTGGCATACCAGTGCTGATATGGTGAGAGTCTCATGGTAATATTCCTTCAGAAATGAAGAAAGCCTCATAACTGTTTTTGTGTAATCATCAGTAAGAAAAATTGGTAAATGTACATTTTCTTTTGAAAATGAGAACTTTCCTTTGGGCTATATTAATTTCATATTAATAATCACATTTTGATTTTTTTCTTCCTTGAACTCAAACACAGGCAATAAATAAACATGAAAGGGAAAACATTGTCATTTGGCTAAATATCAATCCAATATATGCTGCTGAAAAAAATCTATAATCATAAAAAAGACCTGAGTCATAGTAGTCATATTTCAACCTGCTGAATTCTGGAGCAGTTACTGAAAAAAAAAAAAAAAAATCTGAGGTTTGTGATCATGTAGTCTTTTTACAATTGGGCAATGAGAAATTGAGAAAGTCCAAAGTCACCCATTTGGTGACCATAAGGACTGACAGCACTCAGGCATTTGGGCTTCTATTCTAAGATTATTGTATCGTATTGCTTCTCTAGTGGGAAGGAGAAATACATTTGTTAATGACACCAGTAATAGCTAATGTTTAATGCTATGTGCCAGGGAGTGTTTGAAGCACTTTATATGTACTAATGTATTAACACATTTATCTTCACAACAGTTCTCTAACATAGATACCTTTATTGCCCCTTTTTTTAAGAAGTAAGGAATAAAAAAGTTAAATAATTTTTTTCTAGGCTTCAGAAGTAGAAAATTACAGGTCTGGTATTTGAGCCTGGGTCGTGGGCTCAGACAGAGCCTGCTTGGGCTTTTAACCATTATGGTGTATTACCTCTGATATAGACCACTCCAGGCAGGCTCCATGCAAACCAACTGAACGTTCACAACCATGCTTTCTAGTATTAGTATTATTGGATAGTATCTAGTTCTAGTATTATTGCATTTGATTCCTGGTTATCTGCCACATGGACTCCAACTCATAAGCATGGAGTATATGATGAGGCTTTGTGCTTTATCTTATGCCTCCCTCAGTCACTTCCACTCCAGCGCTACTGGGCCTGCTCTGGGTCTTCCACTGTAGAAGTATTCCTTCCAGCTTTTGTTCATGATTATTCACATATTTGGAGCATTCTTTCCCAACTTTTTGCCTCCAATTCATCTTTTAAAATCCAGGTTAAATTATACTTGTTTGGGAAAGCTTTGTTTGATTCCCTTACAGACTTCAGTTAGTCATCCTCTGTATTATTGTCACTTTATTTTTTTATTATTTATTTATTTTTTGAGATGGAGTCTCGCTCTGTCGCCCAGGCTGGAGTGCAGTGGCACGCTCTCAGCTCACTGCAAGCTCCGCCTCCCGGGTTCACGCCATTCTCCTGTCTCAGCTGGGACTAGAGGCGCTCACCACCACGCCCAGCTAATTTTTTTGTTTTTCATATTTTTAGTAGAGACTTGTTTCATCGTTTTAGCCGGGATAGTCTCGATCTCCTGACCTTGTGATCTGCCCGCCTTGGCCTCCCAAAGTGCTGGGATTACAGGCGTGAACCACCGTGCCCGGCCATTATTGTCACATTATACTTGTTCTTTAATATGAGATATATTCTCCATTTTGTCATAGGACCCATGATTTTTTAGTGATTAAATTTTTTTTTTTTTTTTTTTTGAGACGGAGTTTCGCTCTTGTTGCCCAGGCTGGAGTGCGATGGGGCAATCTTGGCTCACTGCAACCTCCGCCTCCCAAGTTCAAGTGATTCTGCTGCCTCAACCTCCCGAGTAGCTGGGATTACAGGTATGCACCACAATGCCCGGCTAATTTTTTGTATTTTTAGTGGAGACGGGGTTTCTCCATGTTGGTCAGGCTGGTCTCCAACTCCTGACCTCAGGTGATCCACCCGCCTTGGCCCTCCCAAAGTGCTGGGATTACAGGCCTGAGCCACCACACCTGGCCGATTTTTAAAAACTAGGTTATTTTTCTTTTTAAATTTATTTGCAATAATTTTTTTATGCTGTATATGAATTATTTATCAGACACATGTTGCAAATATTTTCTATAGCTTAGTTGTTCACTCTGATAATGGTATTTTTTTTTTTTTTTTGATTAACAGGCGTTCTTAATTTATAGTTCTTAATTTCAATGTAGCCCAATTTTTTAATATTTTATTTTAAGGTTAGCTATTTTTGTGTTCTATCAAAGAAATATTTGCAGCCGAGTGCAGTGGCGCATGCCTGTAATCCCAGGACTTTGGGAGGCTGAGGCGGGCAGATCACTTGAGGCCAGGAGTTCAAGACCAGCCTGGCCAATATAGGGAAACCCTGTCTCTACTAAAAAGGCAATAAAGTCCGGGCATGGTGGCTCATGCCTTTAATCCCAGCACTGTGGGAGGCCAAGGCAGGTGGATCACAAGGTCCAGAGCTCGAGACCATTCTGGCCAACATGGTGAAACCCCGTCTCTACTAAAAATACAAAAATTAGCCGGGCGTGGTGGTGTGTGCGTTCTGTCCCAGCTACTCGGGAGGCTGAGGCAGGAGAATTGCTTAAATCCGGGAGGCAGAGGTTGCAATGAGCCGAGATCGCGCCACTGCACTCCAGCCTGGTGACAGAGCAAGACTTCGTCTAAAAAAAAAAAAAGACAAAAAGAAAATTACCTGGATGTGTGGCGCATGCCTGTGATCCCAGCTACTTGGGAGGCTGAATCATGAGAATTGTTTGAACCTGGAGGACGGACGTTATAGTGAGCCGAGACTGCGCCATTGCACTTCAGCCTGTGCAACAGAGTGAGACTCTGTCTCAAGAAAAAAAAGAAAAAAAAAAAAAAAGAAATATTTGCCTTCCCCAAGATCAAGAAGATGTTCACCTTAATTGACCTCTAGACGTTTTATTTTTGTCTTTCATATGATGTGAGCTCAGGGTCCATTTTGATTTCCATATGAATATGCAGTTACTGCTGTGTCATAACTCAAGTGACCACTTGTATATGGGTATATTTCTGGACTCTATTCTAATTCCATTGGTTTATTTATCATTGCTGTGCCGAGACCACAGTGTCTTGGTTATTACTTGTAAACCTCTCCCTTTGGTAGTGAATCCTCTAGTACTGTTCTTTTTTCAGTATTGCCTTGGCTACTCTAAATCTTTCGCTTTTCTGTAGGAATTTTAGAATCATCTCGTCAACTTTCCAAAAAAAAAAATAATAATGTTGGGATTTTTATTGGGATTTCACTGCATTTATAGAACAGTTTGAGTAGACTTGAACTTTACAATATTGGGTCTTCTAATCCAGGAGCAAGGTATATTCCTCTATTAAGTTATGCTTAATTTCGTTCTGTACAATTTTGTTGTTTTCTGTGCATAGATCTCACATACCATTTGTTTGATTTATTCCTCATTATTTGTTATGTTTCATCCTGTTGGAAATAATTTTTTTGTTTTAATTTTTTTCTTTTTTACTAATATGGAAATGGATTTTTTGTATATTGACATTGAGTCCAGTGACTGGATTGATACATTTATTAATTCTAATAGTTTATATATTATTTTGGATTTTCTAGATATATTATCTGTAAATAATGGTAGTTTTATTTTTCTCTTTTCCAACCCATATAACTTTAAAATCTTTTGAATGCCTTAGTACATTGGGTAGGTGTTCCATTGCAATGTTTAACATAATGTTAAATGTAAACAATACTTGCTGTAAAATTTTTTTAAAAAAAGAAACTATCATATCTAGGAAGTTCTATTCCTAAAAAGTTTTTGTCATTTTATCATGTCATATGATTTTTCTCCTTTATTCTGGTAATATCTTAAGCTACGTTAATTGATTTTCTAGAAATATATCACCAGTGCAATCCTGGAATTCATTTGAATTAGTTGTGATATTTTATTTTTATAAAGCTAGATTATATTTGCTGGTATTTTATTTATGCATTTTGTGTTTATGTTCAGAAGAAATACTGGCTTGTAGTTTTCATTTCTTATAATTGTAGTCACCAGTTTTTAGTATCAAGGTTATGCCGCCCTCATAATGATGTTTTTGTGTTTTTTGTTTTCCCAGTTCTCTGGAAGAGTTTGTGTAAGATTTCAACCTTGAATATTAGGAAAGATTTGCCAATGAAGTTATTTGTGCTTAAAGTCTTTTTTATGAGTCTAATTTTAATTCTGGGTTTAATTTCTTCAGTAGGTCTAAGGCCATTCAGATTTTCTATTTTTTTCTTGTATTTGTTTTGTTTTTACTGTTTTTAAGTTATATTTTTTACAGGAACACCTGAGTTTTTCTTATGGATTGGCATAAAATTGTTTATAATATCTCCTCATTGTATTAATGACTGTTGGATTTGTGATGATGTTATCTTTTCATCCTTCATATTGGAGGTGTGTTCTTTTTCATGACTAGTTCCTTGATTTTCTTTTTCAAATTTAGTGTGTTGATTTTTTTATGTTACTGATTTCTGATCTCATTATTCCCTTTTTCTTTTTTCTGTTTTAAGTTGTTTTATTTTTCCAGGATTCTTATATACTTGGACTATTAATTTTCAGTGTTTTAGTTTGTAATATATGAATTGGAAAATAATTTTTTCTTTAAATATAGCTTTAGATTTATCTTATGAGATTCAATATTTATATTTGCCTTATCATTACTTAAACTATATTTTAGTTTCAATTTTAATTGATCCTTTGGTTGCTGGATTATTCAGAAGTGTTTGTTAAATTTCCAAATCGTTTTGAATTTTTATCTTTTTGTCGTTGAGTTTTATTTGAATTATACTGTGATCAGATAATTTACTCTGTATGACTTATGTACTTTGACAATACTTAAAGTATGTTTTATGATTCAGCCTGTGTTGCATTTTGGTAAATGTTTGAGAATTTGAAAAACACAGTTAACCCTTGAACAGCATGAATTTGAACCTCATGCATCCATTTATATGTAGATTTTATTCAACAAATACAGTAGGTCTCCTTTTCCAAGGGTTCTGCATCAATAACCAAATGCAGATTAAAAATAGGGTATTCTTGACAGTATTCTTGGGGTGCGAACCTCGCATCTGTTGAGGGCTGACTTTTCCTGATGCTGGTTCTGCAGGATTGACTGCAGGACTTGAGAATGCACAGAGTTTGGAACACACAGAAGTCCTGGAACCAATCCCCTGTGTTTTCCGAGGGACGACTGTATTATGTATTCGATAGCTGTTAGGTGAAGTCTTCTGTTCCTTAGGTTAAGTTTTAGTTCTTGTATAGTCCTCTCTATTTTCACTTTGGTTTTTTTGTTTGTTTGTCTTATTGCTTGTTTTATCAATTATGTACCTGGTTATTACTAATTGTAATTATTTTATTTTTAAAAGGAGTATTTTGAGAGTCTTCTTAGGTACATAGAAATTTATTTTGTTTTGAAACAGTTCTCTTTATCTCCTAAAAAACTTCTTTATAATTTACTCAATTTGAAATTCCATAACTATTTAAATTTATAAAATTAGTATTTTATATGTGTGTATATATAAAATGTGTGTATATATATTTTATGTGTCTATGTACACACACACACATACACACTATCCATTGTATGGTATATATTTTCATCCCTATATGTTCAACTTTTCTCTGCGTAATTATGGTATGTTCCTTATAAACAGTGTATAGTTATATTTTTAAAAATTAACCACCTTTTGTCCTTTAATTGGTATAATTAGTATATAACATGTAATTACTGATTTCTTTTATTCACCTCATCTGTTCTTTATTCCTTTTTTTTTGTTTTGTTTTGTTTCTGTAGGATCATTCACATAGGTTTTATTATTCAGTTTCCTCATTTATGGGCTTGTTTGTTGTGTGTTATTTATATAATAATAAATTTACATTCTTGACATTTTAGACTGTATTAGAATTTAGTATTCTTAGTACAATCTAGACAGTACAAGGACCTTTGAAAACTTTAATTCTACTAATGCTTCTTGCATCTTGGTCATTGTTGTCATGAATTCGATGTATGTTTTATTTCCAAGATATTTTTATTATTGTTTTAAATTATGGATATTCATTCAGTTATGTATACATATTCACTCTAGCTGTTGCTGTTCATTCCATACTTGTTAAGATTCTGTCATCTGGGATAATCTTCCTTCTTCCTGAAGAATTCCCTTTAGGATTGCTTTTGGTACCAGTCTGTTGGCAATGAATCCTCTTGGAATTTTTAAAAAATTTGTTTATTTCTCCTTCTTTTTTTCCAGATAATTTATACCTGGTATGGAGTAAAAGTTGTTATTATTGTTATTTAGCACTTCAGTGACTTTGAGTTATTTTATCTTTAGACTTTCATAGTTTCAGTTGTAAAGTCTTCTGACTTTTATTGTTGCTTCAAGGTATATATTTTTTCTCTACTTTTAAGGATTTCCTTTTGTCATTCATTTTTAATAGCTTTAACATGATGTAACTAGGGGAACACTTTTTTAAATTTTTTATTTCTCCTTGACATAATAGAGCTTCTTGAATATGTACCTTAAGGTTTTCCTGCTGTTTTGGAAAGATGTCAGCTAGGATCTCTTCAAATACTGCTTCTACCTTCTATTTCTCTTCTTCTTCTAGGAATTCTAATTACAGGTCTGGCATACATTGTTTTGTTTGTTTGTTTGTTTGTTTAACCATGTTCCATCTATCCCTTATTCGTTTTTGTGTTTTTTATAATTTTCTCTCTCTGTACTTCATTTTATGTATTTTCTACATAGATATCTTTCAATCACTAATCCTCTCTGCAGTTGAGTCTAATTAACTATTAAACCCGTCTGTTGAGTTTAATTTTGGTATTGACATTTGTCAGTCCTATAATTCTCATTAGTCTATATATTCAGTTCTCTGTTGAAATTTTCTTTCTTGGCATCTATTGTCTTGAATACTTCAATAACAGTTATGTCAGAGTCTGTTTTTGATAACACCAATATCTGCATTACCTGTAAGCCTGTTTCTTTGTCTGTTTTTATTTTCTTATTTTAAGCATTTCCAACATTTTAATGGATGAAAAACATCCTGCCTTTTATTTTTTCTTCCCGTGTCTTACTTTCCTAACATTTATTTATGCAGTGCACATAATGAAGCATGATTTTAACCATTATCCCAATGAAGTGTTGTCTATTTAAGCTACATATGATAAATCCCTACGTTTAAAATAATGCTACTGCAGAGTATTGGCTCCAAGACCCCCACACCCCTTCCCCTACCAACCTGGGATACCAAAATCCATGAATATTCAAGGCCCTTATATAAAATGATATGGTATTTGCATATTACCTACATACATCTTCCTGAATACTTTAAATCATCTCTAGATTGGTTATAATACTGAGTACAAAGCAAGTGCTGTTTAAATATTGCTATATTGTATATCAAAAATTTGTATTTTTTAATTTTTTTTTTTAGTTAAATATTTTCTGGAAACAGAATCATGGATACAGAGGGCTGACTGTATATGTATACATATGAGAATATATGTGTAGACTTTTCATTTTCTTCATAAACTTAGAGAATGATCTCCAAGTTGTTGATACACACTTACAAATGGTTAACTCTATTGGAAACACAGCAGAGTTTAACTACTCATAGCTTTAAAGCCTTAAAAAATTAATTATGGGTGTGTAGTTTTTAAATGGGATTATAAATATCCTACGGACATACATAATTTAGTAGTAAAGCTCTTGATAGTTTTAAGTTTTATATTTTAACCATTTATGTTCAACTTCTTTTAAATATATATATGTGTGTGTATATATATGTGTGTGTGTGTGTGTGTGTGTGTGTATATATATATAGTCATGATCTATTCAAAACATGAAAAGAACAGCCATAAATAAAACCAAATACAAGAATTTTATCACATCATATTCTTTACAGCTATTCTAGAGAATAATTGTATCGTAGAAGGCATAGGTTTGGAAAATGTAATGTCAAAAGTTTTTTGAGTATATGTTCATGTAATCTGATTTTCAAAATTATTTGACACATTGAAATAAGAAATGCTTTATTGAAAACTGAGTACACCAACCTTTTGCTAAATTACATTTTCACAATTTATTTCAATTCTTAACAACCCAAGTTGAAAAACTGCAACTAATTCCCCAAATAAAAGACTGCCTTGTCAGCTGCCTTTTTCTATTTTTGTAAAACTGGACCAATTCTCATTCAATCAACAGAGTTTTTCAGGATTTATTTACATAGTTTCACAATACTAAAATTCCTGGAGCTCAAAGTTATAGATTTCCCAAAGCTTAGTTTCATGTTAACTTGTATGTCCATATTGTTTTATTTTTAAGGGTGAGATTAAAGAAATTAAGAGTTCAAACAATTATTTTAACATAATAGTACAGGAAATGTGACCCAAAGAATGCACTCATCAGTTACACATGTGAAATATCTCAACTTCAAAAGCAGAAAAAGTCCATTCCCTGCCCTCCCCGCATCTTCCCCCAGCACTTTCCACAATCATAATAGAAGAATCCTATAGATTGCTGTAACCTGTGTATCACTGCATTCAATTTATGTAATCAGTGAGAAGAAATAGTGATAAGATCAGTTGAAAAATTTATACATTTATCACATGCATTCACATTGTAAACTCGACTGAACCTTTTTGTTCTCCTTCCCTCAACAAATCCCTGATGTTTAATAGGGGACATTCAGAATGAATTTTAAACTTCCCCAGTCTCAAAAGCCTAATCTCAGCTACCATTTCTTCTAATTTGTTTTCTTCAGAGAAAAAAATAAAGTTGTGATCTTGAGCCTCCTGAGATTCTGTTTAATTTTTATACCTTTAATTTGTATTTATGGTTACTTCTCCTCTGTGTTCCATCATGACAGTCCTCTGGAGTGAGTTGCTTGCCTCCCTGCTGCTAGTGTCTCAGGTTATTATTCCTTTTCCCTACCTTTTAACCATTATACATTTGAAAGAAGTAGTTTCCACAAAGGGCTCTACTTCCTTACTTCTCTTTCCTCCTAGCCCTGCAGTCTGAATTTTGCTTTCCTTCCTCTCCTAAACTGTGTCTCATAGGCTACTGTGGTCCACATGACCAAGACATGCCTGCTACCTTGTAATATCCTTTAGTCTCTTCCACTTCTCTGTAAGTAGTTTGCCTTCTCTCTTTGTTCTTTTCCTGTCTCTTCAACTGTTGTTTCTTGATTTTCTTTGCTCTTTCCATCTGTTGAAAGTGAATGTTTTAAAGACTTTTAGCCCTGGGTCTGTTCTCTCTCTACATTTTATTACTTACTGCTGCTTTCTACCTTCATATTTTGGCACTATTGCTATTTACAACCTGATGTGACCTGTCTCTGAACATTAGCCTATGTAGTCTAGCTGATGGTCCAGCGTCTTTACCTGTGGCCCACTGGCCTATCAAATGCAGCATGTCCAAAATAGTAGTTAGAAATTTGGAAAATGCACTAAATTTTTTCTCATCCTCTCTCTCTGTTAAAGGCATCATCACATTCTTAGATGCCAAGACTACAGTATCTCGGAATCACATAATGATTCATTCTTCTCTCATTGTATAGCTTCACTTTTGTCATTAGGCACTGGGTTTTGTTTCTTTTTTTCTTTTCTTTTTTTTTTTAATATAGAAATGTTTGGTTCTCATTATGTTGTCCAGGCTAGTCTAGAACTCCTGAACTCAAGTGATCCTCCTACCTCAGCCTCCCAAAGTACTGGGATTATAGGCATGAGCCAGCATGCCTGGCCACAGGCACTGGGTCTTGGAAATTGCCATGTCTTCCTCCTTCTAATGCTCTCCATTGCTACCATCCATGTTCTGCCCTCTATATTTTATAATTAATTACAACAGTACCCTTAAATTATCTTGCTAAAGAACATTTCTGCTTTCTCCAGTATTCCTATAGCCATTTGCCTGAATGATCACTGATCATGTGATTCTTTTCTGAATATAAATCTCTGTATCTTTGCATTCTGCAAGTGCCACAGAAGCCCTCACTTCATCTAACAGCCTAGCCTGCCTTTCTAGATTTAACATGCTACTTTTTTCTGCCTCTGAATCTTTTTATTTTTTAAAAACTTTTATTTTAAGTTCAGGGGTACATGTGCTGGTTTGTTATATACATAAAATAATGTCATGGGGGTTTCCTGTGCAGATCATTTCATCACCCAGGTATTAGGCCTAGTACTCAGTTATTTTTCCTGATCCTCTCCCTCCTCCCACCCTCCACTCTCCAATAGACCCCAGTGTATGTTGTTCCTGTCTATGTTTCCATGTATTCTCATCATTTAGCTCCCACTTATAAGTGAGAACATGCGGTATTTAGTTTTCTGTTCCTGTGTTAGTTTGCTGAGACTAACGGCCTCCTTTTCCATCCCTGTTCTTGCAAAGGACATGGTCTCATTCTTATTATGGCTGCCTCTGAATCTTTCCTTTCCCTTTTTTCTTCCAAAAATACTCTTCTCCGTCTCCTCCTATTAATATTTTATATATATATAATATATAAATTATATATTTACATTTATATTTGAACACCAAATTTAAATGTTACATGTGATAATTTTAAAATACATTTACAACACTTCAACAAACCTCCCTCCAAAAGGTGGAGCCAATTGTCTCCCTCTTAAGTGTGGATGGGGCTTAGTGACCCCATTCTAATGAGAAGAACATAGCAGAAGTGATGGCATGAATCATGGGTTATAAAGGTATCATGATTCCCCCTTGCTTTCTTCTGGATTACCCACTCTATGGGAACCCAGCTTCTGTGTCATGAGGTGACTCAGCAGCTTATATGGAGGCTGTTGCGGTGAGGAGCTGAGTCCTCCCACCAACAACTGTGTGAATGAACCATCTTGGAAACATACTCTTTCCCAGTCAACTTTAGATGACTGCAGCTTTGATTCACAAGTGACTCTGAATTGGCACCATCCAGTCAAGCTCCTCTCAGGTTCTTCAGCCACATAAACTGTGAGATTATAAGTGTTTGTTGTTGTAAGCCACTAAATTTTGGGAACAATTTGTTATGTAGTAATAGATAACTAATACAGTATATTTTCAAGAAGATCTGGTCTCTATTAGTAAGATAATATTTCTCCTGAGAATTTTTTATTTATACCATCAACCTGTTCCTTGTCACAGTCCATTCATATTGTGGTTATTTGTTAATACATTTTATAATTTTGTGTATAAGGGCAAGTTTTTCCAAGTCTATACTGTTTAATGAAACATGTAAATACATAAAAGCTCAAAATATGAGCCAGAGTTCTGGTTATGTGTTTAGTATCTTAATACTTCATATTTTGGGATATTTCTAGATATAAATGTTTATCATCACCAGGTGGTTCTTAAATGACTTCCTCATCTTAAGCTTCATATTTCTGTTTATGCTATATGTCCAATATACATGAACCAATTAAAGAATTATGATTCTACTACATTAAGTTATATATAGAGCCAGTGTCTAAATCCAAATTCAGACACATGAATATATATCTATGTGTCTATAGATAGATAAACATAGATATATATATATATATAGACATACAGGGGAAGTTATTCTTTTTTTAGAAGAACCTTCTTAAGTTTAGTGCCAAGGAGTTTCCTTTGATACTATTTATATGCAGAGAAATATGAAAGGAACCTCCAATGAGTAATTTATAGTGCACATGTATATATGTGTGAGGTCTCAATATTTATTACTATAGCCATTCTACTTCTGTCCATTTTGGAAATGATTTGACATTCTAATCACTTGAAGTGTTATAGGTGATAAAAGATCACTGGTTTCTTCTCACCTTATTTTAACCCGAGTCAGTATGTTTTATTATGGTCAGAGATCAACACTCTTCATTATTCCATGAAGTAAACTGTGTTCCTTTCCACTTGGTTCTTTATATTTTTCTGTAGATGCTTAACTTAAGGATGAGGGAGAAGAGTTCTTTTAAAGCTTATATTTAAGTGTGTCTTTTGTGCTTTCATCACATAAATGCTGTATATGGGTACCAGTGACCTTCAGGGATTGTAGTGTCCGTTGATTTAAGTGGTTCTTGCAAGTGTTCTGTATCTGAATTCAGGAAGCAATGAATCTGGCAAGAATTTACAAACTGATGTCCTGGGAACTTTTTTTTTTTTTTTTCTTACAGAATTTGGTAAGATGGTACATTGGTCTATTTGGATTCTGATGAATCTCTTGATTTTGTTTAGGATGATAGTCTCATAGGTAAATTGGGGAAATATGCATTCTGTAACTTATTTGTGTGATGTCTGCTAAGAAAATGCATACTCATGCCATACAAAATGCACAAATACAATCTAGTTTATGCAGGTATCTTATACTTGAGAGAACATAGTTGAAGAGATTTTAATTAAGAATATATGTCATCTTAGGGAATCTAAGAGATAGAACTCCACGGGGTTTGGCCTCTACCATCTGGTGTTTAACAAATTTTGATTTTTACTCGAATAGAATACAAAACCTGCTACTTAAGTTTTTTTGTTTAGTTGATGACATATTGGAAAGGGTAGCAGGCCCTCAGAATTTAGGATTCAATTACAAAATGGCTTCTTTGGTCAGAAAACTTAGAAGCAGGGACAAATCTGATATTGTGGTTTTTGAAGACACTGTGAGGCAGCTTAGGGCAGTGATTGAGAGCATGAACTCGGGTTCTAGAGTGCCTGGCTTTGAATCTCAGCTCTACCACTTAGCTTTTACAGTGTCTTACGTATGATGCTACACATGCCTCAAAGAGTCTTTCACTTGAACTTTGAAAACATTGTGGGTAAGGTATTATTTTCCCGTTGTTCACATAGAGACTGAGATTTCAAGAGGTTAAGTAATTTGACCAAGGTCAGCAACTGACTCTCAAGACTGACACCTAAGTCTCTGACTGCAAAGACTAGGTCTTAACTCATGCATTACCAGGGGTGTTAAAAGTACTGTATTGTATAGATTCTGTAACTCAGAAAGGACAACATCCAAACCTGTATCCAAACAACAACATCCAAAACCTGTATCAGTGAGAAAAACATTACAAAGAGATATTGAAGAAGTGATTACTATTGAGTATGAAGAGAACAAATTTGGTTTACCTAGAAAAGCCATGGTCTTGGAAAGGTCTTGGAACAGATTCAATAGCATTTCAAGGTCTCCTCAGTCTTTATTATTTTAGCCTTGCATAAAATTCTATTATACTTCCTTGGGACTTGTACATTTATTTTCATAAGACATATAGTGTCTTTTCCATATCCTCAGGTAGTTGTGCCAATTTCTGCTTCTGACTTTTACTACTTTTTAAACTTTTTAAGCAGTATCTTTTAAGCAGTATTACTTGTACAAGCAATATCTATTCAAACACAGTTATTACATCACAATTTTAACACACATTTACATATCAAGCATCATAGATTCTGAAACTAAATATGTGAAGTTGACATTTATAGTTTTTATATTGTATGTAGTATGTATGTTATATATAATGATTGTTTTTGTTGAGAGAGGCTTCAACTGAATTAGGGAAAAATGGGTTCTGAAACCAGTAACCAGTAACATGGCATAGGTTTGTTTTGTTTTGTTTTGTTTTGAGATGGAGTCTTGCTCTGTTACCCAGGCTGGAGTGCAGTGGGGTGATCTTGGCTCACTGCAACCTCCACCTTCCAGGCTCAAGCGATTCTCCTGCCTCAGCCTCCTGAGTAGCTGGGACTACAGGCGTGCGTCGCCATGTCCAGCTAATTTTTGTATTTTTAGTAGAGACGGAGTTTCACCATGTTGGCTAGCTGGTCTCAAACTCCTGACCTTGTGATCCCCTCTCCTCGGCCTCCCAAAGTACTGGGATTACAGGCTTGAGCCACTGTGCCCGGCAACATGGCATAGGTTTACGACAAAGTAAAAAAACAACTATTGATAAAATACTTCATCAGTTGATCATACCAAAAACATAATCTTAACATTCTACCTTTCTGGATTTGGCTACATTGTAGCATCCATCTAGAATGATGCAAAAAAACAAGAAATAAACCAATTATTCACTGAGCCGCCAAAACAGACATGCTAAATAAAAGCTTGTTGGTAGAAGAGGCCTCCTCGTCCTACCTCAGAGTTCATTTACCCCTGTTTTATACATAATTCGAATAAGTTCCCTGATCTTCTTTCCACACCCAGATCAAAGTATGAAACTGGAACACAAGAGGCCAGTCCACACTGATAAGAGAAGGAAGTGTTAGCTTGACATCTAAAAGGAAAACAAGCAAGAGAAATACTGTTAAGAAGCGTACAAAAGAATACCATAAACACAGCACCATAAAGCAAAAGAATATGGCCATTGCCACTCTCAATAGCCTTTAAAATTGTCAATGTCTCAGAGTATCTTTAAATAACACTAAATTTAAATTATGTTCTGGACACTATTTCTGAGAAGTCAGGAAAGTATCTTCTATATTTAGTAGTATTTTCCATTTAAAGTTGACAGAATGAAAACAACAAAAATAATTTTATACTTAAGTCACATTTCTAAAACTGTCAGGAAAACTTTAGCCACAATCTTTGGAAGGAAGTTAACAAAAATCAATTATATTTGTTGAAAATTAAACATAATTGGATATTATAGTTAAGTCTAGATTCTTAGAGGTCATACTGAAACAGTAAAATGCACAATACTATGAAAATACATTTGACACCATCCTGTTAGTATTTAGCTAGAATTTGTTTCTGTATTGCCTTCCCTGGAGTCCTCCTTTTCCTCATTACTGTTAATATTATTGTCACTGCCAAATTTCTTCCCTTGTCCTCTCTCTGAGACCCTTTAGGCTACTCCCGCAACAAACCTGGGGACAGCTTTACCAGCTAATACTGCTGCCACACTGGTATGGCAGTAAACCGTGTTGTGATCTTAAAAAAAAAAAAAAAAAAAAAAAAAAAAACATCTGGACAGTGGGGAAATCACATATGGGAAACAGTCATGGGTACGATGATTAATCTAAAACAATATTTATAATCTCCTTGCTGATAATGAAAGTCTTGATTGCATTATTATGTATTCTCAGTAGTTTAAATGTTACAAACAGGAAAGCCTTAAATGAGGTTAAAATTTCTGACATTTACTTATATATCATTTTATTCTCTATAAGTAGAATACAGGGAAGTAAGGCTCTAAAATTATTTTTAGAACTTTTGACAGAAATCCTAATAACAGTTTCCATCTGAAAACTGCAGATGTCTGGAAAAAAGCAAAACAACGTAGAAACCTGACTGTTAAATTAGTTGTCAAAGTCTGGTCCAAATGTTGAATCTCTTATTGGGTAGAGTTATATTCTGGAATTTCTTAGTCACTCTCTGTCTTTCTGTCTGAACTGGTAAGATAATGATTCAGTAAAAAAGAAATTTAAACAACACGAAGATATCTAGAAGAAAAAGAATGAAACAACTCACATGCCAGTTCACCATCAGTAATGCTTCTGGCAACTCACATGCCAGTTCACCATCAGTAATGCTTCTGGCAAGCATATAGGGATTAGATAAGTATAAAATAGAAATATTGCCTGAACTATATACTTTCTAATCAGCAACCTTAATATTTAAGGACATTTAGTGTTATAATTACAACATAATCAAGTAAAACAATTATGTGGGGACAGAGAAAAGACCCGAATGAATAAGAAACATACCTGAATTATTATATATGTTTAAACTAGAATTATCAGAAAATTGAAAGAATATGATGCCATGTATACTTTTTGGTTGTATGTAACTAATACATTTTTTTTCCCCCTCTATTAAGTAGGTCTTTCTTAGGGTGGCTAATGATATATTCTTCCTCCCCTTTTGGTGGGAAATTGCTGGCTTAAATAGGCTTTCTAAGAATCCAATATAGCTTTCTCTGTATTTCCTCTTAGAATTAATGCTTGAGAGAAACAACAGGTGCCTGACATACTTGAACCTGCCCATTGCTATTTTCTGATACTCTTCTCCGTCCAACCTGTCTCTAGCTCAGAAAGAAATTCCCTGCTAGCCCCACAGCAGTGCAGGAATAACAGGATTTCCTGGGAGACTTATCACTAGCTCTGTTCAAGTGTTAAGCAGGTTTGGGCCCGCTCTACGTTGTTCACGGACTCAGAAATGAAGATGGCTGATCTTTGTAGGTCACTTGTTACTTGTTGAGAAATGGGACAAAGGCCACAATAAATGAAGTGCTGCCCATCATTGCTAGTTCATGAACGTCGTCTTCTGGACATCCCTACCTGAGTGTTCCATAGACCCCAGATTAGGTACTACTTCCGCAACTGAACTCCTTATCTCTACTCTACTTCCAAACTGGTTATTACCATTTATAGCTTCTGACTAGGATAATGGTATTACCGTCTAACCACTCATTCAACATAGTAACATTGAAGTTAATTTTTAACTCTTTGCTCTTTCCCGTTACCTTTCCCTAACCCCATCCAAATTTTTGTCAAGACCTGTTGATTCCATCACCAGTATATACCAAATTGGTTCTGTTTTCTCTATTCTCAGTGCCACATGCTATACTTTAGGCTTGCATGATCTTTTGCTTTGACTGTTTCAGGAACCTTTTAACTTGATGGTGGTCTCTTGCAGTGTTCCTTTTGACTTCTTCTGTAAGGTTTAAAGTGTCTTTTCTATTAAGCATTTCCTGAACTTTCCAAGTTAGTTCATTATTGCCTTCCGTGCTGCCATGCATATTTTTTGTAGCACTGGATCAGGCAGTAACTCAAATCTTTGTTTATGCCTGTTGCTCCAACTAAACTTTGAAGTCCTTGAGATAGGAAACTTATCTTCCCCATTTAACATTTTCTAGCTCATAGTAAATGCCCAGCATATTTCTTAAATAAAAATGAGAAATAGAAAAAGTAAGTTTAAATTTGTCATGAAATCTAGAGTTAGTCATATAAAGTAGAAATTGAAAAGGCTCTATTATTTTTGAAGAGTGTTACATATAACACTTGGCTGAATGGGAGAATGGGTTCGAGATTTTTCTAAACATTTCTAAGGATGTCAGAAATCACAAGCATGTGTAATTTTGCATTGAGATTTAGGATTCTTTCATTGTAGTAAATGCAGCAACTCTCCACATGGATTCACAACACATATTTTATCTTTTGTTATACCTAATGACTTCAGTGTTCTCTTCAACTTGTTTCTGTCAGTGTCTTCATCTGTTCAGGACTGCTGTAATATAATGCCATAAACAGAGTAGCTTTTAAACAGCAGATATTTATTTCTTACATTTCTGGAGTCTTGGAGGTCCAAGATCAAGACACTGGCGGTTTAAGTGTCTGGTGAGGGTCCACTTCCTGTTTTTAGATGACTAGCATGTTGCTGTGTCTCCACATGAGAAAAGGGACGGGCAGCTCTCTGGTACCAGCTTTATAAGGGCACTGATTCCATTCATGAGGCCTCCCACAGGCTCCACCTCCTAATATATTATCTCCTTAGAGGTTAGGATTTCAACATAAGAATTCGAGGGAAACACAAACATGGATGTTACCATAGCAGTCAGTGTTTTTTTCAATAGCTAGTGGAAATACCAAAGTGAATGCTGTTCAAATGTTCATTTTCAATTTTTTTCTGACTGAAGGTAAGTTGAGCTCCAGGAATGAAATGACCCAGAGCATGTATTTCAATTATAATAAAATGAAACAACTCACATTAAAACAAAAAGAAAACTTGATATATGAAACAAGTTAATAATTTATCCTATGATATATAGTTTAGTGATGATTACAGAACACAGTATCACATTTCAAAGCTAAGTTTTTGTCAAAATTAACATTTGTTATGCAAAATATAATCACGTACATGAAGTTATTGATGTACAATCATTTCTGTAGCACACATATAAATACAAGGCACAACATGAAAGCAAGAACAAAGAACCAATCTATTTTTAGATCATTGCCTTTCAGTGGGTTGGAGTGATGAGAAAAGAGGGAGGCCCTATCCCACCCCACGCCAGCATATCAGTATCTCTGGGGGGCCTTTTCAAACTGCTCATTTTCTTTGGCCCCAGTAGGAAGCACCAGGTGTAATGTGAGCTTTTGCCTGACAGGAGTGTACTATTCTTGAAGAATATTGAAGCAGAAAAAATGAGAGTACTATTGGAGGAAGAAGTTAATAGCTGATCTGATTTCTGTTTCATAGTTCAAAAATATAAAAAATAAAATAACTCATTTTTAAATATTCAAAATGAAGCATTTATTTTGAAGTTATTTGGTGCCATAGATTCTGTCTTTGCTCGTAATCAAGTAAGTGTTGTTGACAGGGGTAAAAAAGAGAGACCAGATGTAGAAATAAGTATGTGTCAGTGACAACATATATATATATATATATATATAAAACACATATACATAGGAAATCCAGTGCTTGACCTAGGAAGGCTGAATTGACTCTATAGCTTGCAGCTAAATGATGGTATGCCTCAAATAAGTTCCTTTAACAAGAAGGTGAGAGATGCCAAAACTGATGAGTGTGATAGACCACCCCCTTCTACTTAGTAAGAAAGGCTGGGAAATGTGGGCACAGAACTACAAGCTCTGTATCCACATGTATATCCAATAAATAACAGCAGGCACACATGGGCTCAACATTCAAACAACTCTAATTGTGTATTCAGACATTAAAGAGTAATCATAGGTCAAAATTTAAAATTTCCCATTGGAACATGACTGCTCTTTGACACCATAAAAATGTTGTGTTACTGACAACAAAAGCTATTATCGATGTGTGGAATGAACTGGGAATCTGTTTGTTTATCTAGCCAAGCCAGGACTCTTGAACAGACTAAAACAAGAAAGCCTGAAGGTTACAGATGACAAATAATTCAGAATACAATTTATATTGATCCTGCTTTTCAGGCTGTTATCCTTGACAACTGTTGTACTCCTCTTAATACATCTACCATGTGTTCTTAGACTAAACACCAGTGGGATAGGGGAATTTGGTAAACTGCTGGATCAATATAGAATATCAGTAAGTAAAATTGTGTCAGGTTTACAAAGTTTCTCATGATTTAAAAAAACAACAACACTGTATCATATTATCCTCTTGAGCAAATGTGATAAAAGCCTGTTACAAGGTAAATAGTTTTATCCCTGCAAACCATTATGTTAAAGTATTTTCTGTCATGAAATAATATGTAACAAATCACATATTCACTCAAAGAAGCTTTTAAAATGTGGAGATGCAGCATTGCTATGATATAAAAAGTCAATAACTTATAGAGATTCTTATTAAAAATTGCATTGTTTCCTTTATTTGGTTCTTTAATGTTGAAACATAACATTATAAAAGAAACAACATAAAGGAAATAAACAATATTTGCTGGTTGAAGTTATGCTGTCAAGGCACTAAGCTCTTTCTTGAAATGACCTTGAGGAAAATTTAGTATTTTACATTCAGATCATTTTTTAAACCAGATTTATAGAGAAGCAATTTAAGGTAATTAAGCACTTTAACTCTGACAGGTTGATGTTATTTAGTGACAGGTGTGTCATTTTTATGACAAACAGCTAATTTGAAGACTATATTTCCTTCCTGTAAGCCCTCTTTTTCCTCCTTTTTCAAGCCTTTATAGGTCAGCTGTCTTCCCGTCCATGGTCCCTCTTACTTAGGAATCATGACTTTATTTGTATTCATAATATGCAAATTTGCTGCCATTTGCCTGAAACATTTTCAACACAGTTATTTTCTATTTCGTTTAACTCATAGTGAAGGGATTGGTGTATTGGGTCAACCATTATTTCCTATATCTCAATGTTTTCTTTCTCACATTGACACCAAGCTGTATGTTTAAAGATAGCAGAGCAATTGTGCTCCATGATCTGACTCTAGAAAGTAAAGCTTTGTCCCCAAGTGCCCTCAAGTTCCATTTCAGAGGTGTTTGCAAATTTATAAACTATGAATTTATTTTTACTCATTCTGGATTATTTCTCAAGCTCCTGGCCTCAAGCAATCCTTCCTCCTCAGCCTCCCGAGTAGCTGGGATTACAGCCATGGGCTACAGTGCCCAGCTCTCATTCTGGATCATATTTCCATTGTCTTGACTCTGCCAACTTCTACAGGTAGAAATTCCATAGGTCCAATATCTGCTATATGAAATTTCTTTTCTGGGGTTATGTTATTAGGAATTGTGCAGTGTCATGATTTCAGTCTTCAGCTCTATTATGATCATCGTCTTTGTGGAAGTTCTAATTAGCTTGCTTTTCTGGAGGCTACACGTGCCCTCATTGATCATTGTAGTTACCTTGCTTTTGACATTTTTCTACATTTTTCCATATTTTTATGTTTGTCCTAAGATTAAAAGGACCATAGAGTTCCAGGCAATAACTCCCCTTCTTTTGTGTAAATGTCAGATTGTTCTCATTTTATTTCCAGTACTATATTAGTGATCCCCACATAACCTGTAACTCAGTCAGGCAGAAATAAGTCTTATTAAGACAGAATTTTTCAAGGAGTGCTGATTACTGGACTTGCTCTGTCTCTGTGTACAAGAATCTTGAAGGGTTCTTTAGCTTTTAGGAGAAAAACAAAATGATTTGTTCAGAATAACTGAACCCACAAGGTGTAAGATGAGATTTATTCACTTTATTTTCACAAATATTTAAAACAAGTACATTTTGGTAACCAGAAAAAATAGAACAAGTCATGTTTAAGGTAATACTCATGTATTAAGAGAAGATATATATAAGATAATAAAAATAACCTAATACGATTTGCATATAGTTATAGATTTGTTTCTATGGATTTATTTCTCTATATTTCAGTAAGTGGGTTTATATTCAGCATTCTTTGAACTTGACTTTTTTTAATCATTGTTTTCCATTATAGAAGTGTACTATAATTGGAATGCCTTATTATTTATTGGACATTTAAGTTTCTTAACCTAAGTGTAGAGATTGTAGTGCTGAACGTGTAAGTATATACATCTCTGTATATTTGAATCATGCTTTTCTTTTAGGATAAGTCCAAAGAGTTGGACTGACACGGCAAAAGAGTATGGCTTGGGGCCAGGCGCGGTGGCTCAAGCCTGTAATCCCAGCACTTTGGGAGGCCGAGACGGGCGGATCACGAGGTCAGGAGATCGAGACCATCCTGGCTAACACAGTGAAACCCCGTCTCTACTAAAAAATACAAAAAACTAGCCAGGTGAGGTGGCGGGCGCCTGTAGTCCCAGTTACTCGGGAGGCTGAGGCAGGAGAATGGCATAAACCCAGAAGGCGAAGCTTACAGTGAGCTGAGATCTGGCCACTGCACTCCAGCCTGGGCGACAGAGCAAGACTCTGTCTCAAAAAAAAAAAAAAAAAAAAGAGTATGGCTTGGTCACATATTCACTGTAAAGAACATTGCCAGATTGCCATTTAGGAAAATTGTCTCCATTTCTACTACCATTGAGACTTCATGTGAATATTTCTCACACCACCTGCTAACTTTGAGTGTTGTCAACAGCTTCAATTTTTAACAAAGATGACAGGCAAAACATGATAGTTTAATTTGCAATCATGTGTTATTGAGGTCTTGTGCACCTTTTTATATGTTTCTTGGCCACTTATATTGGTTTTAATAATTATTCTTTTGGGATATTAATCTTTATTATTTCCTAACTACATTAATAGAATATTTCATCCTGTCTTAACTGCTATAAAATCATCTTCATAAAAATCAACTCAAATGTGTTTTTTAACTCATTATTTTTTTCTATATACCTTCCTACTGGTCTGTTTCTTGTATGCCAGTAACATACTATTTTATTCTAGCATAATAGATTTTTTAATTACTTTTTTCTCTTACATTTTCTATATAGTCTCACATTTCATTTTTCAGGCAAATATTGGAATCATTGCCCCATATGCTTATGTACCATACATATACAGAGTAGATTCTCATGTCACTTCCCAGCTCCTCCTCACTAAGATTTCATGTCAACCCTTATCCAGTATGGCTGGGAGAAACCCCTTTTGTTAGGCTGAAAACTGTCCTCTGCATCCTAGATTGTTGCTGTGCCCTCTCATTTGGCCAGGATACTTTACTGCTTATTTTAAGGCTCCTCAGACTAATCACGGTTTAAAGTCTGTTTACATATTGTTCATTGCTAAATTGTTAAGTAATGAGTCAATGTTTTTAAAAAATTATAAATGAAAGACTCTTCTCTCCTGAAATATTTTACAAAGTAGTTGATCTTCACAGGTTTTTAATGGTGCTAGAGAATGATGATCAGTACATATGCTGATATGTAGGCAGTTATCAAGTCCATCTGAGAAAACAAAACTTCTTCAAAAGCAGCCAGTAGCATGATCTTCCACAAGTTCTAAGGTACCTGTGGAGTGAATCTACAGGTACTACCATTTCAATGTAGAGGTACTGTTGTCCAAGGATTAAATATTCTTCTAATCTAGATCATTGCCTCCCCCTACTTTCTAAGACAATTTAAGGAAAACACACCTCCCATTCCTTGCCCCACTCCACAGCTCTGTTTTAATATCTCTCACAGTGCCTGTCAGCGAATGAGAGCCCATTTTTTAATAAAAAATAAACATATGGATATGGCCTCACCTCTGCCCATACCAGTCATTACTGTTCATTCCATGGGTGGGCCAAAGATGTTCTGACTGACAGGTAAGACATTAGACTAAGAGACTCAGACACTAAGGTTAGTGGATGACATTAGCACTAGAGCTGTGAAGCCAGAACGTGGTAAGAGCCAGGATTTGGCCATGGCTTCGTGAACTGAATGCAAGCCAAAGTTGGCATGGTAGGAGTAGGTGGCAAATACTACCAGCTTTGTGGAGAAGTCAAGCAGTAAAGAGAAGCAAAGAAAAAATATATTCTGAGGAGCAGGGAAAGAAGAAGAAAGACAAAAGACAATTAGAGGGAAATAAGAGAGCAGAGAAAGAAAGAGGAGGGAGAGGACAGGAGATCAATGATCTGTAAAGAAAGGAAGGACATTTTGGCAAGGTGTAAAATGATTGGCAGAGGTAGCAGGAATGGTGATTAAGGCAGGACCTGGAGGAGGTGGATAGGAGGAGTAGCTGCAGGGCACCTACTGGGAATAGTCTTCTCTGTCTTCTCAAAAAGCAAGAGGTGGAGAAAAGAACCTAGGGTCAGCAGAGAGAATTTATTTGCTGCAAAGAAAATATAAGATGGTGATGCTGTTTGGAACCACTGTTGGCCCCTGCTGTTCTGGGAATAGCATAGCATAGTGGTAAAGTCTTAGCTTTACTACTGACCAGGTGGCAGGAATCCTCAGGAAGCCAGTTCTCTCCCTAATACGAAGCTCCCAGTACACGTGCGATTGTGCTGAAAGGACTAAATTTTGAACCTGAAACTTAAAAATTGACAAATAATACTTGTATATATTTATCAGGTACAATGTGAAGTTTTAATATATGTATACATTGTGCAGTAAATAAATCAAGCTAATTAACATATCCTTCACCTCAGATTCTTTCCTGTTTTTTGTAGTCAGAACTCAACATTTTTATTCTTGGCCATTTTGGAATACAATACATTATTATGAACTATCGTCAACATGCTGTGCAGTAGATCTCAAAAATGTATTCCTCCTGTCTCAAACTTTGTGTGTGTGAAATAGTCTTTACTATTTTCTTAATTACACAGTTGAGAAAATAAAAAGTTTAGAAAGGTTATGTAACTTAGTAAAGGCTAAAACTTATATGTTAACAAAATAAATAATATTAAGAAAATTGAATAAAACTGAAACAAATATCAAGGTTTGGCCATAGGATCATAATCTTTTATGATCACAATCATAATATAAAGGAAGCAATTTCCTTTGTATTAAGGAATATAATATAAGGAATATAAATTGCTTCATTTATATTATGAATTCTCCATTTCTATTTTTCCCCATTTGCCCCTCTGTAAACATGTTTTTCTCTTCTATTGGAAGAACAGAATCCCACTATTTATCCTATTTATGTTATGATTTTTCCTCTTTCTTTTCATGGTTAAGATTCTATACAGAATAGTTTATATATGTTCTCCCTGACACTATTCTTTTGCAGTCATTCTACTGCACCTACTATTGGGGAAAAAAAAAAAAAACAAAAAAAAACCTTATTAAAATAACCAGTGATACTCTAAATGAAGACTCTTTGTTTCAACTGATCAGCTGGTTCTCTCTCTATGGAGACTGTAGATTCTATTTAAATGACATTTTCAAAGGCCCTCAAATTACAGTGTCTAGTTCAATTTAAATATAAACTAGGTCATTTATACTATTAAGAGTGGATAAAAGTGCCAGAATCTGACGATTACCCTATATAGTTAACATACATGAAATGAATTGAGTTGGTGTTTTGGTACCTATTTTATCAGATTTTCTTATCTAAATTTAAACCAAGAAAACAATTATTATTATTTTTATGTTTGTTTATTTATTTATTTTTGAGACAGAGTCTTATTCTATTGCCCAGGCTGGAGTACAATGGCACGATCTTGGCTCACTGCAACCCCTGCCTCCTGAGTTCAAGTGATTCTCCTGCCTCATGCTCCCGAGTAGCTGGGATCACAGGAGCATGCCACCATGCCCAGCTAATTTTTGTATTTTTATTAGAGACGGTGTTTCACCATGTTGGCCAGGCTGGTCTCTCACTCCCGACCTCAGGTGATTCGCCTGCCTCGGCCTCCCAAAGTTCTGAGATTACAAGAATGAACCACCATGTCTGGCCGAGGAAACAATTATTTTTAGACTGAAAACTCAATCTAATAAAGTACAGTATATAGTTAAAGCAAGACAAGTTATTGACCATTCTCAGTTAATAGATTGTTTTTAAAAATGGTGATTCGATAGAGGATGTTGCTAAGAATTAATTTAAGTCCAAGTCATATGACTAAATAACAACATACTGAAATAATACATTCACAGATACAGCAGGTTTTATATAGTCTCTTTTGTTTAATATATGTTTGTGAACCCTTTTGGCTAGATATTCTTTCCTGATTCTATTGAAATCTATTCTGTTTTATGAATGCCCATTTCCATTTGTTCTATTATTGTCATGTGTTAAGAGTGAACAGTACCTTCAAATTTATGCCTCATTACAGTTATATGGAGAAAGCCTACTTTTAACACGTGCTATGCATCCATTATCAGCCTGTGCCTTTTCTTGAATACTAGTTAACTGTAAAATAAAACAGATACTGGAAACGTATTCCAGCTTCTTTTGTTGTTTCTTTAGGATAGAAAAGCTATTATCTACATTAGTCTTATTATGTTTTTAATTAAAGATTATTCCTATCATTGTTTTATTCAATCAAATGGTATTTAAGAATATGCAATTTTTCAGATTATTTTATTTACGTATCTCAATGGTTTGGAAGTATTACTGTGGAAAATAACCAAACCACCACAAAGCTTTATTAAATGTGGCTAAAATTTTAAAAAAATTAAAAATAATTCAGTATGAGTAAGTTTTTCAGTAACATTAGTAACCATTCTCAGAAACCTAGCACTGCATCTCTTCAGTTCTTTATTCTCTTTGCTCTCACTTGATCTTTACTTTCAATTTCTATATTTAACATCTCATTAGCTTTCAACATAAGGAGCCTTCTGACAGGGTGAGACTGAGCAAGTAGAAGAGAGGTTTTGATGATATTTTCATAGAGAATGTTTTTTGAAGATTTTTTTTTTTAAAACAGTGTCATAGAATTTCAGAGTTTGAAGGCACCTCAGAGGTCAGAGTTGACCTAATTTATGTATTTGTTCAATGTATGAATTTTTTCTGTTCCATGCAAGGTTCCGGTTAAACACTGTAATGTTGCCAAATTTTGGAGGATATATTAAGATGTGAAGGAATCTTGATTTCTAAAGCTAATACATTTTTTATATTGGCTTGGGAAGAGACCTAAGGTCATAAGTATTATGAGAACACATTTAGTTTGAATAAGTTACCATATGACTTTTATCAAAGAAATGACATGAGACAGATACGATGTAAACCTCTGTAATGAATCAAAGTCCACTTAAGGAATCAAAAATTACCATTGCTTATTTAAGGTTCTTCTTGGCCATAATTTAGAAGATGAAAAAAAAGTGGGCTTGACACTTTCAAAATAACAAAGCATCTGTTGCTGTCTAATTTGTTGACCAAATGGAGATTTCTGCCTTCTTGGGATTTCATGGAAAAAAAAAAAAAAAAAAAATCTAGCAATTGCTGACAGGGTGGGTGCTGTGTAGAGGATAGCTATTCTACTGACAGAAGTTGTGTTTAGTGATTTTGTTTACTCTCAAACTCCTTATTCCCTTTTCTTTTTTACTTTCCTCTATTTCTTTATTAGAAACTAAGCAGTTTCTTCCATGAGCGATTGTATTTTCACTGTTGAGATTCTAACTTTGAATAGGTAGGGTTCTTTCATTTTTGAGAGTTATTCCTGAAGTATCATTCTACTACCAAGGAAAAGAGCTGCTTTAAACACTCTGAAATCCGTCTTATAAATATTGTATGCATTTAGCGTAGATGAACACTTTCTGATTTCTGATTTATTCTGATTAATTTTTAATTTCTAAATTAAAAAATTATTAATTATATTTTATCATTTCTCTTCATTAGAAATTATACAATTTCTAATTTAAAATGGGGTGGATTTTTCAAATAACTACCTGTAGCTATACTGTTTTACAAAATTTCTAGCAATAGTTTTTATATCTCATATCATTTATGCTTATATTAAAAATCATCCATAATGGGTCTAGGTGCTTTTATAATTGAAGCTCTGACTTAAGATTCTGTCCTACACTTGCTTCAGCTATAACTCATCTTGGAGACAATGTACAATTCAATACTAGCTTCACTCAAATGATGGTAACATGGAAATTGCCTGTAGTTTGAGGCAGGATTCCAGAACATGGGGTACAGGTGTACCTCAGGAATGCAACTTTAAATCATACTGTTCCTTGACCCTTCTTGTTAATGGAGCATTAACCATACATCTGTGATCAATTTGGATTCTATGTTCTGGAACCCCTCAGGTATACCCATTTTCCCTTGATTCTGGTAGGCGGCTGGAGTCATATAGTTTAATAGTAGAGTACTGATCTAGAAGAAAACTAGTTCTAGTCATAACTTTATCACTACTCTGTGATGTTAAATAAAATTCGTTTCTATGATAATTAGCCTTTTATTGCTGATGTCTTTGGCGTGTGTCTGTATTAATAGAAATAATACTACTTGTCTAACACAACTTATAGGGCTGTTTTGAGAAATTTGATTGTTACAATACCTTCCACAATGCAAGTGTTATTATTCCAAACTTACTAAGATTCATATTTTTTACATTCATTACTTGTAGCATTTAGAATATATTTCAGGTTATACTTTATTTGAATATATGGCGGGTGACCTTTAGGAGTCTTCTAGCTGTTTCATACAGGTGTTCATGCATAAAATATTACCTAGAACCAGAAGACCAGCAAGCAAAGTAATAACAGTCTGTATATTCCAATCCAACTCCCTCTTGGAATGCTGTAGATTTCAAATGAAACTATTAGTTTGGTGCAAAAGTAATTGCGGTTCTTGACATTACTTTCAATGATGAAACCGCAATTACTTCTGCACCAACCTAATACTGTGAGAGATTTCCGAGGCATTGCTTCATTTAGAAAATTATTACAAGTTTCAGGAATTCAAAAGAAAAAAAATGAAATATTCATTAAATATATTTATTTGCATGTTTAGTATTTGAAAGTACTGATGCTTTGTAGAAATAACAGTGAATAATAAGTTTTATTGAGTTATATTAGTTAATTGGATCGGATACAACAATGACTTAGGTCCACACATACCCTCAAGTAACTTATCGCCCCCAAGAAAGTAATAAGTAAGCAACAAGGCTGAATAAAATAAACACTCCACTGAAAGTATACCTAAACTGTAGAGAAGCATACATTAGGGTGCAGTTAATTTAGGCTCAGAGCACTGGCAAAGGCTTTACAAAGAGGCTTGCAGAGACCTGTGCCTTTAAAGATGAGTTGAATTTTCTTAGAGAAAAAAGACGGGGATTTCTGAAGAAAGGGACCGCATGAGCATGATACTGGGAAAGTACATGGCCATCAGAGCAGCACACATGGAAGATGCAGTAAGGTGTGAAACTAAGAAGAAAAGTTAACTTTTGATAGACACTGAATATCATTGTAAAGAATTTATATATGATTCCATAAATTATTTTTAACCAGTTTATCTGAAAGATAGATTGGAAATTGGAGGCCAGGAGCTGTCTCCTGAGTCCCAGGCCATGAAAACCAGCACACTATGAGTTTCCACCTGGCTGTTTCATAGATGGCTGGAACTCAGCGACCCAAAGCCAGATGCATTCTTTCCAACAATCAATCTCCAGATGTCTGTCATTGACAACACCGATCACTTAGCCAACAAGAAACCTGGAAATACATTCTCCTCATGTACCCCACCATCCAATTAATTGTCAGATTTTATATTTGCCATCTAGTTTCTAAATATCTCTGAAATCCGAGTCCATTGTTCTACATCCCTGAGCATGCTGTTCTCTGTCCCCGCCCTACCAGATCTATTTTTCCATCCTTCTCTACCCTTTCAAAAAGGGAATTGCCAAGGCTGATGCCATGGACTACATTGCCTGGGCTTCCTTGTTGCCTGCCTTTCTGGTGGTGACAAGGTTGCCTAATAGGTGGTGGCAGCAGGAGAGTAGAACACTGGAGCGGGGCAGAGTTCACTTTATTTGCTTGCTTGTTTTTTCTCTTGCTCCCTCACTCCTCTAGTGCCAGAGTTCCGTCTTCCTTGCTGGTTTCCTTAGCCATGCTCACACTTCAGTAAATAGTCTTTTCGTAAATGTCTCATTTTCGTAAATGTCAGGATTAAATCTCTTAGGGAAATTTGGATTCCTGCCAGAATCCTGAATGATGGAATCCCCTTTGCCAATTAAGTTAGATTCTCGTTTCTGGACTTCTGCAACAGATTTATGATTGGTCTTTCTGTGTGCAGACTACATTCTTCATACTGCTTTGAAGAACTGTTTTTTCCCCAAACATGGGATGTAACAACAGTTTGTAATAAGAAAATATACTATAATGATAAACATGCAACATACAATTATCACATGCATAAGATGATCTCAGCTTTGTAAAAATATACCTATATCAAGATGAAAGGAAAAGAATCACTTTTCCTGGTTGTAAAATTATGGTTATTTTTCTTTTCTTAGTCTGTTTTCTATCATTTTTCTTCTGGGGGTACAGAGAGAGTGAGCATGAGAGGAATAGAGAATGACACACAGCCTGTGTGTGTGTGTGTGTGTGTGTAATAGAAAAATATTTTATACATTTTTTATATAGAATGTTACCAACTATTTGTTTCTTTGTTTTTTGATCCAGATGTTAGAATTGAAAGAAATGCCCCTAACTTTACTTAGGAAGTTTGAGTTAAAGGAAAAAAAAAAAAAAAAAAAAAAAAAGGCAGTCTGACATTAAGTCTAAAAAAGCAGTGAGAAGATCTTTTAATTGGATAATTAGTGATAAGGTTATCTCAGAAAGTGAGGTTAGGAGCCTGTTTTAGATGCTCACAAATTGTAGTTTATTTTAAAATTAAATATTTTATTGAATATGTTACATACTGTCATGAATTATAAATTCAGAAGAATATTTTACAAAACCCTTTTCTTCCCTCCTCTCAGATGACACAGTACTTTGGGCCCCTTCTTAGTATATGGCTTTGTTGTATTTGGTAAAGTCAGTAATAACAGCTTAAAGGTTAGATTTTTTTGCTGAACTGCTTCACATTTTAGTAATTTGGATAATTTTTCCTTTGCTGTGACTATTGAGATTTTTATTGGTCATCTGATATAATTTTCTCTTGCCATTTAATCTGTTTCTGAAAATGAAGTCTCAAGAAATCCAAATTATAGGCATATTTAAATTTTCTCAAAATATTTCATTTGCCCAAATTGAAATTCTAATTTGAATGTTGCTTATCACAATAGATTTATCTTTTTAATATTATTTGTGTCCTTATGTATGAAAGATGAAATTATTCAGCCTTTGGAAATATGTAAAGTTGAAGTAAGTTTTTAAATGCCATTTTACATTTGTGGTACAATAACCACATTTAATGTATTGCTCCAAGATAATTTTTATACTTATTTTTCTATGTTTTGCCCTCTTTGTCTCATTTTCTTGTTCTTTAATCATTATATTTCATGATCCCTCTGTTTGTAACTTAACTGTCTGCTTGAGGATATATTTATATAAAGCATATTTTATTTTCTCAAATAACATATTTTTTTAGAATATCAATCAAGCGTGATACATAAGGCTATGAAAGTTTTTGAATTTCACAAATAAAACAATTTGGTTTAAGGTCATGAAAATGGTTGGAGTAAATGTGGTTATTTTAGCTTTTGATATAGGCAATCTCAATTTCAATAAAATGTCAGTTTTTAGATGTAAAATACATAATAAACAGAAGCAACCTTCCAAATCAGAACACTGACAATGTCTTTTTTATGAACCTGCTTTAGGAAAGGAAGTGAATTATCCTTCATAATTTTCCCAGCCAAAAAAAAAAGGATTCTGACAGTGAGATCTTAATCATTACCTGAAAACTTGAAAATAGAAATTGTTAATAAAATACGAACTCTACATCTTACAGCCCAATTGAAAAAATCTTCTAAGTTTTATAATTTGAACTGTATATTTATATATTATTTATCTGTTTATAGATTATCTGTTTTCATTTATCATTAGTTGTTAAATATTTGTGAGAGGAATATTCAGTTAGTATTCTAAGTAACATGGCTAAAGTTGTTCAGTTTAGCTTGATGGCCCCCTGAAAATTGATTTCTCACATCTTTAGCTTTGAGAACCAATGTTTCTACCACCAAAGGTATGCTGTCTTTCAAGTTTCAGGCTTGAAAGTGAAGCATAATGCATAATTTACGAAAGCTATTGGTGTGAAAATATCCAAGAGAAGAATGAGGAATAGTGGAGTGAAATAAACAGGAGATTAGGTAGACAGAAATTGACTGTTGGGTACAGATGTAGGAATATATTATATTAAATACAAAATTGCTACTTTACCAATTTATGACTTGAATGTAACTGCTTTATATGTAAGTTTTTTATTAAAATGGAAATTACTAAAGAATGAATAGGACTGTATTTTTGCTATGCAGTATATTTGATTTTTTGTGCTAGGTTAGTTAATTGTTTATACTTGACATCAAAGTGAAACAATTATCACCCAAGTAAAGAATGCAACCTCTTAAAATGGGAGTAGAAAGTTTTGTTTTGCCATATTTGTTGTGTTAATTGTTGGAAGAATTTTTGGTTAAGGTCAACATAAATTAAAAATAATGGCTTGAGAAATGTGAAACACCTCACCAATCTTCTCTTTACGTGTGGAACTATCAATTTCTATTCTTCAAGTTATGTTGTCACCAACATTTTTATTCATAGTAGCCACTACTTAGTGCTTCCTTACCATACGCTACTGCTGTAACAACTTGGTATTCATAATCTCAATTTTCCCAATAATCCCATGGGGCAGGAAGTATTTACTTGACTTTATAGATGAGGAAATATATATGAGATCTATATATAAATATAGATGAGAGATCATATATAAATATAGATGAAGAATATATATGAGATATATATATATAAATATAGATGAGAGATAACTTTCTTCTCTCAGTTTACCCCAGTAGAAAATGGCAGATCCCAGATTCAAATACATACACAGAGACAGACACTTGTGGAAGAAAAGGAAGTACTGAAAGGTGACTTAGGGAGAATGAGAACAAAAATAAAAAGGGAACATTTAGCAAGAATGTTATATACGAGTTAAGGAGAGATAAAAATAAAAAAAATAAAAAAACATGAGAAGAGGAATAAGATAGATGGAGTGAAAGCTAAGATAGGTCACTGAATGCTTAACATCTTGTTATGGAAGTTTTCAAACATATGTATATGAAGAATCAGTTTCAGTAATTATCAACTTGTAGTCAATTTTGTTTTCTTCGTATCTCCCACTCTTGCTGAATTATCTTAAAGCAAATTTCATGCATCATATATTTTTAATTTCATCTGAATTGTTTCAATGTGATTGTCTTTTTTATATTAAAAAAACAGCTTTTGAAAACATACCCCATGTGTAATTATCAAACCTAAAGAATAAAAATAATCATTAATATTATCACATATCCAGTCAGTGTTGATCTTTTCCTGATTGTTACCTAAATGTCTTTTAACAGTTGTTTTGCTGAAATCCAAACAAGCTCTGGTCCACACGTTGCATTTTGTTGATATGCCTCTTAGTAATCTTTTAATCTACAAATTTCTCTCTCCTTTTTCGGTAAATAGTGGTGGGGTATTTTCTGTTTTCTAGGTGTCTTTTAAACATAAGATACCAATGGGTGTGTTCCTATTAACATCAGCAGAGTACTGTGAAAAACTAGAATTTATTCATGAATTATGTGCTGCATAACATTGCTGCTAGAAAGGACAAAACCTTAAGTTTATGTTACATATTAGAAATGCCAAGTTTCATGACATAATAAAAAATAACCTATTTATTTATATATTGAACCTAGCACTTAAATTCTGTCTCACCCTAGAGGTCACTTTTCATCAAACCCACTGAGTTTGAATTTTTTTCTTATGCTGATTTCTGGTCTCTTCAAATTCTTCTTATCCATCCGTCAGTCTCTTTGGATGCTGTTTGGTCATTTGTGTTAGAACCCATCTGTCTATTAACCTGAGGAACCCCTAATCCTGAGTCAAACCCACTTCCTGCTGCCTTTGCTTGCACTCCAGGCTTGTTGAGCTTTGCTGGAAAATGTCTAAAAAATTTGTAAAAAATGTGCACTTCAAGTTTACATTTTTGAATCTCAGTTGGGCTCTTACTGAGCTTTGCCAACCCTTTAAAAATTTCTTATAAAGTCTTATTGTATTTCTCAGAGCGGCTAATCTGATCTTTTTCACTTCCTGGCAAGCCCACAATCTGAACCCTCACTGACTGCACCCAAAGGAAAACTTTACCTCCAATCATGAGTGGTATGTTAATGGCATCAAGTGACAGTCACCTAATCTGGTTCCCATTTCTCCTTTATGTCCTGTTCACCACCGAAATATGCCTTTTCATTTTGACCCATTCTCTTCTTCCCTATAGTTTTAGCATATTTGTATAACTTAATTCTAAGGCAGACTTTTTCTCTTGTGCTTACGCCATGTCATTGTGCTGCCACTGATATCTTCTATCATCAAGCAAATCACCTCTTTCCCATTTTATTCTTTTGATGTTCATGCACCTGTTTTTATGCATAAAAATTCCCGAGTTTCTATGGTTTAAAAAGAAAAAAAAGCATAGATAGTTAGATGGGTGGATGTGTGGATGGATAGATGGATGAATGGTAGGTAGATTAAAAAGTAACACAACTTTTTATCATATTGTTTTGACTTAGTCTGATGGCTTTCTTTATACACAAAAATGAAAATCTAATTTTGAATTTCAAGTTTTCTTATAATGCTACAATAATTCTCCATGTAATTTAGGTCTCTACACCCTAGAGATTTCTGTCTATCCTTTCTCTGTTGTCCATTAGAACAATTAGCCAATGAGTCTTGTCACATCATCCTTTACAACTTTACCTCCAACCCTTTAATTCCTGCTTTCACCATCCACGTTGGCATCTCGTGCTAGACTAGGACTGAAACCCCTTAACTCCTCTACCTACTGGCAGAAACTCACATTTCTAACTCATCCTCTGTATACAGACACATTAATGTTCTCAGGTATTGTTTTAATCATGTAATTCTTTGACTATAAAGTTTTGAATGGTTCACTGTTGTGCCTTATAGAATCCATAGTTAGCCTAGCATTCAAGGACTTCCCTCTGCAATTGGCCAAAATTACCATTACAATCTTTCTAGCTTTATAGCCATCTCTTTCTTAATAGAATTCCATTTCCCAACAAACTGGGCCTCTAGCTGTTTCTGCTGTAGTGCTGCTTTGCTGCTCAACCTTCCTAAAGCTTCTGTTCCTATTCCCCAAACTCCTCTTCATGCACTATTTTACAATTTTCCTTACACAGAGGAATTTTTACTCCTTCCTCCCTCTTTCTCTTTCTGCCTGCACTGCCATTCACTCCTTTTTTCATGAGAGAAACCCGTTTGTATCACTAAAGTACAAAATCAGATAATAGCTATCTCAGGACCATGGATAATTACATTACTGAGAAAAAGCTACCTACCAAGAGATCTTGGGGGAATTTTTTTTTTTTTTTTTTTTTTTTTTTTTTTTTTCTGTAGTTACTTTGCCAAAGTCCAGAATCTGAACCTTACACTTAAGAATTAAAAGCCTGATTCACAAACTCATATTGACTAAGCTTGGAACGTGGATGTCTGACAAAATAATTTCATTTTACAGTGCCAATTGTAAGTGCTCAATATCCTAGCAGATTTGCGTTTTCCAACTGGCTCAGTCTCTCTTTGTGGCAATATACACACTAAGTCCCAATATATTTGAAGGCTATAAAATCAGAACAAGAGGAGCTAATAGGATGTTTAAAATGCATCTGGCTCTGATGCCATTATCAAACCAAATATACCTAGCCAATATTATAGAAAGATCAAGTTCATGCCTTTTGATACCCCTCCTCTCTTCTGGATAGTACACAGATGAATGTGGGCAGTATTTGTCTCTGTGACTCTATTTGCATGACTTACCAACCAAGTTCTACATTTTTCTACTGAAATGTCGATTTTTATATGTTATGTTGCTATCTTTCATCTGGCTATTATTACATCTTGCAGACCTTGCTGTCTGCTAAGGGACTTTGAATGCTTTCATTTGTTGACATTTAATTCTTAGAAGACAGTCTCGTTTCCCTTATTAAACAAGATCCACAGGGATGCCTCACTCACTGTAGGCTGTAGGTACTGATGACACATAATTCTTAGTCATCAACAATTATTCCCTTACAGTAGTTTGTTCTACTGTGTTATGTACATTTTATGGCAAATGTCATAATGATTTATAGTTCTATTAATGAGTCTCACAATACTGTGTACTCTTTGAGAACAGGTGCCATGCAGACACTGCATCCCAACCAAAGTTTATTGAATACCTGAAATGTATCAGTTATAACTACCTTAGAAACTAGGTATAACAGAGTAAGTACTCTCAAGCTGTACGGTTAATTATGGAAAGATCTAACTCAATAATTACAAAACACATGTTTAGAAAGATCAGATATGGTTTAGTCTAACCCAGAGGTTTTATTTACAACTAAAGTTTTCACTTAACTCTAAAATAATTTTTTTTTAATTTCCACTTTTAAATATTCCCTTCCCAATGTCTTATTTACATAATTAAATTAATAATTTAATAATTTCTCATTTTAATGCATGCCTATATTCATGATTGGTGAAAATAAAAAGAGCTAGAGAAAAATTTAAAAATATATGATCTAATTTTTGCCTTCTTGTTCAGAATTTTTACCTTCTTGGTCAGAATTTTGAGTAGCTTTTCTTGGTTCAAATTAATAATCTAAAATAACAGTTATTATAATACTCATTTTCTCCATAATAAGTTTTCTTTTAAATAGCACCAGTGAAAATGACCAATTACACATTTGGTTATAGTGCAAAATTGAAAAATTAATAGTAAGCTATTAAGAAATTAAGTAGAAAAATGTTTATTACTTTCAATGCATGGCTTAAAAAGTCTCATAAAAAATTCTTCTGTTTTAGCAAGTTGCCTTATGAATCCACCCAAAACCCTCTCTCTAACTGTCATTAAAAAATATAGCCATATCAAATGTATCTGTTTTTACTCTGAATTTTGAGCCCATGTCACTTAATAAATACCTGTAAAATTAAATATGGCAAAATTTTAACATTTAAAAATATTGGTGATGAGTTATAGATACTCGTATTATTCCTTCAACTTTTCTGTAGGTTTGACAATTTTAATAATAAAATTGAGAATGAAGGAAAAAAGTCATATATAAATATTATATTTTGATACTCGTTCTTAATGAAGTGATTCTATGGTAATGAAGTGTTAGAATACTATAACATACACTTTGAAAACTTATGAATGCTGGCCGGGCACGGTGGCTCACGCCTGTAATCCCAGCACTTTGGGAGGCTGAGGCAGGTGGATCATGAGGTCAGGAGTTCGAGACCAGACTGGCCAAGATGGTGAAACCCCATCTCTACTAAAAAAAATTACAAAAATTAGCCGGGTGTGGTGGTGCACGCCTGTAGTCCAGCTCCTTGGGAGGCTGAGGTAGTAGAATCGCTTGAACCCGGGAGGCGGAGGTTGTGGTGAGCCGAGATCATGCCATTGCACTCCAGCCTGAGTGACAAGAACGAAACTCCATCTAAAAAAAAAAAAGAGAGAGAGAGAAATTATGAATGCTTCATAGTTTCTTAGTCAAGTCTATTATTAATTTCAAATATATTTCTCCTTACATTTTTACAAATATTGTCAGAATTTGACTAAAACTGGCCCTGATTCTTCAATAGCAGCAAGTCAGAAAACACTGGGATTTCTAACTCTGTAGTAATACAGCACACATCTTTATTTTAAAGAACATCTGTGTTAGTCCATTCTCACACTGCTATGAAGAAATACCCCAGACTGGGTAATTTATAAAGGAAAGAGGTTGAATTGACTCACAGTTCTTCAGGGCTGGAGATGCCTCAGGAAACTTACAGTCATGGCAGAAGGGAAAGCAAACAGGTCCTCTTCACGTGGCAGCAGCTAGGAGAAGTGCAGAGTGAAGCGGGGATAAGCCTCTTATAAAACCATCAGATCTTGGGAGAACTCATTCACTATCACAAGAACGGCTTGAAGGTAACCACCCCCATGATTCAATTACCTCCCACCAGGACCCTCCCACAACACATGGGGATTATGGGAACTACAATTCAAGCTGAGATTAGGATGGAGAGACAGTCAAACCATATCAACATCCTTCTGACATACTGAGAGTTAGATTGTGCACAAAGTTAGGGGCATTTTAATTGTTTTCTGGTTGAACTAAATATTGCCATTGACATTGCCTCCTCTCTGTCTTCCAGCATCCCCTCAAATGGTGTAACTCTCTGCAGAGCTTCCTTTTATGCTTTGTAAGGTGCATTGTTTGTGTGATCACAGAGCTAGATTATTCTAATATAGGAGAGGCTGAGGGGTCTTGAGCTCATTTTTCCACCACTAATTACCCTCTGACATCTTGGCTTTGAGGGCCCATGCTTGGGACACTTACCAGACCAAGTTTCAAACAAAGTAACTTTTCAGGAAGTACCGAGGAAGTTAGAACATGAAAGATGATTGAATTGTTGAAATCAGTAAAAATAAAACTATGACTCGTCTTTGCAGTTTCTTTTAGGCCTACTCCTCATTCTTTTTCCTCCTAATTCCTTGTAGATTTCCTTATTAGAGCAAAAGTTACTTTAAAAATCAAAGTTGCTTACTTGTACAGAGCTGATATAAAGATTTCTTTAAATTGGACAAAGGTAAAAACGTGATTTATTTTTGTAGTAATAAGTATTTTCAGTTCTATGATGTGATGCAAATCATGTGGAAAATAATGTATACAAATTCCCTTCTGAGTTGCCATACACTTTCATTTTATAGATTACTGTTGCCATAACGGAACCCAAACATGCCCTTTACATTTCCAATTGACTTTTATTACAATACTCTAGATTTGCTCCCTGCTTTCACCAAGCAAGCTATGTACAATGTACCTTTTAATCCAATTACTAAAAACTACTGAGATCTCATTATTTACAAAGTCTAGATAATTAGGATTATAGTTATCAAGTCTTGTTTGTATCCCCCTAGTAATATATAAATCAGTTTTGAATAATAAGTTAGCAATATGTCTAGTGTGACTCAGTTCTCATGTTTTAATATATATAAATGAAACTGTAATACTCTTTTATGGTAGTGCTTGAAATCTATGTCTATTTATATTATTTTATCCATCATAATATGGAGTGAATGAATGATTATTGAAAACATAAAATTTTCGAACCTGGTGCATGCAAGATATTCTCTGGTTTATTTGTTTGTTATATTTAGAGGTGTGTGAGACTCAAAGTCATTTCAGTGACTTTCCCAGAATCACTTAATTTATGGTAGACCAAACCAGTAGATATATAGATATAGCAGTTAGGATAGATTCTTAAATATCTGAGAAATTATTAATACATCCATAATATAAAGCCATGAGTTAGTAAGCAATACTATAGTGCACACAGTATATTATATATAAATTTCATGCAAAATGGATACTCTTACTTAGGCTATAGAAGGATTTGGGCCAAAGGTACTTCTTTATATCAGCCTCATTTTTTTTTTTTTTCTGAAATCATTTAGCAGATTGCTTTTGACAGGGTTTACAGACTTGGAAATATATGTCCCTTAAGTGATCATTTCCCTTTATTTCTTTTATTGAATTCTTAAAAGTTTTTCAGTTGTGTTGAATTTTGTTTTAATGTTATTCTAGAGCTCCATTAATCTGTTTTGTTTTTTTTTTTTTTAAATTTGATCTCCCTCTGAGTTTTTCTTCTGTTGAAAAAAAAATCCTCCTGTCTCTATTTAGGCAATTACAAAAGAAGTCTGAATAATATTCAATTGTGAGGGTGATAATGACAGTTGTGTGACTAAAGAACATTAACCCAAGGTACACCTATATTTCATTAAGTATCTAGGTCATACCAAAGCATATTGCTAATAGCTCTGTATTATAATAGACTTCAAAGGGAAAAGCAATGTAGGGTTCAACATAAAATATTGAAAATAGTGAAGCATATTTGTAAGGAAATGCAAGTTTTCAATGTCAACACTGATGAATATTTTCTATGAAATCTGACATTTATTTTCACTTTTCTTATCACTGGTTTCTACCACACTTTTTGGTTATTTGGTGCATTTATTAAATTACAATAAAAATCATACAGAAGGCTTCACAATCTTATTCAATTGTATGACTCAGTAGAACTTAGATATTTTCAGTATGCATATTACTATCAGATACATTTTCTCAACACAGTTTTGACTAGATATTCTCTTTTCTAGCACTTATATTGGTCTGCAGACCAGATGTAATAATGAATCAGATTTTCAAAATCTTTCATAATCTGTATAAATCCTGTCTAACTATATTCCTTATTTGTGAGCATAATGATCTTTGTATTTAACTTTATGTTAATTCAATAAACATTTGTTAGAACCCTCATCTTTTTTACCTTTGCCTCTGTATCTTTGCAGTACTAGCCTTTCACCTTGGATGGCTAAAAATAATTTTACTCATTATTTACTGCTTATCCATGAAGGCCTGTTTATTTCATTCTACTCTATACCCACCTTTACAACCATGTACATATAGATTATTGTTTTTTCTTTCTCTGAATTACCATTCCCGTGTATTACTTAACACTTGATTATGTACTTTCCTGAATGGCCTTAAATTTTGTAATACATATGAACTTATCAAAATATTCATTGACTATATATGTAATATATACTGTCGGTATCCTCTGGGGTCTGTGTTACTTCGGGAAAATTTAGTACTGTAAGAAAGTTGAGTGAAGATGAATGTCCTTGGGTCAGGTTCTCGGAAACCTTTAATACGAAAAGATGTGAAGTTTTACTCAGATCTTAAAAATGTCCTGGGATAGCATTCTAAAAGTTTTCTAAGTCTCATGTTTCTGATGAATGCATTTATTTATTTACCTTTTCAAATTATAATGCAAGAATTGTGAATTCATGGCAAGAATTAATGAAGAAGCAAGTAAATAATTTAAGAACTATATAATGTCATGGTATTTTAATGAATACCAATTAATAGGACCGGTTTCTGTATTAATATAATCGATTGGTGTACCTTTTGAAAAGCCTAATACTAATCAGGCATATAACTTTTCTTCAATTA
Organism: Papio anubis; assembly: GCF_008728515.1. Taxonomy (NCBI): domain Eukaryota; kingdom Metazoa; phylum Chordata; class Mammalia; order Primates; family Cercopithecidae; genus Papio; species Papio anubis. The sequence goes on from NC_044981.1 coordinate 53,350,378, forward strand.
CATGTAGCCATGTGGCCATGTGTGCAACACAGTGTAATTTTGATAACTAACCAAGCATGTAATACTTTCAGATCAGATTTGGCATACCTCATTTCTAATTATTATTCTTTCCCAGGAATGTAACCCATCATTTTTTTTAAAAAAGTTACGTTTTATTTTGCCTTTTGCAGCTTAGCTAAAAGTTACTGTAGATTTCATGTAATTTTTCCACACATCAAGTTAGAGTACAAAGAAACAGAAGCCCTGAAAAGCAACCTGGCTTCATTGACATCAGATAAGCTTGTCAGAGATGGGTAATCTAGTCTCCTGGATCCTGATCCAGCGTATTATTTGTCATGCAAGAAAGACTGTCATTTGTTCTGCCTTTAGTGTGACAGAAACATCCATTGGCTGAGTGACTTCAATTACTTTTTGCAAACAAAACCCTTTATGTATCCTAGTAATGTGTTTTTGTTCACTTCCAAAGTCTAAAGTAATGTGTTACATGAGACTATCTGGCAAATTAAAAATAAATTTTTAGATATGCTAATTAAAGAATACCATGTTGTACAATACTGTTTCTGTATTCAAAAAATTCTGGTTAAAAAAATTAGTACCAGACTGCACCAGACATATGTTTTTGAAAGTTATTTTGTAAAATAAATGTATAATATGGACTTTAAAAAAATCTTAATGCCTATATATCATTACACCCCTCCTTAATGCATAGCTAATGCATTAAATTAATAATTTGGGGGTACAATTTTAAGACTTTTTGTATATTTGACATTATGAAAAATATTCTCAAACATGGATGAGATTGTTATCACTAGTTTCTCCCTTCATCTGGTTCCTCATACCATTTACAAACAAGAAAAAGATTGTGAAAAGCTACTGGAATGATTGAAATTGTTCTTTCTAGAGAAAATCTGATTGGAGTATGTTTCACAGGTAGTTTGAAGAATGTCATCACAGATAGAATTTGAGCATGGTCCAGAATTTTGTTTAAACACTCTAATTAGAGTAAATAAAAATTATTTCATATATTATCCATAACTTTGCTCATCTTCTAACGTATTCACAGTGTATCCATTACATTATGCTGTATATTGCCATGCGCCTATTTTTAGGTCATTCCATTCCCCCTCATTTCTTTACAATTTTTGTTTTCTGGTCTGTGTCACTCTTTTCAACACTATTTATCTGACTACCACCTCTACTTCTATTTTTGGCTTATCATCTCTAGTAACTGCTAGTAAAATATATTATTGTCTTTTCAATATTTTAAGCTTTATGTTATAAAAAGTTTTGAAAGTAGGAAGAATAGTATATGGAGTATACTAGTAATAGTTTTGAAAGTAGGAAGAATAGTATATGGAGCCCTTGTGTACAATCAACTAGCTTCAACAATTATCATTCATGGCCATGTTTTTCATCCATTATAACGGGAAGTAAATATAAGGCATGATGCTTTCATCTATAACTATATTAACATGTATATTTTAAAGATAAGATATATATTCAATCTTTAACAATAATCCTTTAATATCTAATGTTCTTTAATGCCAGCAAGATCTAAAATTCATTTATCCTACCCTCATTTCACTGCCTCTCACATTCATGACATCTTTTCTCCTTTCTATATCAAACTTAAAGCCCATGATCAATCATTTCAGCCACTCCATAGTATATACACCTTCAGTCTCCTTGCCCTCCTTTAATTTGTTATACACTCATGGCAGAACCACAGCCATGGCTAAATCAAACTCTGCCTACTCCATTTCTATAGCCTTGCCACCAAACAGGGTTGAAGAATAACTTACAACCACATTGACTGGTCCCATATTAAATTTATGACCTGGTGAGCCCTAAAGCTAACCAGCAACCATATTATATTTTCTTAGTGTATTTTATTTTGTACTCTCCTAGATGACTACATAGTAACCTTTTCCTCAGATCTTTAAAATGTCTTCTAGAATCTTCACTCTAAGTTGAAGACCTTGCTTCCCACTACACTGAGAAAATCAAAGAACTCAGAAGAGAACATCTACAGCACCACTGCCACACTGTCTCCCCCACGAGCATCTGCACCTTTATACTTGGCCCTCTGTCTTCATATAACAGATGATCAGTTACTGGTCTTTACTCTTTGTGCTATGGTTTTATTTTATTTTATTTTATTTCATTTCATTTTATTTTATTTTATTTACTTTTGCACTAGACTCTATACCTTATTGTCTACTAAAAGACATTGTTCCAGAAATTCTCCCCTTCTCCACCTCACCTCCCACCTTCTCTTGCACTATTAATTTTACTCTTTACTGTAGCATTTCATTAGCATAAAGACATACTGTTATTTCTCTCACCTTAGAATATTTTTAGATTCTACATATGAGTGAGATCACGCAGTATTTGTCTTTCTGTGTCTGCCTTATTTCACTTAAAATAATGCCCTCTAGGTTCATTCATTGTAACAAATAGGATAATTGCATTCTTTTTATGGCCGAATAGTATTCATTTATATCCTCCCCCCCCACACACACACACACACATTTTCTTTGTGCATCTGTTGATAGACACCTAGATTGAATCTCTATCTTAACATTATGTTGTACATGATGATTATATGCAATTTTATGTCAATTAAAAAATAAAAAGTACAACTTCTTTTGATTCAGCTCTACCTCCACCTACTGCTCAATTGCTTTGCTTCCAACTATAGCCAAATTAGACAAAAGTGGTTTTCTGTATCTTCAATGTCTAGTGTCTGCCCCAATTCTCTCTTAAATGCCTTCCACTGAGGCTCTTGCTGTTCCATCTCCACTAAAACTATTCTTGGCCTAGCTGTAGGATTGGAACCTCTCAAGTTCACCTTCCTTCTTACAAATGCACTGTCTTTATTGGTGTTCAGGATTCCACCTGCCCTTTGTTTCCTCAATCTGCTTTGCTGGGAATTTTTCTGGTATTAGACTTCTTAACTTGGAGTGTCCCAGGGTTTGATCCTTGGTCTTCCTCACTTTTTCTCTCTTTTCTCTCATACCTTATAATCAATCCATCCACAAGACCTTTAGACTCAAAGATATCCAGTATCTGACCATCTCTTTTCATCCCTGACTCTACCATCCTGGTCCTACACACTATCACCTCCCACTTCTGTTGCCCCAATAGTTCTAACTGGCCTCCCTGTTTTCCATCCTTGCTACCTTTTATTAAAGCCTGTTCTTAACACAGTGGCCAGAACAATCCTTTCAAAACATAACCAGATCATTTTATTACTTCAACTCAAAGTCCTTTAATAGCTTGCAGTCTTATTCAGGAAAAAAAAAAAAAAAAAAAAAAAGGGCTTTTAATGCCTTTAAGACATTGTGATAACTCTCCCATTCTCATTTCATTCCTGCTATCTCCTTTCTGTTTTTTGGATTGCCAGAGCAGAGTTGCTGGTTTCCTCTGCCTACAACAGTCTTCCTGAAGATATCAATGTGGAAAATGTCATTTCCTTTAAATTCTATTCAAAGGACACTCTCTCAAAGAGACCTTCCCTGAAACATTCAAACTCCTCCTGAATTTCCAGGAACCCATGATCCCCTATTCTGCTCTATTTTTTTTTCCCCCAAAAAACCTATAGCTTGTTACATAATTGACTTATGTATTATCTTTATTACTTTTTATGTCTTCCCCCAGTAAAATGTAAGGTTCATAAGGGCAGGATTTTGTTCTTCTTGCATGGCCCATAGTAGGTGCTCAATAAATATGCCTGGCACATAGAAGGTGGACAACCACTTAAATGATTTTTCCCCTTCTTCTAGCATTATTTTACTTTCATTCCAACAATCAACACAGACTCTACATCTTAGGGACCTGTTCTTTAGGGCATTTTCCTTCTCAATTATATCACCTTTTTAATTCACTTTTTTTCTTTTGCTTATATTATCTGTTAAACAATTTTAGGCAAGTTCATTTGGCCCTTAAACAGCATGGGTGTGAACTGCTTCAATCCACTTATTGCAGATTTTTTTCAACTAAACATGGATAAAATACCCCAGTATTTAAGGGGCATGAAACTTGCATATATGGAGGTCCTGCTTTCCATATACATGGGTTCTTCAGGGTTGACTGTCTACTTGAGTATGTGCAGATTTTGGTATATGCAGATGTCCTAGAACCATTCCCCCAGTAAACTGAGGAGCAACTGTATATTTAATTTTTTGGTCTTCAAATCATCTTATACTCTTTCTCCATCTTTCATCCTTTCCTAGGTATATTTCTATTTCTAGAATAGTTTTTTCTCTGTCTCACTTCCCCTAAGACCTTTATTCTTAACAACTATTCAAAAAATCCTACTTTCCCCTGGAAATGTCTCTTAGAAAAATAGTAACACTGGTTTCCACCTTGTCCTGTTTGTCTACCTTATGGGCAGTCTTGAAATCCATGATTTGGATTCCCCCATTTTTCAAAATCTTACTGAAATGCAGATTTCCTTTAAATTAAAGCTAATATGAAAATGACTTAGTGTTACAAATCTGCATATAGTTATTTGCTTATTTTAATATGGTTTTATCTTCCATTTTAGAAAATGAAATGAATATTTGTATATACATATATATTATACATCTGTACATTTGTGCATTTGATTTTTTAAAATTTTATCTGACCTTTACTGAAAATAAGCAGTTTCTTAATCTTTCTCTATCTAACATTGTTTCATATTCTTTTCTTTAACAGGTCATTGCTTTAGTGATGGATATATTTACAGATGTGGACATTTTCAAAGAAATAGTTGAGGCATCAACTCGAGGAGTATCTGTTTACATTCTGCTTGATGAGTCCAATTTTAATCATTTTCTAAATATGACTGAGAAACAAGGTTGTTCAGTTCAGCGTCTCAGGGTAAGAATTCTGTGTTTTTTCCTCAAGTAATTTGTGTGTCATTTTCAACTCAGTCAAATGTAAGGCATATTAAGGTAGATGAATATAAAAGTTAAAAAGAAAAAAAAGTATACATATTTAAGGTTAAGGAATGACTGATCACAGAAAGGTCCCTGTACTTTTTAGAATGTGACTGAAAGCACATCTTCATGAGAGTGTGTGTTTGTTTGTTTATTTGTTTTTGAGAAGGAGTCTTGCTCTGCCTCCCAGACTGGAGTGCAGTGGTGCAATCTTAGCTCACTGCTACCTCCACCTCCTGGGTCAAGCAATTCTCCTGCCTCAGCCTCCCGAGTAGCTGGAATTACAGGTGCCCACCACCGTGCCCGGCTAATTTTTTTTTGTATTTTTAGTAGAGATGGGGTTTCACCATCTTGGCCAGGTTGGTCTTGAACTCCTGACCCTTGTGATCCACCCACCTCGGCCTCTCAAAGTGCTGGGATTATAGGCATGAGTGCCGTGCCCGGCCTTCATGAGGGTTTTATATTGTGCTTTTACTGATTAATATTTAATACATCAGTTTTGCATGCACGGCTTTGAAACCAGTGACTCACAAGCGTCTATGGTTCAGCATGTATTGCTTATCAGAATCATTTTGCGTAGTATTTTCTATTACTTTTGACTTTTTAAAAGAAAGGTTAATTTTTATTTTAGTTAATTTATGATCAAGGCATTATAACCCAAAAAGGTTTTTTATACTCAGAGCCTGAGTGATTTTTGATGCCATTCTGTGTAAATGTAAAGTGAAGTCTCCTATTTAAGCTGTGTTGAAACGTATATTTTAAATGATTATTTTCCTTAGGATTTAATATTTGGGAGTTTTTTAAAAATTACCTGAAGTAATTTTTTTTATATTAAGATTATATCATGGGTTTTAGTTTTCAAAATATTCTTTTCCTACCCATAATGTCTGCTTTTTATTTATATATAATTCTAGAATATTCGAGTGCGAACAGTAAAAGGCCAAGATTATCTTTCAAAAACGGGGGCAAAATTCCATGGAAAAATGGAACAGAAATTTTTGTTAGTTGACTGCCAGAAAGTGATGTACGGTTCTTACAGGTAAGATCATTGTGTTTAACTTCAGTGTTATCAATCATTTAGATGATTTATTAGTTTCAAATTTTAACATAATCAGTTAAACTCTTTCTTAAAAGTTAAAAAAAAAAAAAAAAAGAGAGAACACTTACATGGGAGATTAGAGACCTAGGTTTGAGTTATGAATCTGCCACGAAGGAGCATTAAGATCTTAGGCAAATCATATAACTTCCTTGAGCTTCAGATTCTTCATCTAGAAAATGAAGACATTGACCAATATCTAAGGTTCCCTACACCTCTATGGTACTACAAGTGGTTTTGCTCCTTATGGAAACATTACATAGTATGAATTTAGTTACAATTGTTTGTGAAAGCATAAGTTAGTTACCACTTTAAATAATCTGGTAAATGGATTTTTCTTATTTTGTATTCTTAAGAATCTGATCAAAGCAGAACTGGCAGCCCAGTCTGGGTGAGGCTGGCTCCAGAGTGTAAGCCTGCCCTAATATTCTTTTGTAAATAAATCCCCTGGCTTCAGTCCTGAATCAGATATAGAGTGAGGCTACACAAACAGGCAGATAAAAGCACCAGCAAATACCCATGAACTGCCAGGTCACTGAGGCAGGGTAGATTCATTATTAAAGACTGAGGGAAGAATCCAGAAGAGCTATGGATGTGAACACGACTGTGTAAGGCGAAACCTTTGTCTCCTGTCTTAGCAACAGAAAGCGCATGAGAAGGAAGTATCACATTGAGATGAGTTACTTTATATGGTTGCACTTTAGTTTCCTCTGCTATAAAATGAGGGGAATCATAGAACTGGCCTCATGACATTGTTGTGAGGATTAAATGAGTTCATGCATCCCAAACCCCTAATGTTAACTATTATTTTAGGACTTGATTTGCTACTTTCTGCTAACCCTCTCTTTAAGCTCGGGACCTTTTTAAAAAAAAAAATGTTGTTTGGAGTTCGAAATGAAAACATATTAAGAGAGAAAATACAACTAGTGCTTGAAATTAGTGAGTCCTTTTAAAGATTCATTATATGTGAATATATTTGTCCAGACCCACTTGGTTTTAGAGAGGTTTTAATTGAACTTTTAATTAAAATTGAGAGTTCACTTGAGTTATAGAATGATTGTTATTTAAGTTCATCACAATTAATAGTTTCTGTGGTTATTATTTAAGTTTTAAGATTGTCTTTGACAGTAAATTTACCTCAACTTTGTTTTGCTGCCACTAGATATTAGTAGTTCCTAGTGTTGCAATGAGTGTAGCTGAGCTACTTTTGATTAATTTAGGGGAAAATCAAACAACAACAATGACAAAAAAAATTATATATCTGTATCTCTCTGTCTATATCAGAAGCCAGAGGCAGAATTTAAGTTACTATTTATGATAGTAACTATGGGATTCCTAGGACCATGGATTATAAAAATTCATCACAACTCTTAACTAACACCCTCTGTGTTATCTCAAGTTCGTTTTAAATACATTTCTTTAAATAATTCATAGTTGTCAATCATTGTCCTTTTTATTTTTTTGACATTATCGTGGACCTTTCCTATTGCTAACAGTATTCGAACAGGATGTGGTAGACTAGTTATGAACTAGTTATGAACTAGCTTGTTTACAAGTGAATTTCCTTTTGGTTTAAAAACTGCCTTTGTCCCTCATATTCTAGTATTGCTATTGTTTTCCTCATAGGCGAGTTGAAAATGCCTTCTTCTTTAATTCAGTATTCTTTGCCGTGGGATATCATTGGATTCTAAACTGCTCCCGTTCCTGGAGAGGCCCAGAATCTGTATTTTCCACAATTACACATTGTGTGGCAGCTCACTCACATGGTGATGACTTTATCAGGAAAGCATGAGGAGTTTTTCCATAACATGATACTAACATTGATGAATGTTTGATAAACCATTGTCTATAAATCAGACTGAGAGATAATTGTATAGGCTTTTTCATTTTTAATCTCATGAGCTCGATAAAAAAGTTACTTTCAAAAGACAAGTTGGCTGATGTTGGCACCTCTCAGGTTCCATTTTTAACCACACATAAAAATCATCACAGTTGAGGTCCATGCTGCAACTATTTACACTCGATGGACTTATTTAAGCTGCCAGCCAGGAACTCGGAATTTTTAAGTCAACTTCATGACTAATGTCTGACAGTGTGTGTTTAGTGGAGCTGGGAGTAGTTAGTTTTTTTATCCATCAAAATATTTGTACACTTTTTAAAAAAACCAAATATTACTAAAATATATGCAGTACAAAACAGTGATTTTTGTTTTCCATCTCTAGCCAACTCGATGCAGTTGCTCAATTCTTTTAGTTGGTTCTTGTGATATTTATTTCATCCCTTAAATAACATGATTATGCTATTCTTGTTTGATTTACCAATTTCATATGTTATCTTGACTTTTTATTTTTGGAGAATTGTATTTCCTACCTACTATTCCTTTTTGTCTGCATTATAGTGTTATCACAGTTTTTGGTTAAATGAGAAGTCCAGGTCTACATTATTGAAACTTTGTCAAAATGGATCACTGATGAGCCATAGAGTGATATATGTTTCTTTTTTCAAAACCAAGTTAATAATGGCCATTTTGTTTTTATTCATTGTCTTTGTTTTCTATTTATTTATTGCTACTTTTTTCTCCAGTTGACCACACAGATTTTGCAACACATGAATGACTTTCCCAAATGCTCAGTTACAACCAACCATCTATGACATCCCATCTGAACTAGCAGGTCCTTAAATTGGAAGCACACCTGGGGGCCTGATATTTTTCATATTTCTAAGTGATTTGATCCATGATTTCTTAAATCCCATATTTCATCATTTTGTTTCTAAGTCTCCATTTTTCTCCCAAAATTGCTCAAGGACTTTTAAGTTTAAAAAATTTATAATTCTAGGTCATTTATGGCTTAACTTGGGATGGAACTCTAAGTTGAACCATTTTTCCTCCAGATTGGTAAGGTATTGCCCCGTAATCAAAGTTGCTGCTGAGAAGTTTCAACAATTTTTATTAGTCACATTTTTTTCATGCAGCCATTTTTTCTTTCTTGAACCTGTCAGGATTTCCCTTTTTTCCCTATTCGTTTGTTTTTCTTTTTTCGAGTTTCTTGAGGCATAAAGTTAGGTTGTAGCGTGATATCTTTTAGCTTTTAAAAAAATGTTTTATGGATAGAAATATGTGTACATATGGTATAGGTCATATTTTTCATATTTTATCATATGCATAGACTAGGTAATGGTTAAGTCAGAGGAGATCTTTTCACTTTTTTAATATATGTATTTACAGCTATAAACTTCCCTCTTAAGAGTGCTTTTGCTACATCTCATAAATTTTGATATCTTGTGTTTTTATATTCATTTGTCTTAAGATATTTTCTAATTTCCTTTGTGACTTCTTCTTTGACTCATTGGCTATTCAAAGTTGTGTTGTTTACTTTCCACATATCTGTGAATTTTCCAATTTTCCTTGTACCGTTGATTTCTAGTTGTTTTCTGTTGCAATCAGGATAAGATACTTTGTGTGATTTAAATCTTTAATTTGTTGAGGTTTGTTTTGCCCAACCTGTGGTCTATCTTGGAGAATGTACCATATGTACTTGAGAAGAACGTATATTTTCTGCTTTTGTCAGGTGTTCTCTATGTGTCTGTCAGGTGCTGTTGGTCTGTACTCTTGTTCAAGTTGTCTGTGTTCCTTTTCATCTTCTGTCTCATTGCATTCATTATTGAAAGTGGAGAATTGAAGTCTCCTACTAATACTGTGTTGCTGTCTGTCCCCTTCAATTCTGTTAAAGTTTGCTTTGTATATTTCGGAGCTCTGAGGTTTGCTGCACAAATACTTATAATTGTTATATCTTCTTGGTGAATTGACCCCTTTTTCGTCATATAATATTCTTCTTTATCTCTTGTAAGTTTTTTTATTTTAATTTAAAGCCTGTTTTTCCTGATATTTTTATAGCAACTCCTGCTCTCTCTTTTGGTTACCAATTGCATGGCATATCTTTTTTTATCCTCTTACTTTTAGCTTATGTGTGTCCTTAGATCAAAAGTGAGTCTCTTAAAGATTGCATATATTTGGATACTGTTCTTTTTAATCCATTCAGTTAATTAAAGTCTTTCAATGAGGTAATTTAATTCATTTACCTTTTAACTAATTACTAATGGAGAAGGACTTACTATTGTCATTTTTTTTCCGTATGTCTTTTAGCTTCTTTGTTCTTCTTTCCCTCTTTTACTGAAGTTTTTTGTGTTTTGTTGTTGTTGTTTTTGCACATATACACATTGATTATCATCTCATTTCCTTTTGCGTATATTCTAAAAATATTTTCTTTTCAGTTATCACTGGCATTACATAAAACTTTTTTTTTTGTTGAGACGGAGTTTGACTTTCGTTGCCTAAGCTGGAGTGCACTGGTGCGATCTCGGCTCACTGCAACCTCTGCCTCCCAGGTTCAAGCTATTCTCTTGCCTCAGCCTCCTGAGTAGCTGGGATTACAGGTGTGCACCACCGCGCTTGGCTAATTTTTTGTAGTATTAGTAGAAACTGGGTTTCACCATGTTAGCTAGCTGGTCTTGAACTCTTGATCTCGGGTGATCCGCCCACCTCAACCTCCCGAAGTGCTGGAATTACAGGCATGAGCCACCATGCATGGCCTTACATAAAACATTTTAAAGTTATAGCATTTTATTTTAAACTGATAACTTCAATCACATATGAAAACTCCATTCCTTTGTAGCTCTACTCCTCACTTTACATAACTGTTGCAACAAATTACATATTTATATATTGTATAGCAATGAACACAGATTTAAAGTTACTTTTCATATTTTTCACATTTAAATTCTACGAACCACATCTGCAACAGTAGAAGTCACTTCGTTTGTTTACATATTTACGTTTACTGGAGAACATTATATTTTTATAAGGCTTTGTGTTGCTCTCTACCATCCTTTTATTTCAACTTAAAAGATTCACTTTAGCATTTTGTGTACAGTAGATCTAATAGTGAACTCTCAGATTTCATTTATCTGGGACAGTCTTAATTTCTCCTTCCTTTTGAAGGACAGTTTTGCTGGATTTTTGGTGTTTTCAGTGTTTTTCTCATAGCTCTTTGATTATATTTTCCTGCTTCATTGTAGCCTGCAAACTTTCTGCTGAGAAAGTCGCTGATAGTCTAATGGTAGCTCCCTTGTAAGTGACAAATCACCTTTCTTTTGATGCTTTCAAGACTTTCTCTTTGTCTTTGACTTTAAACAGGTCTGATTATAATGTGTCTTGGTATAAATTCTTTTTGAATTTATCCCAGTTTGAGTTCTTTAAAATTTGTAGGTCAATTTTTTTTTTTCCTCAGACTTGGGAAGTTTCTGTCCACTATTTCTTCAAATAAGTTATCCGCTTCTTTGCCTCTCTTCTTTCTGAGCTTCTCATAATGCATACATTGATAAGCTTGGTAGTTCTATAAATTTTTTAGTATATCTTTGCTTTTCTTCATTCCTTTTTTTTCATTTTGCTCCTCTGACTCAATTATATCCATGACCTGTCTTCAAGTTTATTCATTATTTCTTCTGCCTGATCAAGTCTGCTGTTGAATCCTTCTAATATTCAGTTATTTTATTTTTCAGTTCCAGAATTTCCTTTTAGTTCTATTTTATAGTTTATCTTTGTTGATATTCCATTGGTATATCATTTTCCTGATTTTGTTTACTTGTCTGTGTGTGTGTGTTGTTGATGTTTTTGTTTGTTAGTTTTTGTTTGTTTTTAGCTCATTGAGCATTTTTATAATAGTTATTTTAAATATTTTATCAGGCAGCTCATAGATCTGTGATTTTTTGGAGTCAGTTTCTGGAGTGTTATTTTATTTCTTATGATTGGGCTGAGTTTCCCTGCTTCTTCATATGCCTTGTAATGTTTTACTAGTATTCAGGCATTTTAAAAATAATCAGTCACCTCTCCCAGTCTTTATGAACTGTCTTTGTTTGGGGGAAGAACTTTATCATTCAGCCCAGACGCAGATTCTAGGACCTTTCAGATCTTTTCTGACCTCTTGTTCCCTTGGTGTCTGCCCATGGAACTGCAGGTTTAACATGCTGCTTACCTCTATTTTCAATGATTTCTAAACTCTGGTTCCAATCCTACCAGCACTCAGGCAAGATAGAAGCCAGTCTCTTGGGCTGCACTGAAGACAAGCCAGAATTATGATCCATAGTCTACTCTTCTGTTTCCATCCTGAGGGAGGACCCCCAATCTGGGGGCTGGGAGAAAAGTTTCCCTCTGTTTGCTTCATGCTATACCATATGGGGGAGGAATAGGAATGAGCATGCCAAACATCACAGGTTTTCCAACCTGTTTGGCTGGAATACAATGTTCTGGGTGCTCTGTCTTTGCAATTAGTCTCTAGCGTTTCACAGAGGTGTTCTGTTTCACATATTGCTGTTCACTTAGTGTCTCTCTGGGGTAAGTAGAGCCTGTAACTTTCTAATCTGCCACTTTACTGACCTTGTGTTTGTGTTTTGGGAAGTATTTTTATTTGTGGTTTGTGTCTGTTTCTTCTAGGTGCCATTTTCCAGTTTGTTTTGATCTCTGATTGCATCTAAGCTCTTAAGCTTCATAAGCTGTCTTTGAAACTTGCTTTATTCATCTGTTAATCTTTGCTATGTGTTTATATTTAAGAACGAGGGATTGTAAAGCTGATTAGAAACTGAGCGGGGAAATGCTTATCAACATTTGAGTTTACAGCTGAATGATAGACTGGGGTCCTGGCAACTTTACAGGAGGATCCCTAACTATCAATATAAACATCACTTATCTGGGGTTTTTCAATGTTTCCAGAGAATAATCTCTTTCTCCAAAAGATTGTCAAAGGAGATGGAATTTGGAACGAAGTCAGAATATGATCCTAACTGAAGATACTCTAGAAGCAGAATGGGGAAGAGAGCTGAGGGTCTGAAAAGCCTCATTCTTAGCTCACCTTTATCCCAGTCGTGAGTTGTTTAAAGTTTCTGAGTTCAGACTTTCTCTGGATTGGTTTCTGCTAAAGTAAACCTTAGGATTTCTGAAAGGCATAACAAGGAGTGCTTCATGGGAAAGGAAAGAGTAGGAAACCTGGAGGCCCAACTGCTCTGTATGGGACTTTCAGTCAATCTTCCTGTTTCTCTATTTTCATGACCTTTCTAACCCACCATTTTTATTACCTTTTGATCCAATGTTGAATTCATAGATTCTGCTGGGCCCACCTGGCTTATTCTCATTGGTGCTCACCTCATGCAAACTTCCTTTAAGTCAGCCACCACTTCTCCATCAGATTTCTCTATTCTAAACTTGTATTAAATACTTTCACTTGCTACTTCCCTTTTCCCTTTTCTATCTTTTTAGTAGTGTGTAGGGAAGAAAAAGAAATAAACATGCATGATAATCCGGATTTAATGTAAACCTTTTAAGTTTTCCACCAACATAAACATCTTTGCCTTTTAGTCTTATTTGATTTTGAAACTAATAATTCATTTATATTGTCATTTGTTTATTTACAACTAATGTTTTTAAGTGTTTACAATATGCCAAGCACCATTCTTAGCACCTAGGAATACAGTCCTAAATAAGGTATACAAGATTGTTGAGCTAAATTTTATTTTAGTGGGGCATTGGAGATAGATGATTAACAAAGGGAGAACATGCAATGAAATGTCAGATAGTGGTAATGGGGTATTGCATAAATGAAATCAGGAGAATATGATAAAGCATAATCAGATGGATACTTTGAATAGAGTGATCATAGATGTATTCTAAGAGCATGTCAGCCCAGGACTGTCAGAGAGAAGAGATGTATTGAAGAGGGAACAATAGATAAAAGATCCTGGAGTAGATATCTGGGGGATAAGCAGAAAGGCCAATATGGTAGGACCACATTAATCAAGGGAAGAGCTATCCGTAGTAGAATTGGAAAACAAGCAGGGGAGGAATTATCTTAGGCCAGGTAAGGAGTCTAAATTCTTTTTTAAACAAAATAGAAAGTGCTGTGTGGAAGTGTGACATGGCCCAATTTGTTTTATGCAAAGATCACTTCTGCTGTTCTGTTGATTGAAAAATGAGCAAATGAGGATGCTAAGAGTCAAATTAGCTGATAATGCTAAGACTAGGGTGATAGTGGGATAGGATTGATTTGTGAGAGGTTTTGCAAGCAGAGTCAACAGGACCTTTTGGTTCTGAAAAAGAGGGTATTCAAAGATGGCTGCTTGTTTCCTGTCTTGATCACCTGAAAGATGGTTGAGTCACTGACTTAAATAAGTAATACTAGGGAAGAAATAGGTCAGGGAAGGAGGAGTGCTAGATGACAACTTACGAGTCATACATGTTAGGTTTGCAAGGCCCACTAAAATTTTGAGTAGAGATTGAACACTGATTCCAGAGATGAGGAAGAGGTCAGCACTGACAATACAGACTTGGTAGTTAATGGCATAGAAATCACCTATGATAACAGAGGAACATAGAGATTCATTTCCAAGCCCCAAAGCATGTCTGTAGGTTTTCTTCCTGTTGCCTGAAATGTTTTTACAATATTATTTTCTGATTTACTATACCAGGGAAACTTTTCCAATTGCCACACATTCATCAATACCAGTATCTTCTCAGTTTCCTAACCTCAACACTTGGAAGTTGTTTTTATTTAATAACGTATAGATATTCTTTTGACATGACATCTTTTGGTTCTTTCTTCTTACTACTGGCTCAACATTTTCACTCATTATTCCAATTTCTACTTTGGTTGGGCTCTTTTAAGTCTATACTGCAATAGTACTACAAATAGCTGCTGGAAAAAAATAGTTCCTCAGACAGTTCTTTCTATTATAATTTATCCAAATTTGGAAACAAATTCTATGTAATCAAACTTTCTGTTTTGTTTTCAAGATTTTCCCCACTAGTTCATCAGTCTCTTATATGGCTTCTTTGCTCCAGCTATATATAGTATGTTTTCTGTGTTCAGCTAGAACATGACCCTTACTGCATTCTTCCCTTTTCCATATTACTCCCTCCACACAAATTGTCTTCCCACATCTTTTGTGTCTGAACTGGGAATCTAGTATTTATCAAAATATTGCAAAACTTCACTTTCTTCATGGATTTCCTCATACTTGATAGTTGACTGTTCATTCCATTACTTGCTGTTTCTAATATTTTGTATTCATACCTTTAGTCAGATTGAAAATTTATTTAATTACTTACTTTTGTACCGTTTCTTTTAAGTCAGCCCAGTGGCATAATCAATATTCCTCCTATATCATGCTTCCTGTAGGCATGCTAGATAAAATTAAGCATATCCAAATAAGAAGTTTCTTAAATTACATGCTCCTGTGTGTGATATGTAATATTTTATATATTTTAAATGTTTGCACATTATTTTAATTATTTTTTCTGCATTTTTTGTCCCCTTTATAGAAATAAGATGCTTCAATGTGGAGAGTGTCTCTTTTTTCTTTTGTATTAATCCCCATTGTGTCATATACATTACTTGATGCATAGCATAATTTATTTTTCAGCTCAGAGACTGTGTATTAAATCATTAGATTTTCAAAAATGAGGTTTAAAATTTGATATGAAGTTTAAAGATAGCTGTTACCTCTAAACTCTAGGAAAGAAATTGGAGCTTCCATAAAATACTATAAAGTCATATAAACATTAATTTCCTAAAAATTGTATTTTATATTAAAAGATCTTGATTGCCATTTTGACTGGCATGGTTTCTGAGGCCTACATTTACTAATACTGTGTACAGCGAGTACAGTGAAGTCTGCTCTTTAATGATTGAGGCAGCTGGCCACAAATCCTGTTTACAGCTCTTGGCATCCTAAATTACACTTATTAAGTAAACCACACAGAGATAGCAGTCTGAAAACTTATAGACTCTTAAAATAAATGCATTAGCACAGCTGTATCTTACATTATATCATGTTAGAGCTATAAGGCATTGTAGCTATTATGCTGTCCGTATCCTTACGTTGGACACGAGGAAAGTGAAGCCCAAGCTCATGTGTCTACAATTCAGCAGAAGCCAGGCCTCTCGACTTTTTCTCCAACACTGGCTTTACTGCATTCTGCCAAGATGGTATATATGAAATATAATATCAGTTTTTATGCCACAAAGTTTTGTATACTTGCAAAATACACAGCAAGTTTTTCTTTATTTTTTTTAATGTTCTATTTTATTTATTTATTTCTTTAGCGTTTGGGGAACAGTTGGCTTTTGGTTACATGAATAAGTTCTTTAGTGGTGATTTCTGAGATTTTGGTGCACCCATCACCCAAGCAGTGTACACTGTACCCAATGTGTAATCTGTTACCCCTCACCCCTCTCCTACCCTCTCCTTCTAGTCATTATATCATTCTTATGACTTTGCATCTTCATATCTTAACTCTCACTGATAAGTGAGAACATACAATATTTGGTTTTCCATTCCTGAGTTACTTCACTTAGAATAATGGTCTCCAATTCCATCCAGGTTGCTGCAAATGCCATTATTTTGTTCCTTTTTATAGTTGAGTAGTATTCCATGGTATATATATACCACATTTTCTTTATTCACTTGTTGGTTGATGAACATTTAGGCTGGTTCCATATTTTTGCTGCTGCAAATTGTGCTGCTATAAACATGCATGTGCAAGTGTTTTTGATAAAACAACTTCTTTTTCTCTGGGTAGATACCCAATAGTGGGATTTCTGGGTGAATGGTAGTTCTACTTTTAGTTCTTCAAGGAATCTTTGTACTGTTTTCCATAGTGGTTTTACTAGTTTACATTTCCACCAGGAGTGTAAAAATGTTCTCTTTTCACCACATGCATGCCAGTGTCTATTAGTTTTTGATTTTTTAATTATGGCCATTCTTGCAGGTGTAAAGTGGTACCTCATTGTGGGTTTAATTTGCATTTCCCAGATAATTAGTGATGTTGAGCATTTTCTTTTGTATTTTTGTTGGTCATTTGTATTTTCTATTGAGAATTGTCTGTTCATGTCTTTGTCCCACTTTTGGTGGGATTATTTTTTTTTTTCTAGCTAATTTGAGTTCCTTGTGGATTCTGAATATTAGTCCTTTGTGGGATGCATAGTTCACAAATAGTTTCTCCCACTCTGTGGGTTTTCTCTTTACTCTGATGATTATTTTGCTGTGTAGAAGCTTTTTTGTTTAATGAGGTTACATCTATTTTTCTCTGTTTTTGTTGCATTTGTTTTGGGGTTCTTGGTCATGAACTCTTCGCATAAACCAATGTGTAGAAGAGTTTTTATGATGTTATCTTCTAGAATTGTTATGGTTTCAGGTCTTAGATTTAAGGTTTTGATCCATCTTGAGTCGATTTTTGCTTAAGGTGAGAAATGAGGATCCAGTTTCATTCTTCTACATGTGACTTGCCAATTATTCCAGTACCATTTGTTGAATAGGGTGTCCTTTCCATACTTTATGTTTTTGTTTGCTTTGTTGAAGATCAGTTGGCTGTAGGTATTTGACTTTATTTCTGGGTTCTCTATTCTATTCCATTGGTGTATGTGCCTATTCTTACACCAGTACCATGCTGTTTTGGTAACCATAGCCTCGTGGTATAGTTTGAAGTCAGGTAATTTAATGCCTCTAGATTTCTTCTTTTTGCTTGGTTTTGCTTTGGCTATGCAGGCTGTTTTTTGGTTCCATATGAATTTTAGGATTGTTTCTTCTTATGTGAAAAATGATGATGGTATTTTGATAGGAATTGCATTGAATCTACAGATTGCTTTTGAAAATGCACAGCAAGTTTTTCTTTGGACTTCTGGGAAGTAGTGAATTCAAAGCCATAATTTGAGTTGCATTGATATTTAAAATGTGAATATGAGGATGGGAAGACATGTAGTGCATGTAATGATGGTAAATATTCTAAATAATGGTAGTCAAAGAAAAGTACAAAAACATATTTCAGTCATTAAGTTTTACTTTTTCTAGTAGAACTATATGTTATTATCAATCTTTTAACTTAAATGATTAAAATTTTTCCATTTTTTTTCCCCAGCTATATGTGGTCATTTGAGAAAGCTCACCTCAGCATGGTTCAGATAATTACAGGACAACTTGTTGAGTCCTTTGATGAAGAATTTAGAACTCTCTATGCCAGATCCTGTGTCCCCAGTTCATTTGCTCAGGAAGAATCAGCAAGGGTGAAGCATGGCAAAGCCCTCTGGGAAAATGGCACTTACCAGCATTCGATTTCTTCATTAGCATCTGTTTCCAGCCAAAGAAACCTTTTTGGTAGACAAGACAAGATTCATAAACTAGATTCTAGTTACTTCAAAAACAGAGGGATATATACTTTAAATGAACATGACAAATATAACATAAGAAGTCACAGATACAAACCTCATTTTGTTCCAAACTTTAATGGTCCAAACACAATACGTCAGTTCCAACCCAGTCAGATAAATGAAAATTGGAAAAGACATAGTTATGCTGGGGAACAGCCGGAAACAGTGCCATACCTCCTGCTTAATAGAGCTCTGAATAGAACCAATAATCCACCTGGTAATTGGAAAAAGCCATCTGATAGTCTCAGTGTGGCGTCCTCATCACGGGAAGGCTATGCAAGCCACCACAACGCACCCGCCCAGAGTTTTGCCAATCGGCTTGCACAGAGAAAAACAACAAATCTTGCAGACAGGAATTCAAATGTTCGGAGGTCTTTTAATGGAACAGATAACCATATCCGCTTTTTGCAACAACGAATGCCAACTCTTGAACATACCACAAAGTCATTCCTACGTAACTGGAGAATTGAATCCTACTTAAATGATCATTCAGAAGCTATACCAGACTCAAATGGATCAGCTTTAGGTGACCGATTTGAGGGCTATGATAATCCTGAGAATTTGAAGGCCAATGCCCTTTATACTCATTCTCGGCTTCGTTCCTCTTTAGTATTTAAACCCTCTTTACCTGAGCAAAAGG
This sequence comes from Papio anubis, assembly GCF_008728515.1. Lineage (NCBI taxonomy): Eukaryota > Metazoa > Chordata > Mammalia > Primates > Cercopithecidae > Papio > Papio anubis. The sequence continues at coordinate 53,369,290 of NC_044981.1, forward strand.
AAGTTAACAGTTGTACAACTGGCTCCTCAAATTCAACTATCATTGGTTCTCAGGGAAGTGAGACACCTAAAGAGGTCCCAGACACCCCTACAAATGTACAGCATTTGACAGACAAACCCTTGCCAGAATCAGTCCCCAAGCTTCCATTGCAGTCAGAGGCACCAAAAATGCACACCTTGCAGGTTCCTGAAAACCACTCAGTAGCCTTAAACCAAACTACAAATGGCCATACTGAATCAAATAACTATATATATACAACCTTGTGTGTAAATAAGCAGACAGAAAATCTAAAGAATCAACAGACTGAGAATCTACTTAAAAGGCGAAGTTTCCCATTATTTGACAACTCAAGAGCCAACTTAGATCCTGGAAATAGTAAGCATTATGTATATAGTACACTTACCAGGAATCGAGTTAGACAACCAGAAAAGCCCAAAGAAGATTTGCTGAAAAGTTCTAAAAGCATGCACAACGTGACTCATAACTTGGAGGAGGATGAGGAGGAAGTCACCAAGGAAAACCCTCCAAGTAGCACTACTACCAAGTCAATTTCCATTGCTGCTTTACTTGATGTGAATAAAGAGGAATCCAACAAAGAACTCACTTCAAAGAAGGAAGTTAAGGGTTCCCCAAGTTTTTTGAAGAAGGGGTCTCAGAAGTTAAGGTCATTACTTAGCCTTACCCCAGATAAGAAAGAAAATCTATCCAAAAATAAAGCACCTGCCTTTTATAGATTGTGTAGTAGCTCTGACACATTAGTTTCTGAGGGTGAAGAAAATCAAAAACCAAAGAAATCAGACACAAAAGTTGATTCATCTCCTAGAAGAAAACATTCTTCCTCATTGAATTCTCAATGCAGCATCCACAAGAGTAAGGAAGATGTAACAATTAGTCCATCTCAAGAGATAAATGCTCCATCAGATGAAAATAAAAGAACACCTTCTCCAGGTCCAGTTGAAAGCAAGTTGTTGGAAAGAGCAGGAGATGCCTCTGCCCCAAGATTTAACACTGAACAGATCCAATACCGAGACTCAAGGGAGATTAATGCAGTTGTTACTCCTGAAAGAAGACCAACTTCTTCTCCAAGGCCAACTTCCAATGAGCTTCTACGATCTCATTCAACTGATAGGCGTGTTTACAGTCGTTTTGAGCCGTTTTGTAAGATTGAGAGCTCTATTCAGCCAACAAGCAACATGCCAAATACCAGTATAAATCGCCCAGAAATAAAATCTGCGACTGTGAGCAACAGTTATGGCAGGTCTAGTCCAATGCTTAATTACAACACTGGTGTTTATCGCTCGTATCAACCCAATGAGAACAAGTTTCGAGGATTTATGCAAAAGTTTGGAAACTTTATACACAAAAATAAATAGCTATTGAAATGCAAAATGAATGAGGCTATAAATATTTGTCCCAAGAAAATTGTGGACAGTCTTTGTAACATGCCAATAGATTTTCCTAAGGACAGAATTATGGGTATGATATCTATGTTTACCAGTGTCCTTGTATAAAGTTATTTTTCTGTGTGATAAAGTTAGGGTCTGCTGTAGATAGAATTTCTCTGTAAACACATGATTTGTAAGTGGTAATGGTAAAAATAACAGGTGTATTTAAATCATTTTCTTTAGACTGAAGATTTTAAGTCTTACTTAGAAACTTTCGTGGATGATGTATGGTGTATGGATTTTAACCATTTCCTTTTAAAAAGGTCATACTACCCTCAGTAACCCTTTATAATATGTCTTTATAATATTTTCATATCTTCAAAAATATAAGCAAATGGGACAAAGCCTTTTTCTAAGATTAACTTTAAATTCTACAGGATAACTTGTTATATTTTATTAATATTAATTTTTCTCTGTTGCATTGTACAGCTGTTTGGGCAACAGCAGTACCTTTTAAACTTTTTTTTTTTTTTTTTTTTTTTTTGCCTGAAGTGTTTGCAAAGTATCAGCCTCATGTAGTAGAATGACATTCGTAGGAATTTATTTTCCTAAGCCTTTGAAAACGGTCTGGGATGTGCTTCTCTCTACACTGGACCCAGGGAGCTGTCCCCCTCTTACCCATAGGCTGCTGATTTTTTATAGTCATTCCTTACTTCACATTTAGAACAAACCAGTAGGAATTTAGAAAATCTGAATGGATTCCCCCTCCTTTTTCTTTTGTGTAAAAGCTTTTAGAAATGTAAATTTCTGCCTAAATTTTTGTCAGATTGGCATGACAATGCGAAGGGGTCCTTCTTGCGAAAATTCTTGCTCCTTTTTTTTTCTCTTTTGAGATGGAGTCTTGCTCTGTCTCCCAGGCTACAGTGCAGTGGCATGATCTTGGCTCACTGCAACCTCTGCCTCCCCAGTTCAAACAATTCTCCTGCCTCAGCCTCCTGAGTAGCTGGGATTACAGGTGCACACCACCACACCTGGCTAATTTTTGTATTTTCAGTAGAGACAGGATTTCACTATGTTGGCCAGGCTAGTCTTGAACTCCTGACCTCATGATCTGCCTGCCTCGGCCTCCCAAAGTGCTGGGATTACAGGTCTTGCTCTTCTTTAAGTTGTGCCAAATATTATATGACTGCATAGTGTTTTTGTAAGAATATCATTGGGAAAATGAAAAGTTGTACTGGGCTAGTTCGTCCATGATTTGAGGATGATATTCAGATTATAAGATACCCTTTGTCTTTCTTACAGTAATGAAGTATAAGCTCCATATCTGTTCCAGAGACTTTAACTTGACTTTGCTTCATTCACAAAGAACAGAATTCAAGAAGCAATGCATCCTGTGAGAAGTGTGAAGTGTTTTTACATCACTTTAAATATATTACTTAATACATTATAAGTTGCTGTGTGGAGCAGTATACTGTTGTTTTAAAAATGGAAGATTCAGACAAATTTTTATAAGTATCTCATTAAAATAATTAAAATAATGGTATAAAATATCTATGTCATTAAAATAATTTTCCATAGTGTTTAGAAACCATGAAAAAGAAAACATAGCAGGAGAAAATATGACAGGAAAAGAAAACATAGCAGGAGAAAATATGACAGGAAAAGAAAACCTAACAAAGCCCCGAACCCACAGTTAACCAAACTAGACTGACTTTGTTATTACCCATTCTTTGTTAGTATTGGATGGGGAATTAGGATAATGAGCCATTAGGCAGTTCTGAAATGGAAAGCCCTGAAATTTAGTGCAATGTAACTTTAAAATTGAAATTATATAAAGAGTAGAAGTTTAATCATGTTTAATTACAACCAAAAGCCTATTGCCTTTTTGTACAGAAATTTCCTTAATTTCAGGAAATATAGATAGCTTATGGAAACATCCTTTTAAATAGTTCCTGAGCTCTTCCTCTTAAGTGGAATTGAGGAGTACAGAATACTTTATTTCATCATCCCCTGACAGGTAACTTACGCTTTTGCACAGCAGATTTACTTTTCTCTGCGTTTTTTAAAAATTGTTTTTCTTGCATCTTTTTTCTTCAAAAATATCTATATTTGAGAATATGTACATAGCAACTTTCCAAAGTCTCTGTGGCCAAGAAACTCTCCAGGGATAAGACTGAGCAAGAATATAATACTTCAAAAAATTTACAGCTACTGTTTAAGTTTTAAACAGACACCACCACAGTTTGTGGATGAAATAGTTTTAGGCCATATACTTTCTGTCTTTTTCTCCCCATATTAATATTGGGGGACAGATAATATCACTTTGATGTACATTGATATTAAAGTTTGGTAATGCAGTTTTTACTCTATATGTAATACTGTACATTAGTTTTTAAGCAGAAACACAAGAAAATGGGTATAATTTCAAAGTAGTTCTTGGCAGATGGCTAGAGAATACTGTAAGTGACCCTGTATCCCAAATACGCAGATATCCCTCTATTACAAGTTTGGGATTAGCCATAATTCTGATAGGGCGTGTTCAGATATGGGGATATGTTGTCAGTCTACACTTGTGGAAGCAAATATCTTGTTTAATCAAGATGATGTCTAGTGTCATCTAGATAAACAATGCAAAAAGTTTAATTCTGGCTGAATTCAGCTTTACTCAAGATCCACATATTCAAGTATCGTTCCACAGATATCTCTGTGTTCTGTGAATATCTGTTGATTCTTAATGTGCCTGTGGCTAAGGGATGCAAACTAGAATTGTTTTACACTGACTATATGTGTGACATGTACAATGCTGTTTTTTTTAAAATAACTTTATCATGATATTCAGATAGATTCTGGGTTCTAGAATATTTAAAACAAAAAGGATAAAATGATAAACCAAAGAGTCAACTTGTTAACTTTTCTTTTTTAAGAGATGGGTTCTCGCTTGTATGCCCAGCCTGGACTCCAACTCCTGGGCCCAAGCAATCCTCCAGCCTCAGGTTCCTGAGTAGCTCAACATTTTATATATGTACGATGTTATAAAGAAATATTCTTCCAAATGAACTTCTGTTTTTAGATCAATAAATGAATAATAAATTATTTTGTACAAACATCAATATATTGTAAGCTGTTGTTTTTTTAATCTTCATACTCTGCATTTCTGCATTCAAGCTCAGTCTTTCACCTAGTTATTCTAATCAGGAATTTAGATGTGGACATATTTTTAAATATTTCTTCATGAACTTTGAAATCATCTTTAAAATATTATTTTGATTAGCAATTATATTTCATATAGTAATTTATTCATATTTGAAATTCAGTGGCAATTCTCTTCCTTTAAGTGAAATATTATATATCCACGTTCTCTTTAGTTCTGTTATTACTGTAATATAGTGGTTACTTTAAATAATTTTTACTTTTTTTTTTTTTTGAGATGAAGTCTTGCCCTGTCACCTAGGTTGGAGTGCAGTGGCACCATCTCGGCTCACTGCCACCTCCGCCTCCTGAGTTCAGGCAATTCTCCTACCTTAGCCTCCTGAGTAGCTGGGATTAAAGGCACCTGCCACCTAATTTTTGTACTTTTAGTAGAGATGAGCTTTCACCATGTTGGCCAGGCTGCTCTCCACCTCCTGACCTCAAGTAATCCGCCCCCACTTGAGCTCCCAAAGTACTGGCATTACAGGCATGAGCCACTGTTCCTGGCCTAATTTTTACTTTAAAAGATAGAGAATCTTTAAAAAAGAAAAAAAAAAAATGATGGCTGACTTCTGTATAACTTCATAGCATTTGGTTTGAGTAAAATATTCTAAATGTGCATTTGTATTAGTGACATTAAGTTACAGTCTGAGAATTAGTGAATTAAGACTCAGAATTTATTAGAAAAAATATCCTTTTTATCACAGATTATGAAGTAGTTGAAATAGTGTGTATTGCAAATTAAAAATTGTGTCCTTTTAAAGGCAAATGTGCTTTTTAACTAGTTAATTATAATGAATGGTAGAACAAATGGTAGAATAAATTAATCATAAGTGCCAATGTTTAAGAAAAGCCTAGTTCAGTTAGCATAGTAAGGGAAATGGATAAGACTTCACTTTTGTGGCCATCTGAAAGGGAAGTTATCAATAGGTTCAGTTGGTTTAAGGAGTCAAAGACCATCTTGAGTAATTGGACCTGGGAAAGATGGAAGGGCATTGAAGGGGATATATGTGTATCCTGTCCAGGGAAACACTTGACGTAAGGGGAATTACCTGAGCTTCAAGCAGTGAGAAACACAAGCAAGAGATATACAGAGGAATATTTCTGAGTTAACAAAGGGTTAGTATGTTAAGTTTGGACATTTCTCCTATAATATGAATGTTTCAACAATCTGGCTGATTCATTTAACAGTTATACTGGGGACCTACTTTGTTCCAAGTATGTAGGTTATAGTAGGCTTTTGATGGAAAAAATAAAAATTTAAAAAAAAAAAAAAGGTTGTCTGGATAATCAGGATAATCAGAGGCTGCCAGCAAGTTTTCATACATGTTTTAAGAATACCCCAACTTACAGCAAAAGCCTGTGTTACTTGAGGGGTATTTGTCCTAACTTGTTACTTAATGTACTCCTAGTGCCTAAAAAAGGGTGCAATAAAAGATACCTGATAAATACTTGATGTGTGAATCCAGTCATTTCCTTAGCTGCAGTTAGGAAAATATAATAGTCCATTAATATCCATACATTAAAATAGGCATTTTATAACTACCTGAACAGGCATTTGTATTAGAAGATGTAGATAGGTTAATGCAGCAAGGGTGCTAGGTTAAACTTCAGCCACATTAACCCTAGAATCTGGGCATCTTTAAAGACCCGGAAGTACTGGTCTTCCTAGCATATATTTTTGTGCAGGAAAGAAAACCCCTGATGAATTCATCTTGAAGGAAAAAAGAGTAGAGCTCAACAAATCAAGTTCAAAGGCAATTGGTACATGAGGGAAGGGAGTGGTGATTTTGTGTTAGTCCTTTAGATTTTCAGCTACCATAGGCAGGTTGTATGGGAACCGTAATTGAAGAATGGCTCCTCTAAAATCTGTATAGTGAGGACAGCCTGGTGTCAGTAGTGACAGCAGCGAGCACCTTCACTGAGGACCTCAGAATACTCGACCTCTTGCTTTCAATAGCAGCCCTTGTGCTATTGTTGAAAGGTTGTAACAACTGCAGACACAATATACAAAATTTGACTTTGACAGAATGATCACTATTTTACTTTCATTAGAAAGGTAAATTTAGAGTCGGGCATGGTGGTGCATGCCTGTAGTTCCATCTACTCGGGAGGCTGAGGAATTGCTTGAACCTGGAAGGCCCAGGTTGCAGTGATCCAAGATCGCGCCACTGCACTCCAGCCTAGGTGAGTGAGCAAGACTCCATCTGAAAAAAGAGGTAAATTTTTAAAAAGTCCAACAACAAAACCTTTTATCAGGGATTTGTTTTAGAAAACAACATTCAGTGTATATTTTAATTTTAGTGTATTTTGCCTCTAAATTTCTTTTTAGCATTTTAATAATCTGTATGTGTCTCAATTCGATTGGCAGATTCAGTTAGACTCAATAGCCTACATTTCAGAAAGAAACTTATTTTTTCTTATTGTTTGTGTATTTTTGGTTTGCGTGTTGGTTGCTTTACACATTACCAAAATTTAATATTAGTTAACCGCTAAGGCTAAGTCAGATAGTTATTAAGTATTCTAGTTAATTGGGATCTACCATAAAGCTAAGAACTAAATGTATTTCTATAAGTGGAAAGTCTAAAATACTTGAAGTTTGATTTCTTGTTTTTCTTCTTCAAGCAGAATATGATGTTGTTTTTTGAAGACAGAAGGAAATTGTTATGTATTTTGCTAATTCAAGTATGAAAAAATATTTTGCTTCGCAAAGCATTTACAAAATGTGTTTCATGTGACACAAAATTAAACAATACTGGCTACACCATGTGCTTTCACAGTGCTTGACACAGGGAAGGGACTTAATAAGTGCTGATCTCATTTGATTTTCAGAGGAAGGATTTGAGAGAGATTTTCCATTATAAGTTAAGGCAAAAGACATTGTTTTGAAAATAAAATTACATAGAAATGGAAAAAAGAGCACAGAGCAGGTGAAAGGCCTAATGTTACTTCTACCTTCTGGTAACTCACTTTTTGACACTAAACTTATTTGTACTTGGTTTCCTTCATATGAAATAAAACATTGTATTTTACTTTATGAAAATATGTAAATATTAAAGACATCTATCTTACAAGTTGTGCCCCTTTGAAAGGGGCACAAGGCAAATATTACCATATATCATCATCCCTCTTGCATTGTTTGTCTACTTAGGTAAAAACAGTAATAATATTTAAATTCTTAGTAGTTCTCTTCACTGGACTCAGAGTTTAGCAAAAGGGTAGATTTCCAGATGCTGGAATTAAAACTAAGTATTTGAGAGTAAAATATAATTAAAAATGTCATCTAGATTAAATGTTTATGTATGAGCTTTAAGGCCCATATAATCAGAGGTCAGAGACTGGCTGGAACAGAGTGATTTAGAGGTAGAGCATGCCAGTAGCAGGTGCTGCTCCTAGTGCCCCCAAGATTGGACGTGTTCTGATGCAGCCACCCTGTGACATGCGTAGAGTAACAATGACTCCATCAGTCAGAATGACAGAACCCATTTCTTATTGTTGGAATCCTACAGACAATGATTTTCAGAGACTGTAAAATATTTTAATACCTAATAAACCTGGGAAGTTATTTTTAAGTTATCTTTATCTAATGTCAGGCAATTACTAGAATGAGATTCTATGAACTTTCTACCACAATAGCAACACATCTGAGTTTAGTTAATGGCAAAATCTGTGTTTAAAGATGGCAACCAGGATTGATTATTATACGTACTACATGATAGATTTTAGATTAGTTACAAACTTTTCCATGTTATACTCCATATTGACTCATCAAATTCATGCAAGGCTTTTTTTCCCCCATAATATTACTTGATGTATATAATCAAAAACTACTTATAGGTCATTTTTTTTCAAGTGCTTACCCAATTATTTTCCATTTACACCTAGACGTTATCTTGTTCTTATTTCTCCCTAGACCACGGTAATACATTACAGAGCTAGGATGAGTTGGGTTTTTTTTTTTTTTTTTTTTTTTTTTGAGATGGAGTTTCACTCTTGTTGCCCAAGCTAGGGTGCAATGGCAATATCTTGGCTCACTACAACCTCCACCTCCCGGGTTCAAGCAATTCTGCCTCAGTCTCCTGAATAGCTGAGATTACAGGCATGTGCCACCATGCCCGGCTATTTTTTTGTATTTTTAGTAGAAACGGGGTTTCTCCATGTTAGCGCACTGGTCTTGAACTCCTGACCTCAGGTAATCTGCCCGCCTCGGCCTCCCAAAGTGCTGGGATTACAGGTGTGAGCCACCGTGCCCGGCCGATGAGTTGGTATTTTAATTCAATATGCATACTGTCAAACTAGCTAGCACACATCAAACACTGTCTTCAAAATTATGGGGTACAGGCCTCAAGTACCTTAAAACACATCTATAGAAATAATGTAAATACATAAGAACAATTATTGAAGGGTTAGAGATTATAACACAAAGTATAGGTTAAATGTATTCATTTTTATCAAGCTTTATTATTCTTAAATGTAGTAATGTAGATAATATCTATTAAATAATTCAAAAACTGATTTGTCAATATTTAGATGCGTATATGGCTTGCTAATATCAAGAACTTAGTGGTACTCAGTTTTTCATTTTCAATATATTTATTTGACCAGTTAAAATTGATTTGAGGCTTGAGAATAAGTCTGAGGTAAAACATTTATTTTATCAGTTAAAATAAGTTTGAAACTTGAAAACAGGTTTGAGGAAGTATACTTATTTGATCAGTTAAAATAGATTTGAGAGTCCAACTAAGTTGGAGGGGCAAAAAATAAAGGCAGTTCAGTGGGACTGCATAAGATGCAACAGTATCACTAACTGGTCCAATATAAAAAATGTTTATTATTTGTTAATGGCACATCCCAGGAGGCCTAGCTTGTACCATAGAAAACAAATGATATGGGTAAAAGCAAGTGTATTTATTAATAAAAACAGAATGGCATTTAACTTTTTTAATCAGAAAAAAATGGACTGTACAAATAAAATCTAAGGAGTGACTTGGGATGCCTAGAGAATATAGGAAACTGGAATTTCTCTGTAATTGCAAAGCTAAAAAACAATCCGAATGTAGCACTAGAAAGTCCAGCAAAACAAAGAGAATTGCAGATGATTTTACACAGAACAGAACACAGGTAAGGGTGAACGTTCAGGAAGACTCTTTTTATGCTAGGGTCAAGTTTAAATAAAGGATACAGTTTAATCATCTGGGACAATATTGTTGACAATATTGCTTATTGTTTTATCTTTAAATATATAGAGTCAGAAAAAAAATTTTTGAAGGAAGGACAATACATGAAATCAAGCATAACTTTGTCCATAATGTGTCTCAGTCTTCAACTGTTGAGACCAACCCCAGAAAACTCTTCTGCCGCAGACTTTATGATGAGAACCATGTGATGAAATTAGAGTAACATTAGGGAGATGCTTAAAAGATTAGGAGCTTTATGAGAAGGTTAATATTTAATATGAGTTATGGAAGATTTTTAAAGTGGGCATTGGATAAGAGGGAGATTAATTCATGAAGGATTATTTTATGACATAGAACAGTGTTTGCCATTACTTTTTAGCAAAGACTGAAATAAATTTAGTCGTTCATCTTTAGTAGGCTTAATTTAAATTAAAAATAGAATAGAAAAGAAAATATTAGAGTATGTCACAAATAGCAACAAGCATTTGATGTCATTTTAATTGTTCATATTTGTGTAGGCACTGGTCATGATGGAAAATGTATTTCTTTTTTAAACTTTATTGTAGAGAATTTCAAACATACACAAAGGTGAACATATATTTGAATGAATGTTCATTATCCATCACCTGTCCTATATACCCATTGATATGGTTTGGCTGTCACCTAAATATCATCTTGAATTGTAGCTCTCATGATTCCCAATGTTATGTGAGGGACCTGGTGGGAGATAATTGAATCCTGGGGGTGGTTTTCCCCATAACTGTTCTCATGGTAGAGAATAAGTCTCATGAGATCTGATGGTTTTATGAGGGAAACTCCTCTCACTTGGTTCTCACTTCTCTCTTGTCTGCCACCATGTAAGACGTGCTTTTTGCCTTCCACCGTGACTGTGAGGCCTCCCAGCGATGTGGAACTGTGAGTCCATTAAACCTCTTTTTCTTTATAAATTACCCAGCCTCAGGTATGTCTTTGTCAGCAGCGTGAGAACAGACTAATACACCCATTAAACTGTGGATAAGCATTTTTTGTTTACATTCTTAATTACATCATCATTTTGCATTATTTTGAAGCACATCTCACAAGTCATATCTGTGTTTCCAATGTATCTCTAAAATTTAAGGATTCTTATCTAATGTAACTGTATAATACCAGTACAAGTTATTTCTTAATATCAGCAAAGATCCAAAAATGTTTTTCTTTGTTTGGCTCATAGTCAACATTAAACTTCACTTAAAAGACATGTCCTTAATATTATACACTGAGGATTGACTTGATATTAGATGAGGAAAATTTCTGACAAAATTTTTGAGTTAGTTTTCGACAGAGATGTAAAATGGCAAACGTGGTGTACTTTAAACATGAAAATAACTTTTCCTTTACATTGCAAGTAAATGAGAAGAAAACTGGTATCTTTCCAGATTTGTAGTCCTTCCTCAAATATGTACAATTTACTACTCAATCATTTATCAATTTTATTCAAACATCACTACAATTGTTATTTACAGGTGTACTTACTAAGCATGTTGCCTTATATTGATTCGTTTAATCATTCACTGAAATTAAATGTCCATTATTTGCTAGATAACTAAGGTATACTCATCATCCCTTTTTCCAGGAGCACAGTTCAATGAGCAAGGAGTCACAAACACACAACTAACATGCCATTTGAGAAGCCGTAGTGGAGATACTGCATGACAGTAAGATAAAAAAAAAGAGATACTCTATGTAAAGAAAAAAATATATACTGTAAAAAGAAACAAAAGCATAAAAGAGGCCATGCGTGGTGGCTCATGTCTGTAATCCCAGCACTTTGGGAGGCCAAGGAGGGGTGGATCACAAGGTCAGGAGTTCAAGACCACCCTGGCCAAGATGGTGAAACCCCGTCTCTACTGAAAATACAAAAATTAGCTGGGTGTGGTGGTGGGCGCCTGTAACCCCAGCTACTTAGGAGGCTGAGGTGAGGTGGAGGTTGCAGTGAGCTGAGATAGCACCATTGCCCTCCAGCCTGGACAACAAAGCAAGACTCCATCCCACCACCCCCCGACTCCCCAAAAAAGAGCATAAAAGGTATTTTTCTAAAACAATTAAGTTTGTGTGATTTGAACTTAGCATTTATGGAGGTGCAAAGGAGAAACAGTAAATGATAGAAAACAGATTTTAGAGCAAAATTGTAAGGGGTCTTATGTGCCTAGCTGAAGTAGACTTTACCTTGGAAATAGCGAGGAATTTTTGGAGGCTCTTAGGTATAGAATGACCTTTATTTTTATTTTTATTTTTGTTAAAAATAAATCTCAAGAAGTGATACAAAAGATGGACTGGAAGGAAACCTGGAGGCTTGGAGACCAACTAAGCAGCTATTTCAGTAATCCAAGAAATTTGTAATGAGTGACAAACTAATACAGTGGCATTGGGGGAAGAATAGGAGAAAAATTGAGAACTACTATGGAATTGAAATAAAAATTAATAACAAATGTATTATTTTTATTTAAAAGGGGGTGAATTTTAGATAATTCCAATATTTTTATCTTGGGAAACTGCATGGTCTTCTTAGCTTAGATAAGGCATGTAGAAGGAAGAGCATGTTCAATGTGTGTTTGTGTGAAGGGTACAGGGCACAGTGATGGTGAGTCATTTGCAGTTGAATTGTGTTTCAGTTGACCATGAGACACCTGGGTACCCATTAATGGGTACCCAGGTTATAGGTATGCATTAATGGTATGTACCTGGAGCTCAATGGAGAAGAATGAAATAGATGGGGAAGTAATCTGCATTGGAATCTATAACTGAAGCAATTAATACACTAGGTAAGATAGTGCAGAGACAGAGAAAGAAAAAAGGAAGTAAAGACAGGAGAAAGAGAAGAGACGAGCAAATGGCAGGTTTTTTCGGTCCTTTTTTTCCTTTATTAATGTCTGCAAAATAAATGAGTCTTCTCTGCTAAAAATCTGTTTATTTTATTATTTATTGTGTCTTTTAAATAGTTAAGGACTTCTCCTACAATCTTTACTTGGAAACTCCTGATTAAAATCCAAGATACTGGCTATGTATCTTAAATACTGCTTCTGCATCTATGAACGTGTATAAATAAATTCTCAAGATGCCAACAGCCATAAAACTGCCTTAGGCTAAAAGTAACCACCAAAGAAGTTTTTGATGGCTCTCTTATTCTAAGTGTGTCATCTATTGAAATTCTCTTTATCCAGATGGTCTATCATGATGAAAACTCAAACTCAAAAGTACAACATTTTCAAAGATCTCTTCTAGCCTGATATCAATTGCTGAATAAAGTGATTATTCTATTTCACAATAGAACCAGGCTTTGACAGAGTAACTACAGCAGAACTGTAAAGAAAGATCTAAGAGTTAGAGTTAGAACCAGAATGACTTTTAATGGGGCATGGAGTAAGTGAAGTTTCTCCAGGAAGATGAGAGGAAGGCAGAACTTAAAATATTGGAAGTATAATATAGATGTTTTGTACCACAAGAGATGGCCCAAAACAGAACTCAACATTTGGAAATACAAAGAGTAAGATGAGTCCCCCAAATATTGGCAAATGGAGCATATAAACTGCTGGTTTATCTCAGAGCAATTGATATAGATAGTGATGGCTGGCCACAAGGACCTTTCAATCCACTGTTTCTTCTTCCTTCTGGGATTCTCTGATAAGAAAGCACCTGATGCCCCACCACCTTCAAGGCTTGGCTGAGAAGTAGCATTAAACTTAGACCTGGCATGCTGTTGGGTGCTTCCTGCTACACTCCTATCCCTCTCTGCTACCATCTGTCCCTCTACCCAACCATGTTTACTCTCATACATACCACTAGTATTCTTGCATGCTGGTGAAGAATGGCCTATTCAATGACTTAGTTTCTGACTAGTTTGCTTAATAATTATTCCACCCTTGCAGAGTAGGAGAGAGTAGTCAGAGGCACATGCTTAGGTGGACATTGTATCTTCGGTGACAAGAAACTGAAATATAGAATGAAGCATAAACGCTTCAGAAATAGGAACTTGGTTTGATAACTAGACAAGGCAGAACTAGCCATTATGATAAGTGAGATTGGCAAAAAGAGTCATAGCACTGAGCTTCAAATTATTGATCTGGAGTTACCTTGAATGCAGTCAAGACCAGTTTTAAAGATCAAAATAAAATTGAACTTGAATTTATAGCAAAAGTGGAACAAATAGGGCATTGTATAAATTGCATTTTAATTTAGTCAAAGGAGTAAAATAAATAGGACTCGAAAGCATCTGGAAAATGCAACAGTGGCAAACTTAAGTAAGTTACCTAAGCATGATTTCATGTGTTTGCTCCTTGGTTACATACATCAAATTTCCCTTGTTTTTGAGGAATTTATTGAGACCAGGAGTCCTTAAACTTTAGCATGCATCTAAATTGCTTGAAGAGCTCATTAAAACACAGATTTCTTGATGTTCACCCCCAGAGTTTCTGAGTTAGTAGGTCTGGGTGGAGCCTGAGAATTTGCATTTCTAAGTCCCTGGATGATGCTCTCTCTGCTAGCCTGGGCATCATAATTTGAGTCATTGAATGCTAATTTTCTAGTAATGCTAAAAAAAAAAAACCTCTTAAGTCTTAACTTCAGAGGCTGCATTACCAGAATTTAATATTGACATCATGACGTTTAATAAATTCCACAAAGATAAAATATTAAAACTTGTTCTTTTAGGAATGATTTTCCTTCTTTACCATCTCTTATAAAATCTGTCTCTCATGACATTATTATACACCTATTTGATGAGCCCTAGTTTATTTAATTGTATAGGGAAAGATATTATATTCTCCTGTTTGCTAGTTCTATACACACACACACACACACACACACACACACTTCCTAGGACCTATATTTGGTTAAACAAGATTATATTAGAGAGAAACCATAATTTCTCCATCTTCAAGCTTAGAAATAGTTTCCCACATAAAATGTTCCCTCTTCAACTTGTGCAAAGTTGATTTATTTGCCTTATCCAAATTTAAAGATGTTGCTTGCTTAGCTGTAAAATGATATACGTGTCAGAAGTGGAAAGGAATTATATCTGTACTAGTTTCTCATTGAAACAAATCTTATTTGTCTTTGTGCTAATGCATATTATTTTAAATAAATAATGTGAAATTAGATTGGGAATTGTGTACTCTATATCATTACAGTTTATTAAAATAACATTTAATTTGCCATTTGAGAATGGAATATTTTTCTTTTCTCTAAAGCTTTTACCATATTTAGTGACAAGACGGCATATTTGCTGTTCCTCCAGGGCTCTGTGGTTGCAATCAGTTTGATCTGGCTGTTCTGCAGAAAGAAACACATTATCAAATACCCTGTACTTCAAGTGTGAATTCTGAAATTTTTGAGAAACCCATTAAAGATAATTTTTAAACATTTGAGTAGGAAACAATAAGGTGGTCCACGTAAGAGCCTCATTTTCATAAATAACAGCAGAATCCAAGGTTCTCACTTTGTCACCTAAGCTGGAGTGCAGCGGTGTAATCACAGCTCATTGTATCCTCAACTTCCTGGGCTCAAGCAATCCTCCCTCCCGAGTAGCTGGAATAGAGACGCACACCACCATGCCCAGCAAATTTTTTAATTTTAAGTTTTTGCGGAGATGAGGAGATCCCACCTATATTGCCCAAGCTGGTCTTGAACTCCTGGGCTTAAGCTACCCTACCATGTTGGCCTCCCAAAGTGCTGGGATTACAGGCCTGAGCCATTGCACCAGTCGAACCTTTAACTTCTTGAATCGATGTTATATAATCACAGTAAAGAGCTACTGGGTAGTTGTGTTGACACTATTCTAAGATAATGCACTAGAATTATATTTTTAAAACACATTAATGGTTTAGGTATTCTGTTCAGATTAATTTAAATAATGAATGAATTTTAAGATATATTTGAATACATCTGACTATTTAGAGCAGGATCAAAATTTAAAATAAAAATGGAAAGATAATCAGGATTGGAAATTCTGGGCATTGTTATGAATGAGAGAATACTAGGGACTCCTGGGCTTGAGACAGCTCCCTTTTCATAAAGCATTCTAAGTGGACAAATGTTAGCTTATTGAGACCAATTAACAAATTTACACTTTACCAACATTAATTATCCATTCAAAAATATCTGCCCCATAGGACAGGAGAGTCATAATAGGGACAGCTGCACAATAAATCAAGACTCAGTATAACAGTATTAACTAGTATGTACTGAATGCTTATAACATGCTAAGTGTTTTAATTACATTATCTTAATTGATCATCATAGAAATTGTATTGACTCAATTTTACTAACATCTCCATTCACCCAATGAGAAAACTGAAGCTGAAACTCCTTTAATGGTCTCACAGGACAAGGAGCTAGTAAGTGGCAGAATTAGAATCTGAACTAAAAAAATTAGCTTTCAAAGTCCACATAAGGAAAAAACTATATTTTAAAGCAGATTCATCTTTCATTGGATTAATTGACTGTGGTTCAAAACACATTATATGCCCATTAATGTCTTAACCACAAAGTCTGTTCAGACCAGATTTATTCTCATAAATTAAAATAGTCATATTTATCTATTTACCTCTTTAAAATTAATTAGAGACACATAGCCTATAAGGTATAGATATGGTTCCTAGCAGAATGTCCTGCATATACTAAATAATAAATGTTAGAGACAGTGAAAAAAGAGGAAAATGTTTGGATACTGTGATTGTATCTGAAAGAAGGATAATGCTGAAAACTGTTCAGACTGGGCATGTTCTCCAATGCTCCTAATATTATATCTTTATACTTTTCTTGCCTTAGGAACTGCAAGTTCTTTTCATGTCTAGCCCTCTTACTTCTCCCTCAAGTTTCCTTTCTCCTTATTTTCCTTTTCTTCAAAATACAAATTGCCCTCTCTGCTACATATATATCTCTCTTTCATCATTGCAAATGATCAAAGCAAATCAAACATTGTAAGTGGTCAGGTTTACTTTAGTTGAACACAGAAAACTATGTGGCACCTAATTTCCCTGTGTCTGTCAAACAAAAGCACACAGCTTTCCTTATAATACACATTTCCACAATTAAATGTTTTACTCAATTTTAATTAATGCTTTCCCTTTTATCATAGAACCAGAATAAAAAATATCATTTAAAGATTTGGTACCTGCCTTCAATGACTTAATAATATATAGGGCTATGTAGAATGACTGAGGTAAATAAATAGCTGTAATGAAAGATCAAAAGTACAGTAAGAGCCATGTACACAAAATAGTAAGAGGACTCAGAGGAGGGAGAAAACATAACCTGATGAAAATTCATGTTTTACTTACTGTTTGAAAATGACTTAGTTTTGAAGCAAGCTTTGTCCAAAAAATGAGTCAAAGATACCCAAAAGTAAAAAAGAAAGTTTAGAAATATCCATTTTAATTTTTAGGCAAGACATTTACTCTGTATAATTTTCTAATAACTATCTCCCTTTCCACTTAAGGTAAATACTAGTTTAACCAAAGCAGTGCTCTTCCAAGCTGTGCTATGTATCTTTGCTGCAAAGTCATAAAAATAGACATCCTAAGATCCAACATAACAATCATTGGAGGACAACATGTTCCAGAATAGACCATGAAACAAATGTAGATCAAGTGTTTCACTCCAAAGATCCTAAAACCATTGACAACATGGATGGCATGGGATACAAATGACAAATTTGTTAATTCATAAGTCAACATATAATCCCCAAACTAATTATTAGTTAGCCACTGTGCCCCTGTCTACACATCTCTGCAAATATTTTTAAAAAGATATCCCTCAATCCTTCATGGTCCTGCTTGGGTGCCCTAACAGAATACAAAATAGTACTCTTGAATATTAGCACTATGCCATTTTTATAGTTAAAAAACCAGGCTGTATGATTGTTTTAAACCCTAATATCTACAATGTAAAATTTGTCAAGGTGCAAACTAAAATATTATAAATGCATTTAAAAGCGGATATTAAAATGAATATTGTATATTAAAATGTTGCTGTGAGAGAATAAGTCTGACATAATAATTTTTTTTTTCATTGGTTTAATGGACCAAATCTTGCCACTATTTCTGGCTTCTGAAACCAGGAAGGGATTATTTTTTCTCTTCACTGGCAATTAACCGAATGTATAATTTTGAATAATCATTTGTAATTATTTCTTGGGCATGGTCCCCATACCTTTTATCCAATTCCAAAACCCTAGCATATGTGCTGTGCTTCTGAAGTTAGGTTAGAAGCAGAAGTGTTTATAATTTGTGGCTGGCAACCGTTGCACTTGAACTAGGACCGGAACTTCACCGTGCTGTGCAGATGTCAGCAAAACAAAACACTCTCCTAAATTCAGCAGCACGCCACTTTACAGAAGTGGTAGCAGTCACCTTCTGCCAAACCTTTCTGCAATGTTCTAGATAGAAAATACAACTAAAGAGTCACTACAATGTGATTTACTTTTCATGTGTGAAATTCACTGATTTCATAACAATCAAGCACTACGGCGACAGTGTGTAGTTGTTAAGAGTATGATCTCTGGGAGCAATCAGACATGGGTTTTCATGTGTCTCCCCACTGATTTTTAAGGTAGCCTTATGTAAGCTACAGAATTCTCTGAGCTTCGTTGTCTAGTAAATGGAGTCAGCAAAGCTTTCCATAAAAGGTCAGATAGTGAATATTTTAGGCTTTGTGGGCCATAGGGTCTCTGTTACAATTACTGGACTCTTGTCTTCTAGAGCCAAATCAGCTATAGATAATATGTAAACAAACGGATGTGGCTGTGTTCGAAAAAAAACTTTGTGGACGCTACAATTTGAATTTCATGTAATTTTCACATGTCACAAAATACTATTCTTCTTTTGATTTTGTTTCAACCACTAAAAAATGTGAAAACCATTCTCAGTTTATGGATCATACAAAAACAGGTAGCAGGCCAGATCCACGAGCCATAGTTTGTTAAATGCTGATCTATGAAATGGTGATAACAATATAGCTCCCTTACAGAGTTCTTTTGAAGAGTAAGAGAGAGAATGCAGGCACAATTGTGAGCATTATTTTGGCCCTTACAATTTCTATTCAGGTAAGTGTGGATTTTCAAACTTGTCATCCTGGAAGCCAATTTGTATTTTTCAACTATGTTGTTATTGAGAGCAGTTTCACGTCCACCTTTAGGGATGGCTTAAGAGACTGCGTTAGACTCTCCTCCTGGCTGAGTACCTGGCAGCATGAGACAGCAGCAAAGAGAAGCACTAATGCTCCAGGTGAAATCAAATGACTTAGCTTTGTAGCCAGGCCCTTGGTGCCACAGGACTTGGATAATTCTAGGCTTCAGACAGGTCAGCAACAACACTGAACGCAATCTAATTTAGTTGATTGAACAAGGCAGCAAAGGTCACTCACATCAAAGGATGTTTAAGTCACTAAGCGGCCAACACAAAGTATCCTAGTGATGAATACATTCAGAATTAGTTAAGTGAGCAGAGATTTACAACACAGATTCAATCCATTGGGGATCTGGCATACTATGCTCAAAAGTGCAATATCAAACATAGAGAGCAGAGATTGAGGTTGGCTGTGCAATGGTGCATATTTGAATTTCCAGTGCTCAACAAGATGCCCCACCTGCCAAGTGTACAGCAGTCAAACTTATTCCACCGGTGGAAAATATTGGTCCTATTTGGTTCAGGAAAAATGATAAAGATTTATCATAAAACATATATGAGCCAAGCACTACACTGTTATTTGCACATAAAATATTTCATTTAATCTCTACTCAACGTTACACCACATGTATTACTCCAATTTTATAAAAACAGTAATAGAGTCAGACCTTGTGTATCAGGATCCAAAACTCATTCTTTCTTAGAGCATTAGGAAGGAGAAAATTTTTCTCCTTAATGTCCTCTTGTCTCTCAAAGTTCTAATGACCTACCAAAAAAATAGCTAGTAGAACTAAACTTGCTCAGTGAAGAACACAAGGTCTCTAGGTAAAGGCAGTGCTGGTGTTCAGACTCACCTGGAGTTTTGCATTTTCTAACCAGATATTTCTCTGGCTAAAACCTTCCATTGTTGCATAGTCCATGGGTGTTACTTGCCACCTCCTAACTTCTCATAACTACTGAAAAATATTGCAGTTAGAGATGGCTTTATCAAGAAGCTAATAAAAAATGAGTAGGAGAATTCTTCATAGTGTATGTGGAGAAGTGCTGGGAGCATGGCATGATGCCTAGCTTAGGTCCCACATTCTGTTCACCAGTGGTGGCCCTGGGGCTGAGGGTAGGCCAATAGGCTGCCATTTTTGCCTTCAGTAGTTAGATCTGGGCCCAGTAGGTGTCATCATTCATCTGGATCCCGTCTTTGACCTAAAGAAGAGGGAAGTGACTCAGAGTCTTCCCCATTGCTTCCTATCCAGAAGTTACTATGACAAAGCTTCATAGTTACCTCATGCTCTGCACACCAATGATCTGGTGAGGGCTGGTATGGTTCAAGGAAGATACAGTTAAGGTGGTCCAATTGCTGTCTTTTCAGTTCTGTGATGACTTGTCCCCTCTCAAGGAGCACTGTCTGAGCAGATGTGGCACTATTAGTAAAGAAATGTGACATACACAAACACATTTGTGTCAATAACTTTTAAAAGCACACCCAACTTTCTATCAAGCATGTCAGAAGAAAGATTGACTGTTACCTTTTTATTTTCTTTTTAGAAAATTATGTCACAAAATTGTTGCCATGGGAAGAGACAATCAGAGAGTATACACCAAAAATTGTAGGAAATAAATGTTAGATACACAGGTTATTAATTAGTAATACTAATGTGTTCTTTTATTTATTTTGTGAAACTTGGGATACTGTTTATTTTTTTTTAATTTGCTCAGGTTCCTTTTTTCATTTTTAATAAATATACAATTTCTTCCCCTATCATTGCTCACATTTTTGTAATCTTTTCCTTAAAGGGCAGGCCCCTGAATTAAAATTCTTCAGGCACCACAAAATTTGAGTCAGCTGAGTCCAACGGTGGGTTTCTTTCTTGGCATGCAATCGTGCCCAGCACAATACTGCTTCTTTGATGAATAGAAAACTGGAGGATGAGGAGTCATGTCTACTCTACTGCAAACTTTTTGCTTGTTAGTATTTTTATAGTACATTTTTCTCACTCTCTGTGTTGCTAGTGGTATGTCTGTGTCACCTTCCCATATATTCCCTGCCTTGGTCAGAGATCACTTGAAAATGGGCAACATCAAGCTTGCCTATGAACATTTTACAAGTTATGACTATAGGCTTGAGATCTCTCAATATCTCATTTTAAAAATTGTTCCATGGGAATAATAGTTCCCATTCCACAGAGCTGTGTTGAATGTTAAAATTATGCAAACAAAGGACTCCGAATGTTTCTGGCCTACAGAAAACTTTCAGTAAAAACCTGCCCTTTAAGGAAAAGATTACAAAAGTGTGAACAATGATAGGGGAAGAAATTGTATATTTATTAGAAATGAAAAAAGGAACCTCAGCAAATTTAAAAAAATAACATAACATAACAAAACATAACATTATGTTTATGAACATCATTTTTGTTAAACAGATCTGTGAAGGCAGGAGCTGGTTTATCATTCTTTGCATATTTACAGTGGTGACAAAATCTTCCTCATGGGGATAATTTGATAGAAGGCAACAAAAAGAGAAACAATAATAAAATAGGTGGGAGCTGTGTTTGAGGAAGGAGGAATGGGCTGAAAGATGAAAGAGTGATGTGTGGTGCTAAGGGGTTCCATCCACTGGCTCTGAAGGCAATGCCATCCCTTATCAAAAAGGGCACTAAACATTTGAGACAATAACAACTCTTTTAAATGTTTATCCTTCTGAGGTGACCACTTTGATGAAGTTTCACAAACACATGGATGTCTAAGTTTTATTATGTTAATAAGTAAATCAGACCTATAACTCATATAGTTCCACCTGAGTCTGGCCAGTTCTCTTGATTAGAAGGCAGGAGAGGTTAACAGACATTCTGCCAGGCACATCTTAGTGCATAAAAGAACACAATAAGACTGGCAGCTTGACAAACATTTCCAAAGAATAAATGCAAGTGATTTTGAGTTCCTGGGAAGAAAACTATTTTATAAATTCAAGGCAAACTTATATCTAACTTCCTTCCTGATGCAGTTAAAATTCAGCTTGAAATATAAAAGAACAAAAACCCAGTCCTGCACAGTGTACAGAGGAAGTCATATTAAATTATGTTTTGTTTAAAATTATGTGTCTGAATTCACAGCTATTGATAATAAGAAAAATAAATTCTTTCCATATAGTCAGATAAAATACCCATACTGGCATTAATACAAAATAAACAAATTTCTTACTACCTGTGATGATAAGTGTATTATTTGTCTGAATGTTTCTGGTTAGAAAATGCAAAAATCCAGGTGAGTCTGAACACCAGCACTGCCTTTACCTAGAGACCTTGTGTTCTTCTACTGAGCAAGTTTAGTTCTACTAGCCATTTTTTTGGTAGGTCATCAGTTATGTAGTTATGTATTAGATTGGTGCAAAAGTCATTGCAGTTTTGCCATTACTTTCAATAGCAAAAACTGCAGTGACTTTTGCACCAACCTAATAGTTAAAAATGTATTTCACTATGCCAAATTAACATATCCTTCTTATTTAGAAGTTACATGTCTTTTAGCAGTTACATCTTTTGTCACATATTTTCTCCAGTACATTAGAAAATGGCATTGCTTTTATATTTTTAAAGATACAGATAAATGCACATATACAAAAAGCAAACAAAAAGTAGTATTCCATAACTGAAGTAGATTTAGAACATTCTACTTATTAAGCATTTTCACATTCATTATTATGAAAATCAATTCAATTTTTAAAGACAGAGATAACAGTCCTTTGATATATAGAATAAATTAAAATTATAGTACACCATATAAAATAATCTTCATAATTTCTTGCTGTATACAGTTTGCATTTGACATTCATAATTGGGTCTCTAAAACTTAACCTGGGAAACTATCTTACTTAAGATAATTTTCTAAATTGGATAAATCTGCAGTCCTCAAACTTATGACTCAAAAAGAGATCTCCAGGTGATTCTCATATACTACATTTCGAGAAACTTTTGTACTGAACCATGGCAACTCCAGATTTGAGCAGTTACCCATCATGATTTCTTCTTTTCTCTCATATTTTATTTGATGGCAAAATATGTTCACTTTTTCAGGATAAATTAATATCCACATTATGTCATTTATCTTATTGGCATTGTCCCAATGTTCCAGTGTTGGGAAAGAATTACAAAGCAGACAATATCTTCTAATAAATAAATAAAATTTTTTTAATATATTAGAACAGTTTTTTACATTGAATGCATTCCATGACACTAGGCAGTTTGTTGTATTGGATTTGTTGTCTATAAATTGCTCTTTTTAAGACCACATCTATGAAAAAATCAAAATGATTTTGATAAACATGTTTGCATTTTGGCATAAGTAAGAGATGTACTGAGCAGCATGAAATCTGTAGGTAAAATGTTTTGAACGCTTCTCTTCCGCCATAGTTAGAAGTGGAGATCCTGTCAAAATGGTTACTCCAAGTTTAGGTCCATGATGATTGTATTCCCTAGAAAGCTCAGAAAAGGATCTTTTTTCAATGATGCCAATGACACACTACTCTCAGTGGACTCAGTTTGACCTGGAGTCCCAGACAGAATCCCCATCCCGTCCCTACAACTCAACATGAGGCAGGGAGCAGAGGGCTGGCTGGAGAAAAGGTAGGACTATGTTGAACTGGTCATGGGGCCTGCAGTCTTCAACACTATCGTCAGGATGTGGGATGCCCAGCTCAACTAACTTCAAGCTTCCTCTAACCACCCTGGCCAGATTTTCCCAATTGCTGTTACTCTCTTTTAACCTCAATTTCTACTTCCCAGCCCCATTTCCCTACTAGGCTCAGCTTTGACCAACTGACCCTTGATTCCGCCCAATTCCGGTGTTCCTCTCCCCTAGAAAACACTGCCATGAGTCATAAACAGAAGATGAATCCACCAGGTGCTCAGCATTTACATCACCTTAAGTACTTTTCCATATTAAGATTTGAATTGATTTGTAGTTGCCACATCAGGCCTTTTGAGGATGGACCTGCTTGAGCTTCAGTTCCTTTGGACCTTCTGCATGCTGCAATTTTATTCTTAGGCATTGGGTAAGCCAGGGTCAGCTGTCAGTTTTGTGATACAGTTGACCAGGTCCTTAGCCTTTGTTTCTTACTGAGATTCCAGCAAACCTGAGCCATAGTCACCTGAGTTAATCATGTGGACATATTGATCATAACAAGATTATCACAGTGATCACGTTAAGTGCCTGGCCTTTCCATCTTCACTCTTTCTTGGAAGCCTCTGAAAAATACACAAATTGACTTAAAACTCTTACTGAGCCCAACATAGACTTATAGTTCCTCTTAACTAACTGCTATGGAAAACTACTACCAATAGATCAGCAGAGGAATAAAACCTAAATCTTTAAAGACTTGTTTTCCACAGAAAGACCCTTTTCTCCAAAGGGCTCTATTTAAAAAATGTGTAGAACCTTCTTATGCAATCTTGAAAAATGTAATAGGAATTAGAGAAGATGGAAAGAGACAGAGATTTTTAATAAAAGTGATGCAAGTTAAGGCATTTCAATGATTCAAAGACCCTCAGTACAAATTAGAACAGCAATCCTCTTTCAAGAAAATTAAGAGTGATTTCCTTCTCTGAGCTTAAGTTTTATTTTATTTTTAAAGAGCATCAAGAAGGTTAAATTTCCAGGAAAATTAGAGGTATAGACAGCCAGAAAGGGATATCCTACCTTTCAATTCCCTATTAAATACGACGCCAAGCAATGTGAATCTACTAGTACTAGCACTCCTTCCAGTTTCGGCTTGATTTGGCATTTTTTCCTTATCTTGCCAATTCTGGGCAGAGGCTCATGGTTCTCTCACAGTAACTGGGTATGAAACACAGATAAATGCTTGGACTTTGCAGATGTTGAGATCCCTTAAAGACACTGAGAGATTATAAGGGTGAAACTGTAGACTTACATAATTCTATCCCTTTTTTTATATGGTGCTTATTTCTTGAAAGGGGTATTAAGAGATTTATTTGCTTAAAACCAAAATTCACAGTTTGTAATTCCTTTGCATTCTATAAGAAGGGATGAGGGGATGATCATTACATGACGGAGGTCTCAGGGCTCACTGAAATTTTCATGAGGATCTCTGATAAAAGTCTTTTCCCACAGCTCTGCATCCATCCAAGTCCATTCACTGATTACTTTGCTTTTTTTCTAACTCCTAATAATTTCTGTTTTAAGCCAAGTCCCAAAGCTGATACAGAAGCTCTACATCTTGTATTAGTTTATAGTGAAGTTTAGGAAATCATGTCTTCAGTGACTAGGCAGGTAACATGAGTCACTGAGAAATGCTAGGCATCGCTTAACTGTGAGTCCTGAGTAATGTGATCAACTGGAGAGAGAGCATCTCATCAAGTGGTAGGTGAAAAAAAAGACTAGGTGTGATGTCATATGCCTGTAGTCCAAGCTACTTGAGAGGCTGAGGTGGGAGGATCACTTGAGCCCAGGAGTTCAAGGCTGTAGTGAGCCATGAATGTGCCACAGCATTCCAGTCTGGCCAACAGAGTGAGGCCCCATCTCAAAAAAAAAAAAAAAATCTGTGACTAAACTCTAGCTTGAAGTTTCCTAGATTGCTGCCTCTAGTACTCGTTTAAATAGTAATTTATTCAGATTCTGTCATTATACTTTTGAGTTTTGGTTTCTTCCATTATTAGCTATGAGATTTCAACTATGAACAAATCTCTTATTTCCTCAAGTCTCAGGGACACAATTTTATTTGGCACAGCTGCCTCTCTGTTCAGATGTAAGATAATTTTGTGAAAGCATATTATGAACCATAAAGCCATATACAGGTGAGATATCATTTTCTCAACAACCACACATCAGATGTTTACTATCCACAAATTAATACAATTCACAATGTTATCATAAACCAAAAAACTGTAGGAAATATGGTTCTTTTTCTCAGGGAGATAACATTCTTGAAGAAATAAAACTACTATGCCGGAACAGTCTACAAAAATATAAAAAATATTATTATAAATGTAACTGGTATGCCGCATTTATTCACTGGGGTAAAAAGTTATATTTATTTTCCTACACTTATTTTTAAATGTCAAGAGCTCTAAGTAGGAGTCCATCTCCCTCCAGAATTAGACTCAGTTCTTATAGAGAAGCTCTTTTATTCTTACCTACAGCCTCCAATCCTAAGGCGCACCCACCTATGCTATGTACAATGGCTCCATGGGATTCCAGCATCAGTCACACAGTGAACAAAGTTTCCGTGGCAATTTGGGTCATGGGCCAAATCCCCATTTTAAAACAGAGTTTCATTTGGGTAACCCTGGTTTCATTTTATCACGGCAAAAATATTTTCCTATTTAAATATTCAAACCTTAAAAGAAAGGAACAGATGTTTCCTTCACAATACTTCTAGTTTTCTCCTTCATCTCTGAGTAAATTTCTGGATGCAGAGACGTACAGCAGGTAAGGCAGTGCATTCATAATACACCACGATCCAACACCAGTGCCTAAGCCAAAGGTCTTCACCAAAACAAAATACATCATGACTTTGGTCATGTGCTTTTTTTGGTGGGGGCGGGGGATGGTGGGAGGTAATTACTGGGATGGCATTCCAGTGACATTTCCAAAACTGAGGACTTGATATCTCTACCACAAGAAAGAGAAACAGCCAAAAGTATTTAAAGAACATTTATGCTGGATAAAAATAAATAAAACTCTGCAGTTTTATTTACCCCAATAATAATCAAGGTGTTGAGAAATTCAAGATAGGGAAGTGGCTAATGCTGGATAAAAATTATCAGAAAAATCATCTTGGAGGAAGTTGAAAATATAGGCCAGTAGATGTCCAGTTGGTCTTCTGAGAGATAATTTAGGCATTTTAGCAAACCCACGCTTTTGTTTGAAATGTTGCAGTGTTTTTCTGAATTCAGTATCATAAAGACTAAGGAATTTATGAAGCAGAAAAAAAAACAAAACAATGTCTTGGGAGAGTAATGCAACATGAATTATTACCTCTCAGATTTAAGGATTTTTAAAGATACTTTGGTATTAAATCATCATTTCCCTCAGAATAACAACAAAACTAATATATTAAATACATCTGGTTTTAAATATAAAAATAGTGCTTAGATTTGTTTTAGAAAATTTCAAATGTAAGCCTTCCATTTGGAAGAGCAGCAGTGTTTACACAGGTAGGACACTCGTCTGTAATTTTGGATTGGCTTAGAATAATCTCTACATGTCAAAACCATTAATTCTGCTGTCATGAACTGAATGGACAGCGCCAGAAAAAAATCACTCACCATAAAAGAAAGGGCATTTTTTTCCCCAGTGTGATCCCACAAAGTCATGCTGAGGTAATGGGTTAGGAC
Source organism: Papio anubis (assembly GCF_008728515.1). Lineage (NCBI taxonomy): Eukaryota > Metazoa > Chordata > Mammalia > Primates > Cercopithecidae > Papio > Papio anubis. The sequence goes on from NC_044981.1 coordinate 53,396,547, forward strand.
TAATTCTGTAACAGGGTTACCTCTGAAATTAGTTCCTGCAAGTCTGCCTGTAGATGCAATACCGTGTGGCATATACATTTTAAATGTGGAAATAAACTGGGAAAAAATGCCATGCAATTTAATATAGAGATCTAAATAATAGACACTGACACTGGTTCCAAAATGGCTTTAAAATCAAAAATCTTTCTAGGTATAATTCATAATGCATACCAGAACACTTTAGGGGATCAAGAAATATTAATAATGTATTGTTCCCTGATTTCTCACTTACTGCCTTTACAATTAAAGATTTATTTTGATGATGAAACCTATATCCCATTTAGTGAATAAGTAATGCTTAGTACCTCTCAAGTACTTAATAGATACCTTATTCAATGCATCTTACTGAGAATTTCCAAGACCACCTAAATTACCATATGTATTATATATTTTTGCTTCTTTATATTTTGGATGTAGACTTTGAAAAGAAAGCCAGGAAATTGGCTCTAGCTTCATGCTATTATTTTCTACTTTGAAAGGGTTACTACTGCTTCCAAGAGAGGTTTCTCTAAACAAAAATTACAATATTAAATTAAGGAAGCAATTTAAAGAGTCACTACACATATTATCTAACATGACATTTCTGCCACTTCTCAATGATCCTGATCTTGTCTTCCTTTGTTGCCTCTAGTGAGCCAGCGTGGTGACAGCTGCTTGGTTCTGCTCTCCCTGCATTAGGTGAAGTAGTTTATCACGTCTCCCATACGACATGATTGGAGAGTGCTGAAAATGTCTTCCAGACTGTAATTACCCTTACCCCATAAGCCATTACTATACCTTAAGCCTATCTTAAAATGAAGCCCTTTTCTGTAAGAAAATTGAGAAGACAACTTGAAGCGATAACATACTAATTCAGTACATCTTGATAATTGAGAAGATTAAGAGAGATGTTCAGAATCAAGAGATAGTCCCTTTGAAGACAGAAATAGATATGGCATCATTACTTGGCAAGCAGGATTACAGTGAATTGAATAGTGTCCCCTCAAAAAGATACCTTGGCATCCTAACCCATAGTATCTCCAAATGTGACCTTATTTGGGATCTTCACAGAGATAATCAAGTTAAAATGGAATCATTAGAGTGGGTCCTAAACTGATAGGACCAGTGTGCTTTTTACAAAAAGGAGAACTTGAACACAGGACAGACTTGCACAGAAGGAAGATGATGCGAAGACACAGGGAGAACATGTGAAGATGGAGGCAGAGACTGAAATTGTGCTCTCACAAGCCAAGGAACACCAGGTATCCACGGCCACCACCAGAAGCTAGGAAGAGGCAAAGAGGGATTCTTCCCCACGGGCTTCCAAAGGCGCATAGATGTGCCAAGATCTTGATTTTGGACTTCTGGTCTCCAGAACTGTCACAGAATCAATGTATACTATTTCCTACACTAGCCCTAGGAAACTAATACAAGAAGAAAAAAGCTACCAGACATGAAATAAAAGGAAAGGATCCTGAGAGGTAAAGTATTTTTCAGACAACTACTTTTTAAAGTAATTTCTCTTACTCTTTATCAGTTTATTATCTCCTCACTGCAGATGATTTTGAAAATACATAAGAAGATTTTAAAATCTAAAATAAATTCATCAACTAAAGAAAACCTTCCTTGACATTTTCATAAACGTCCTTTTAGTTTACTCATATGTGCATTTTTTAAGTCAAAAGAAACCTATATACATAATTATATTTTATTTTAAAGATATAACCTATTCTAAGCATTTCCCTATAAAATAAATATCTGTAAACATAATTTTAATGCCTACAGAATAGTCTATGATGTGGCTGATCTCTAATTCACTTAACTGTTCTCTCAAAGAACACTTTGTTTTTTCTTCATTATACATTTTCTATAGAACATATCATCATTTGAACATTTTTTAAAATCTAGTCATATATTTGGCTCAAATGGGTAAACATTTGGGGTATTTGAAATGCATTAGCAAGTAGTTCAATTCCAATACTCATCAGCAGTATATAATAATGTTTATTTTACCACATACTTGGTAGTATTAAATATTCTCATTAAAATTTATTTTTATGTGTGAATTTAGCAAATATAAAAGTTTCTCAGTTTTTCAAGGTCTATATTGTTTACTATTTGGATTGTACTTCTCTGTTTACTTACGTTTATCTTTGTCATTTAAATTTCCAGTTAATTTTTTTTATTTATCTATTGGAACATTAATTTTTTATATATTCATATGAACTCTTTTTTGTTGTGTTTATTGCAAATGTCCCCTTTGCATTACTTCATTTAATTCTATTCAATTATTTATTTTTTAATGTAATGCAGCTTTGAATTTTTAAATAAGTCAAATCTAAAGCTGATTTTATTTCTTATGTTTTCAGATGGTTTTAAACTTAGGAAGTTGTTTAAGGATTACCTTAACATGATTAACAGAGTACACACTCTAGACAACCCTCCCTTACTAAATGCTGAACAGTATACTTTTAAAAAAACATTCATTAGAACTAGGAATAGAAAAGTCATAACCTCAGTGGACTGGAAATGAATCATTGAAAGATGGCAGACAACAGAATGAGATTAAAGGAGGGAGTCACCGCTCAAAAGCTATATACAAGAAAACTGATAGAAAAAATAAAGATGGTGGGTTGGGGGGGATGTAGGGGGAAGTTTTTCCAAGCTTGGATATGATACATCTGTTAAGGAGAAAGGGGCCCTGAGTCAACTAACAGAGCCTTGGTAGATGAGTCTACCCCAAAGACATGCAACCCTTCCCTGTCTCTCTTAGTTTAAGGCCAAGTAGAGGTTTTTGTGGCCAGGCACAAGCCGTGAAATTGGTCATTTGGGTCAGAGAAGCATGACAATGTACTGAAGAGCTAGAGACAGCCAGGAAGAAATGTAAAATGTAAAATTCTGTGACCAGAAAATTAACTTCTGATGTAGTTCTTTCTATAGCATCCTGCCTCTCACTAGTTTGCCCAGTAAAATGAGCATACAAGAAAAAAAAATCTGAGCTTACTGTAAGCAACAACACTCCATCAAGAAAACATATGAATGTCAAGAAATAACGCCTAATGAAACAGCATGAATAGAACACACAACTTTAGAATAGACAGAATTATCCTGAAAGTGATGAAGCAGAAATTTAACACACCTCCCAAAACACAAAAAAAGCTAAGAATAAATTTTACAAGTACTAAAATTTGTTAAAATAAATAAAATTAGCAGATAGAATTGATGTCAGAATGGGACTCAGATGAGTGAATTAGTGAAGTACAAGATTAAAGAAAAAAAAATCCTTCCTAATTCAACCCACAAAGGACAGAGAATTAAAATGTATAAAAACAGAAGTTAGAAAAAAAGAGTGATAGATCTAAAAGTTCCAACATATGTCTAAAGTAATTTCATTATAAATAGAATACTCAAAATTAGAAGGGAGGAAATAATAAATACTATCAGAATTGAAGAAAGGTGTGCATTAATCTTATTAACTGGGTGCTTAACATACTATAAATACATGAAACAAAGCAAAACTTCATACCTAGACATACTGGTAACATTTTAGAAAACCCAGGATAAAGTGAAACTTACTAAGAGCTTCAAGATGAACAAAATTAGAGACTCTAAAGGACAAAGTATAACATTGACATTGGAATTCTAGTTGGCAATTCTGAATATAATTGCCATAATTCTGAATATACGATCTGATTTTAAGAAATGGTCTGATTTAGAATTTTCTAGAACCAATGAATTATATGTGTGAGGACAGTATGACAGTTTCAAACCTCTAGGACTCATAAAGCTTACTCTCAAAATTCCTAGTTGAAGAAATATTGTAGGATAGATTTTTATCATAAAATGAATCCAAAAGGAAGACGAGGAAAACAAGAAACACAAAAGAATGAGGAAACTATATAGGTTATTGAATTAGACCAGAAAATTGAGATTGGTTCAGTCTGAAGATTGTAAAAAATGATTTCAGAAAGCATTAAGAAAATTTGATAGTGCCTGAATACACCTCAACAACAACAAAAGAGAATTGCACATACAATAAATGAGAGAAGGCAAATTTTGCTTGAATGGAAGTGTAGATTAAAACAAAAAGATGTTTCTTTTTTGTCTACCAAATTGGAAATATATAACAAGTTTTATGATATAGGGAAACTGGAAATATCACTGATGCAAGCTGATAAAGTTTTCTGGTTGGCAAGCTATATTAAAAGTGATTGAAGTTCAATCTTTTGATATAGTGTATTATTGATTGAATTCTTTAGTTGCCAGCAAGAGAACATTGGGCTGTGTGTGTGTGTGTGTGTGCGTGTGTATCACACACATAGTTAATTCTCATTATTCATGGTAGCTATGTCCCATAAAGTCACTATGAATATTAATTTAGCAGATATCGAACAATTGCTCCAAGGGGAAATACAGGATTAGGTTCCTGTGAGCCTGTGGTCACAAAATTTTGTCACTCCAAACACCACTTGTGTTATCTAGGTTTGTTTGCCAAAGTCTTTGAAAAGCAAGCCAGTCTCATTACCTTTAAAAACCTGCTCTTCTACACAACTCATTTTCTATATGACAGTTGGCAAGTGTTTTTTAATTGCCTTGCCTGCCAGTTTAACACTTTCCATGTAGCATTGCTTTTTGAAACATGCAAACCAGCCAGCACTAGCTGAGAATGGATTAACGTTTTCTTGACTATGGATAAGGTGACCATACATATTTTTGGGTTTTAACCTCACAACAGTGCTGACCACTATGCTTCTTAACAATTCGTAGTCATCACATGAATCCAAACGTTTAACTACATTTTTGTCTTTTCTATAGTTTCATTACATCCTGTGTCTATGTTACTTTAGCACCTTCCAAAGCAGCCTTGTGTGCTCATTCATATACACATCAGTGAGTTTTCCCTTTCTTTTTCCAGACATGTGGTATTGTTGACTCATAACGTTGAACTCATGACCAACAGCACTGTAACACATGCCTGAACAAAGATTATCTAGCATACATTTCTCCTTAAGGAATATCACAGCCTTCTTGTGGTTAGAAATATTAGACAGCACTTCAGCCTAACACATAAACCATTTTATACATCAAAGTCACCCCCCAAAAAGCACAAAAATGTGAAAATGGCATTACATAGACTGCGAAAGGAGCACGTTTACAGTGTGAGAGCTGGAACAAGAAGGTGGAGTCTTGCCTTGTTCCACCCCATCAGAGAATGTATGTGTGGGTGACACAAAGTTTTCAATGCCCTGTACATGTGAGGGTATAACCACAAAAGCATAGTGAATATTAATTTTGGAGTTACAGATTCATTTAGCAAGCAAATTCACAAGTACTGAATAATGAGGATTGACCCGTGTGTGTGTGTGTGTGTGTATGCATGGAGAGGGAGAGAGAGAGATTTATTTGAAGGATATGAGTCAGCACTCATGGAGTTAAAGAAAAATTGAACAATGAAGCATAAGAAGTGGTATGAAACAGGCACATGGGGATCCAGTTGGAAGGGAATTACAGAAAGTCTCATCAGATGTCATAATAAGCGTGAATCAGATTTATGGATTTTCAGTGCCTTTTTTTTTTTTTTTTTTTTTAGATTCAAATTTCAGGAAGAGAGTCTGATGGGTCTTGTTAGGTCCAGGACTCTCGTCAGGTCAGGCAAAGGCTGCATACCAAGGCTGACGTCTCATCAAGACTGCAAGTATCGGACAATTGAGTTGCTATTACTAAAATAAGGTGCCATGAATTTGAAAATGCAAAAAATAACATATGTGCACTCTCTTCTCTATATTTCCTTAAATTTATACCAAGAAAAGAATCATGGATTTAGGGTGGTGTTTATGTTAAAAATACTTAAATAATTTAAGTCTGAGTCATCTGTTAGTTATTTGCGCCGTGATTTGAAAACACACGTTTATGCGATTTCTGTTGCTGCATAAAAAGTTACCACAGATAGCGGCTTAAACCATTTATTAATTATCTCATGGTTTCCATGGGTTAGGAGTCCAGGGGTGGCTTACTGGATCCTCTCCTCAGGGTATCGCAAGGCTGCAATCCAGGTGTTGGCTGGACTGCATGCCATTCTCAGGGTTCTCTTCCAATCTCACGTGGTTGCCCGCAGAATTCCATTTGTGTGTATGTGTGATTATAGGAGTGAAGTCTCTATTTTCTATGATTTTATGTGATTATAAGACTGTCAGCCAGGATTTGCTGTTCCCAGAGACCACTTGCAGTTCCTGGTCATATGGCCTCTCCTAGTCCCTCTCTCCACATGGCAGCTTACTTTTTCAAGACCTGCAGAAGAATGTTTCTCTTCGGGGATGGTATTTTTTTTTTTTTTAAAGAACTATCTTGATTACATTATACCTATCTAGAATAATGTCCCTTTTGATGAACTCAAGGGACCTTAGTCATAGCTCTAAAATATTTGCACCTGTTATATAAAATAGGGTAATTATGGTACTAATAGCCCATCACCTCTGCCAGGTTCTATTCATTAGAATCAAATCACAGGGGAGAGGATAATACAGGGCGTAACACCAAGAGCTGGATTCTCAGGGGCATCTTAAAGTTCTATCTACCACTCTGAGGAATATTTAATTTATTGAAAAAATGTTTTATATATAATATTTAATTTAGAAAAAATCCAAAACACCTTACATAATATTAAAACAGTGTAACAGTTAAAGGACAATGTAGAACTAAACTATATATAACCAATGGCCTTCCCTTGAGTTATATTATACGTATAATTAAGAGTGATTTTTATTTATTCTTCAAAGCTTATTTATAAATTCCATATTTTCTACAGCAAGCAAGTGATGCTTTTATAGTTAGAAAAGTTGTATCTGAGTTAAGAGCATGGATACTGGAACCAACTGACTGAATTGTAATTAAGATCTGCAATTTAAAAGCTCTTTGATTAGGGTAAACTATCTAAGCTGAGCCTTTTTGTTTTTTAAAAGCAGCATCTGACTCCATTTCTGTTGTTTGATTGCTATCAGCTTTCAAGCCCTGCCACTCCTTATGGATCCTCTGCCTCCTTTCTAGAGAAAGTGGTAAGAGAGCCTGAGTCTTCCCTCCTTTGGCTCTTGTAAAAAGTTTAAACCGTACAAAAACCCTAAAAGCCAAACCGGTCTCTTGCCGCTACTCTCAAGCCGTTTCGGGACTGTTTGGGAGCCTCCTCTCTCAGAAAACCTCATTATGTGAGTAACAAATATTTTCATACCCTCTGTGCATGTGTAGTGTCATCATTCTCAACAACTCAACCAACTTTTGAGTGGGGAGGACCCATTCTGCCTCTCCAGGGTGACCACCACACTTTATTTGTGAAATGGAGTTATTAATAGTGTTGACACACTCATTTATTGTAATGGAAAAAATTTATTAATGTATATAAAAGCACTCAAAACAGTGCCTGCACATAGTAAATGTAAGGCTGTTGTATCGGTTTGAACCCCGAGAGCATGCCAACAAACAACACAAGGTGGTGTGGAGCAACACGCTGTTTTCCATGAGAGCCTGGGTGCAGACGCGCTGAGGCCTAAAATGGCGTCAGCAACAAATGAGGACTAGGCTGGCGTTTTATAGTCTCCTGTAAACAGGAAGCGTCTCAGTCTGATGTAACTGCTGGGCTGTACCCCGATGGTCTCTCTCTGGGTCTTCATGGGATACATGTCTTCCAGCCAGCTCTCTTCCTGCTTCTGCTATCTTGCTGATGCAAGTGCTCCAGGGAGAATCTTTTAGTAAACATCATGCAAGTGTTAACTGTAGATACTTATAAATATTATTGGCGATCTGATTATTTGCTTTATGTTGCTTATTCTGCAAACCATAATTGTTTTACAAAAGAAAATTAACATAATATTGTATGCTATAGCAAACATTTTTAAGTCCTTTAGAAAAGAAAAAAAATTACATGCTATATAGTGTAATGTAATTTAGAGAGTAAATTGTGTTTTCAGTCATTTCCAAAATTAAAGAAAATGGACTTCATTTATTATAATTTGAATTTTGATTATTTTTAGCCTTTAAATAACATATAATTATACATCAAGCACCTATTTATCTAAAACTTACAGTTACAGCATGCTTTTACAAACACTTTTCCTTAATCTATGGATACGTAAAATGGTTATAAATGGATTAGAATCAGGTATTTGTTCTTTTTAACCAGCTTCTGGAATTTATTCATGGAGATCTGTTAGGCTTCCTATTTTTAAATCCAGAGGACTATAGAATGAAAAAAATATTAGAATGATGGTTTATGGCATTAGACATTTTTATAGCAGCTTTATTCATGATTACCAAAACTTGGAAGGAAGCAAGATGCCCTTTGTAGGTGAATGGATAACCAAACAGAAGTAGAAGTACATCCATACAATGGATACTATTTAGAGATAAAAAGATATGAGGTATTAAGCCACAAAACAACATGGAGGAGCCTTAAATGCACATTGCTAAGTGAAAGAAGCCAATCTGGAAAGGCTACAGATTGCATGCTTCCAACTATGTAATGTTCTGAAATAGCTGAAACCATGGGCAAAATAAAAAGATCTGTGGTTGCCCAAAGCTCAGGGGAGAGGAGGTTAAGGATACACAGATGGAGCCCAGAAGATTTTTAGGGCAGTGAAACTGTTCTGTATAATACAGTGATAGTGGATAGATGTTATTATACACTGCTCAAAAAAGAAAACTTGAGGCCAATATCCTTGATAAACATCAATGCAAAAATCCTCAAAAAATACTAGTAAATTGAATCCAGAAGCACAACCAAAAGCGAATCTGCCATGATTAAGTAGGCTTCATCCTGGGGATGCAAGATTGGTTCAACATATGCAAATCAATAAACATGATTCATCACTTAAACAGAACTAAACACAAAACCACATGATTATCTCAGTAGATGTAGAAAAGACTTTTAATAGAATTCAACACCCCTTCATATTAAAAACTCTCAATAAATTAGGTATTGAAGAAACATACCTCAAAATAATAATAGTCATCTATGACAAACCCACAGCTAACATTATACTGAATGAGCAAAAGCTGTAAGCATTCCCCTTCAAACCTGGCACAAGACAAGGATGCCCTCTCTCAACACTTCTATTTAACACAGTATTGGGAGTCCTAGCCATAGCAATCAGGCAAGAGAAAGAAATAAAGGACATCCAAGTAGGAAGAGAGGAAGTCAAACTATCTCTGTTTGTAGACAACATGATTCTGTATCTAGAAAACCCCATAGTCACAGGCCCAGAACTCCTCCAGCTGATAAACAACTTCAGCAAAGTTGTAGGATACAAAATCAACATACAAAAAGCACTAATATTCTTATACCAACAACAGCCAAATCAGAAAGGTGATACCATTCACAACTACCACATATACAAAATTAAATACCTAGGACTATAGCTAATCAGGGAGGTGAGAGTTCTTCACAATGATAATAACAAAACACTGCTCAAGGAAATCAGAGAAGACACAAACAAATGGAAAAACTTCCCATGAACATGGAGAGGAAGAATAATATCATTAAAATGGCTATACTGCCCAAAGCAATATATAGATTCAATGCTATTCCTATCAAACTACCAAAAAGACATTCATCACAGAACTAGAAAAAACTATTTTATAATTCACATGGAAACAAAAAAAGAGCCTGAATACCCAAGGCAATCCTAAGCAAAAAGAACAAACCTGGAGGCATCACGTTACCTGACTTCAAACTATACTACAAAGCTACAGTAGCCAAAATAGCATGGTACTCGTACAAAGACAGACCCATACCAGTGAAACAAAATAGAAAGCCGATAAATGAGGCTGCATAGCTATGAACATCTGATCTTTGACAAAGCCGACAAATACAAACAACGGGGAAAAAACTCCCTATCCAATAAATAGCACTGGCATAACTGGCTAGCCATAGGCAGATTGAAGCTGGATCCCTACTTTTCACCATACACAAAAATCAACTCAAGATGGGTTGAAGACTTTAATGTAAAACTCAGAACTATAAAAACTCTGGAAGATAACCTAGGCAATACCATCCTGGACATAGGAACAGGCAAAGATTTCATGATAAAAACTAGCAAACAAATCTCAACAAAAATTGACAAGTGGCATCTAATTAAGCCTAAGAGCTCTGGACAGCAAAAGAAAGTATCAACAGAGTAAACAGATATCCTACAGAATGGGATAGAATATTTGCAAAATATGCATCTGACAAAGGTCTAATATCCAGCATCTATAAGAAATTTAAACACATTTATAACAGAAAAACAACCCCATTAAAAAGTGGGCAAAGGACATGACCAGAAACTTCTCAGAAGGAGACATACATGTGGGCAACAAGAATATGAAAAAAAGCTCAGTATCACTGATCATTAGAGAAATGCAAATCAAAACCACAATGGGATAACATCTCACACCAGTCACAATGGCTATTATAAAAAAGTTGGAAAACAACAGATGCTGGCGAGGCTGCAGAGAAAAGGGAACATTTACACACTGTTGGCAGGAGTGTAAATTAGTTCAACAATTGTGGAAAGCAGTATGGAGATTTCTCAAAGAGCTAAAAGCAGAACTACCATTCAACCCAGGAATCCCATTACTAGGTATATACCCAGAGGAGTATAAATCATTCTACCATAAAGACACATTCATGCAAATCTCCATTGCAGCACTATTCACAATTGCAAAGACATGGAAAAAATGTCCATCAATGAGAGACTGGATAAAGAAAATGTAGGCATATACACCATGGAATACTGTGCAGCCACAAAAAAGAATGAAATAGATCATGGCTTTTGTGGGAACATGGATGAAGTGGAGGCTATTATACTTGGCAAACTAATTCAGGAACAGAAAACCAAATACCACGTGTTCTCACTTATACATGGGAGCTAAATGATGAGGACTTACAAATTCAAAGAAAGAAACAACAGACACTGGGGTCTACTTGATGGAGGAGGAAGGATGAGGGAGAGGATTAGAAAAGATAACTATTGGGTACTGGGCTTAATACCTGTGTGATGAAATAATATGTACAACAAGCCCTCATGACACATGTTTATCTGTGTAACAAACATTCACATGTACCTAAAATAAAACCTAAAATAAAAGTTAAAAAATTAAAGTCTATTAATTTTTTAAATAATATGTTAGAATGATGAAACATTCTAAATTTTCTTTTAAATTATCAAAGAATGATTAAATTAAGTTGTGTTAGTCCATTTTTGCATTTCTGTATAGAAATATCCAAGGTTGGGTAATTTACAAAGAAAGGAATTGTATTTTGGCTCACGATTCTGCAAGTTGTAAAAACATGGCACCAACATCAGTTCAGCTTCTAGTGAGGCCTTCAGGAAGCTTACAATCATGGTGGAAGGCCAAGTTGGGAGCTGATGTATTACATGGAGAGAGTTGGAGCAAGAGAAAGCGAGGGAGGAGGTGCCACACTCTTTTAAACAACCAGATCTCAGGTGAACTTGGAGCGAGAACTCACTCATTACTGCGAGGAGAGCACCAAGCCATTTATGAGAGATCTGCCCCCATAACCCAAACACCTCCTACCAGACTCCACCTCCCACATTGGGAATTATATTTTACCATGGGATAGAGGAGACAAATACACAAACCATATCACATGCTCATGATTATGTATCATTTTTATTATACTTATATCTTAAAACATTGTTTTGCTCATGGTTTCTATGAGCAATGAACATTCTACCAATGTTTCAGAACAATTAAATAGGTAATATATTTTCTAACTAATCTAGATAAATGACTCACATTTACTACTTTTTTCCTTAAAATTAAAGATTCTCACAAAAATTCTTTTCATATGCTATATAGAATCATATACAAATGAGAACAGCAATGTACACTCAGATGTATTTAAGTGGTAGTAAAATAGTGAAACTAGAAAGAAAATCCATTCCCTCATTAAATCACCGGCATGTACTGTTCCCCTGTGTAAAAGCAAATCATTAAAGCCAGAGAGTTATATTTAGACACAACACCACAGTGAAAGAACTCTATTCCTCCAGGAATATTGATTCTGTCCTTGAATTTCAGTGAATGAGGCATGTATTCTTTGTAAACTTGCCATCCAAATTATTTCTTATCCATTCAAATAATTTCAAATAGAAGTGATTTAACTCTTAATTAATTTATTCCTGCCACAGATATGTTTTTCCAGAGACGAATTTGAGAGTGGGGAGTAGAGAGATGTGAGGCTGTGTTTACATGGCACAGGGTGTGTAAGTGAGTGGTTAGATCAAGTTCTCTGGAAATATCACATCAAAGTGTCAAAGTGCTTTGCCTCTCAGTGGCTGTGTGTAGTGTGTGGCTCACTTTTTGGCCTGGTGCATAGTAGAAGCTCAAAAAATGTTTACTGTACATATAGCATGGTAGTTGGTACCCAGTGTTCTTAGAGCTAATTTGTGTGTAATATTTGCTCTACTTATCATTGTTTATGTGATTAGCTACTTGGATAAATCACATCACAGCTCTGAGCTGAATTTCTTCATCTGTAAAATGAGGATAATGAGACCTGCTTCTCAGAGTTTAAATGAGATGACATTAAAACATAAGCTGTACAAAGTCTGGAATGTTTTGTTTTGTTTTGCTTTTCCATTTGGTTAATTGTTGTAATCCAAGTGCCTAAAATGTGCTTCATGCATATTTGGTGTTCTTTCTATCTATCTATCTATCTATGTATCCACCTATCTATTAGTTTAATGAGTTAAAATTGCTTAATACTTGCAAGATTGTTATGAGATTCTTCAAGTAGTTTAATTTTTACAACAATCTCATAAAGTAGGTGTTATTAGTACTTTTTTGTGATAAAGAAATGAAGCAAAGATAAGTTAAATAATTTGCTAGAATGCTGCACATAGAGAATTCCAAGTATTTATACTGAGTCATATTGTAAATATCTTCCTTACTGCAGACATGGTCATAAAATGTTTCATTGCCTGTTAGGTGAAACTTATCCCAAGTTATATTGTTAAATTTGCAATCATCCTCACCCCCACCTTGTGTGTTATAAGCCACCCCCATTGGCTTTGAACATTTATGAGCTAAAGTTTAAGAATTGTCTTTAGAGAATAAAGTGCAAAAAATGAATATATAAAGATATTTTAATGTAAATAATTTTCAAAATCAAAAGCAATCTAATGACTGCTTCCAGAAGAAGAACTAAAATATATAGCCTCATTTTCTAGGGGGAGGCTGAAGGCCCTAATCTGTGAAAAGGATCAAACAATAAAGAGGACTGTATGTAGCTTACAACTAAGTAACCCGCTGTGATCTCTGTATTAGTTCATTGCCATGCTTCTATTAAGAACTGCCCAAGACTGGTTAATTTATAAAGGAAAGACGTTTAATTAACTCACAGTTCCACATGGCTCAGGAGGCCTCAGGAAATTTACAGCCATGACAGAAGAGGAGGCAAACATGTCCTTCTTCACATGATGGCAAGAAGGAGAAGTGCCGAGCAAAGAGGGAAAAGTACCTTATAAAATAATCAGATTTTGAGAGAACTAATTGACTATCATGATAACAGCAGCAAGAGGGTAACTGCCCCCATGATTCAATTATCTCCCACCAGATTCCTCCCATGACATGAGGGGATTATGGGGACTATAATTCAAGATGAGATTTGGGTGGGGACATGGACAAACCATATTGATCTCCCAGTTTCCTTTATCTTCTTACTTCAATCCGTAGACTGTATATGGGACTCCCCCCCTTATCTGCAGGGGATACTTTTCATGACTCCCATTGGATGACTAAAACTATGGCTAGCACCGAACCCTAGATATAGTGTTTTTTCCAACCTGATGACTGAGAAGGCTACTAAGTGATTGATGGGGGATACTGCATACAGCATAGAAATGCTGGACAAACAGATTATTTCCATCCCAGGTAGATGGTGTGAGATCTTATCATGCTACTCAGAATTGTATACAATTTAAAATTTATCAACTATTTATTTCTGGAGTTTCCTGCTTAACATTTTCAAAATATGGTTGATTATAGGTAACTGAAACTGCAGAAAACAAAACTCTGAATAAGGGTGACTACTGTATATGGTAGTCCAACTATTGATTAGAGTTCCCAGTATTCCTTTCAGGTAAATGTGGCCATGTAACTAGGTAACTAGGCAATGGGATATGAATAGAAGTAATGTGTGCAATTTCTGCTTCAAATGATTTTAAAATGCAGGTGCCTTTTTTCTTTCTTTTAGGGCAGGATGTAGATGTGGGGCTGAGGCAGATTTGACTAAGGAAAAGTTCAACCCTTTTGAGGATGACAGAGTTGGAAAGTACCTGATTGCCTTAATTACTTCATAGAGCAGGATTGTTTACTCTGTTTGGGTCACTTGGCTGCTTTGGACTTGTACATTTAAAAGTAAAAGGAACTTCTGTTTTGTTTTAATCATGAAACATTGAGGTCTGTTTGTCCTAGCAGCTTAGCTTATATTCCAAATAATGTATTCTTCAAATTAAAATGTAGGTAAATAACACTATCACAATTACCACCAACAATGAGAATAACAGCTACTTATTGAACTTATCCTTTCTGCTTGGCCTTGTGCTGTATGTTTTGAAAGCATAATTTTATTTATACCTCAAAACAACCCAAAGATGTATATACATTATTCTGAGACTTAGGTGAAAATTTTTTTTACTCAGTTTGCTTTCAACCAAAAGTCAAGAAGTGAGAAAGCTAGAATTGGAACTCAGGTCAGTAGGATTCCAAACCTTGTGAATTTTAATGCAAAGTAATTCCACTTTCAGCATTTCCAACCATTCTTTTAGTACCTCATTATAAAATGAGGTCTTGTATACCAAGTCCTGTAATATCTATCATTAATTAATTCCAACTGAAAAGAAACTGTTGTGTTCTCATGGCACTAAATTAATTTGTGCTAATTTTATTATTTCCCATTTGGTTTCATTTATTCACAAGGTATCTATTGAATACCTACTTTGTAAAGGCTGCTTCTATAGTTAGAAGAACAAACTAGTATCGTACTTGTCTGGCTCAGTAGGCAGTGGAGGAGAGCAGTGTACAAGTGGATCAATACATAACACAATTAAACAATACACAATCCATGTATCACAAAACATTTTTGTTAAGAGCAGACCACATATACAATGGTGATTTTATAAAATTACAATGGAGCTGAAAAATTCCTAGCCTGCCTTGTGACATCATAGCTGTTGTAATACATAGCACAACACATTACACATACATTTGTGGTGGTATTTGTGTAAACAAACCTACTGCCCTGACAGGAGTATAAAAGTATGCAGGCTCAGCAATGTCATTTCATAGATTCTACAAAAAGAATGTTTGGAACCTGGTGAATCAAAACACAAGTTCCATTCTGTGATATGAAACAACACATCACAAAGCATTTTCACAGGTAGCTTGTTTCTAGTTTTTAGAGCTAGAAACTCGATTTACTATTAGGTACCACATACTATTATGTATAATACGCAATAGTTGATAATAAATGACAACGTTGCTGGTTATGTATTTACTATACTATACTTTCATCATTCTTTTAGATTGTATTCCTTCTACTTATATAAAAGAAAAGTTAGCTGTCAATTAACAGCTTCAGGCAGGTCCTTCAGGAAGTATTGCAGAAGAAGGCATTCTTATCACAGGAAATATCAGCTCCGTGTATGTTACTGCCCTTGAAGACCTTCCAATGGGACAAGAGGTGGAGGTGGAAGACAGTGATATTGATAATCTTGCCCCTGAATAGGCCTAGGCTAATGTGTATGTTTGTGTCTTCGTTTTTAACAGAAAATTTTAACACAGCCACCCTTACCCTGCCTAAGCATTTAGTCTCTGACCTGTTGTCCTTCTGGGAACCCAGCCTCCAGAGGCCTGTGATCTGCCCTGGGGCTTCCACCACCGTCACTGCCAACATCTAGCCAAGTAGGGAGTGGAGAGAATGGGCATCTTTGTGGATTCTGTCACTGTTTCTGTGGGAGGGTGGCCTGAGCAGGCCTGTCATGCCTGACAACTGCTGGCCTCCACTGCTCTCATTGATGGGGACTATCCTCCCTGTCGACAGGCCCTCCGTACAACTGCCCTGCCCCTGCCTAATCGTTTCAGCTGTGGCCTGGTGCCCTCCTGAGAGCCCAGTTCCTAAAGTCCTGTGATCTTCCTTGGCACTGCTGTCACTTGAATGTTCTACAGCTGCCTGAGTGTTTTGCCTGTCCCTGCCCGAGTGGCCTGGGAGCTAGCCCTCCCTTCCCTAACACAGCCAGCACCTAAAACCTGAGGACCTGAGAACAAGTCCACTAGTCTGGACCTGCTCTAGTACTTGTAGGATTGTGCACACTATCCAGGAGATCATCCAGGGGCCTGAGGATTGGAGGAATGCCTAGCCCAGTCCACAACTACTTGCACCTCCACACACCCAACCAGCCAATACCACCACAGCTGACACTTACTCACGTGTGTTGAAAGGCAGAGCCCCTCCTCCTCTCTATACAAAGCAACAGTATTCATGCATCAGAGAACAAGTGAGCCATAAAGATGTATCCACCCCAAAGTCACTCCCATGAAGAACTTGGGACAGGTGTTTTTCATGGCTCTCAGCTACACTGTGGCCTGGAGATAGCAGTGTCTTTCTGAACTGAGAGTCTCGAGTCCTAGGACAGGGGTGTGATAAGGAAATAGTTCACATTTCTGCCTGCTCAGGACACAGAGCTGGTGCAGCCCAATGCCCCACTGCAGAGATCTCAGCACATTTCACTGGGAGCTCAACCACCCACCCCCATTAGGGCTGGTGCCTGTGCTTGTCATTGGAGTATGTATGAGTGAACTTGGTAGTTGGTGGCCCAACTCTACCCAGTTTGGTCCTCCCCACCTTCTCCACTCCCTGCTGACCAAGGAACTTAAGGCAAGGGGCACTCCACAGAGAAGCTCATCACCTGAAATACCAGAGAACACCTCTCAATAAGCAAAGATCAAGCACATATTCAACTGCTGTTTCAGCCAATTCTTACATGTAAGTGCCTCCTACTGGCCTGGAGGTTGAACTGCACATCACAATACAAAAACTACTAACAGAAGTGCACCGGGCTAAAAAAGTAAAGCCAAAAAAACCCTAAACAACAGACACTACAGTCATACTTTCAAGGGTTAGAAAAAAAAATCCTATCCAAATAAAAGTAAATTCAAAAATAAGAAGTAACAGCTTCTCCAGGTGAAAAGGACACAGTGTAAGAACTCTGCCACCATGAAAAATACAGTGTTGTAACACCCCTCAAGAATCACACTACCTATCTAGCAATGAATCCTAACCAAAATGAAACTTCTGAAATGATAAATTAAAAAATTCAAAATACAGATTGTAAGGAAGCTCAATGAGACCTAAGAGAAAGTTGAAAACCAGCAAAAATAAATCAGAAAACCAATGTAAGATGTGAATGCAGAGAGAGATATCTGAAAAACAAACAAACAAACAAGACAAATAGAGCTTCTGGAAATGAAAAATTTACTGAAGGAGTTACAAAATACAGCTGAATGCTCTGAGGATAGTCTAGACTGAACAGAAGAAAGAATTTCAGAGCTTAAAGACAGGTCTTTTAAACAAACCCAATCAGACAAAAATAAAGAAAAAGTAATTTTAAAAAATGGAAAACAATGTTTAAGAAAGATGTGATTATGTACTTACAAATTATATGCATTCTTGAGGGAGAAGAAGGAGTAAAACATTGGGCAAACCTATTTAAGAAAATCTCCCTGGCCTTGC